>NW_020799116.1:10868491-10923947 GCF_003259725.1 Athene cunicularia
TGATTCATATTTCTAAAAACACTAACCATATCTCCAAACTCACTGAAGGTCACATTTTGCTGCCATTGGGTTTTGGAGAGCTACTTTTGGTTTTGGTTCTCATAAGTCTGCAGAGCAGGCAGATAAGAAAGTGAACAGAATAATCTTTGTGGGCCCAGTTACAAACTCTTTTTCATCGGTATGAATTGCGAGCAACTCCAAAAGACGTTTTCGTTTTAATGGGCTTTCATCCATCTCATTTCAGCCACACTGAGTTCTGAACCTGTCTTTCTTTCTTTTACTTTCTGTGTTTTGTTCAGGGCAGAAGCATTGCTAAGTCTCACTCTGGGTAGGTCATGTTGCACTGAGACAAATATCTTGTCTTCCCTGTAGTGAAGCTGAGAATATTTTAAGCTTCTTTATTTTTTACGAAACAGAAGTTCAAAAGTTCATTTTACATAGACTTTAGCTGTGATGAAGAAGAAAGGGGAAAGACCTCAAGAGATAAATAGTATTACAATGAGAAACTCAAAGATAGCCTTGTCTAAAGGATGACTGTTTTTAATTATGCCAAGATTAAAGCTTTTCTTCTCTCTGTCTTTGGAGGTGTGGATATGCAAGCCTTTTGCTTTATCTTTCTAAAAGACTGATAATGGAAGGGACAAATTGAAGTCTGCTTTGTTGGGAAGAGAATTTGGGAAGTTTATTTCAGCCCAAATAGTCACAGAATTTGTGGTGTAAAATTGCATTCTGCATCACTGATAGAGACTTAAAATAATTTCTATGAAAATATTGGGAACGGATAGAAGAAAAACTTTGCGTTCAGTTCACCTGCACTCCAAAATCTTTATTCTTTCATACTAATTGACTTTCTGTTTGGAGTCATCTTTGAAACTGGGTGTCTGTTATGAGGGGCAGCACTTGATCTTTTCCAAAGAACTTAGAGCTCTAATTGCAAGAAAACCTCTGGGGCTCCTATTGATTATCTCAAGTTTGTATCGTTAAGGTAAAAGTAGGATCCATCTGTTCTTGACCTCACCTGGATCTCGTATTCAATTATCCTTCATTGACGGTATTTCCCCCCATGATACAAGCTTTATGGGCCCTCTTCATTACTTTCCAACTTCCATTCTTTGAACTCTTTTCCTACCACAAACACTGATCACTTAAAACCAAAATGAAACTCAATGATGATGATTTAAACCAGCAAAACTGTGTTCTTTTTTCAGGAGGAAGTGCTTGCCCTTGTTCAATGAAAGGTCAGATTAGATCATGATAATAAGGTCTTCTCTCCCAAAAATGTCTCAATTAAGACATGTACTTACTGTTGGAACAGCATGCTGTGCTGTGAGACCTTCTAATTGAGAACTCTTCCTGAAATAACAGATAATATAAATTACCACGCAGAACCAAAAGTCACTCATTTAGGCAGCCAATGAAAACCCTCACTTACTTTGCATGTCATTTATAGTCCTCTTTGTGGTTGTTGCGCTTAAGAATGCAATATATGGCAGATGACTATATGTAATTGAACCATTCCTGTATTGACTTTGCATTGTTGACAAATTCTGACATTGGCACAGCAGATATTTCCACTTGCCCATACATGATTGACACAGCTATTTCAGGTTTCATTTTAATTCCCTGCACGGTAGAACTGTGTGTACATGAGCCGTTTAGCCTAGATTAATCCAGACTAAGTTCTAAAGCCTAAAATCTGTGACTTAGTATTTCTTATTGACTGTAAACTCAATAGAAAATATTACATGCTTGGGACAGATGACACTTTATGTGTCACATCTTCAGCATTGGCAGAGTATAGTCAACATATATGCATTATTAAATTGCAGATAAAGTAATATTTTTGACAAGGTACCAACTAAAGAGTGTGGGTCAGCAAACTATCCTGCCCCGTAAGCTTGTACCCACAGCTAACAACTCTACGCCTGAAGTTACAGGCTTTGTACGTGTATCAAAAGCAGACATTTTACCTTGGTTATGTTAACAAGTACACATCAAGGAAGATCATATTTCTTCCATAAATGTCCCAGTAAGTTGCCTAACTTTAAAAGAGTAGTTTATAAAGCAGTATATATATATTTTTTTTTCCTGCATACAATCATTTTATTATCTCAATCATCTCACATTCTGTAGCACATGAAGATCTAATAATAACCAGTTAATGATAACTGTTCACTGGTTACAGTGCAGAAATACAGTCTGAACAATGTTCTGATCACACAGACAAAGCACGCACAAAGCCTCATGTTAAGCAATGAATTAAGTTGTAAACAATCCCAAGTTTATCATTTAAACTACGCTGGCACTTGTATATTATGGAAAGGGAGAGACAGTGATAATACAGTTCATTAGAAAGGTTGGGTCTGTATTGAGAAAACACAAGTGAGGCTTTTATTTACTGTTTACTTCGTTTTAGAACAGAGGTTCAATCTATTTGTCATTACCCACTTGACTATTTATTGTGTAATTCAATCAACTAATGTATAATTTCTTTTTTTCTCAAGAATGTCAGATTTACTTTTTCCCCTAAAAACTGACAATGTTCATGCAAGTAGATCAGTAATCAGAAGGGACTGGTGAATCCAGTCTCAGTGATGGGCCATGTAGTTCCAGTATGTTGTTTTGGAGTCTTCTGTAATTACAGTAATTAGTTTCTCTCGTTTTCCTCTCATCAGGTATCATTATTTGGCATTTCTTGCTCTTCATGTATCTTCAGTTGTTTATTACTTCTGTCCAAAGTGAATTGTGCTGAATTCCATTCTCGGTCACAACAGAATGATTTTGTTCCATCATGATTTCAACAGCGATGTTACTATAGACGGAAGAGGATCCAATCCCAAACTATGGGTCTTTTCCTGACCAAATACTATATGTAAATTATATGTAAATATCTGAGGGCAACAGAACAAGTGAGAAAGAAAATTATAAAAACTAGCAGATTTAGGAGTGAAGTGGAAATCTGTTCAGAAAATAGGAGGGAAAGAAAATAAAGATCTGTTTGTAGTGAGAGAAGACCTAGTTCTTTACTCAAGTTAAAGGAATCTTTTGTAGGCATTGTTTGTGCTGTATATCTTTCTTATCTCACTATATTCAGCTTTCTTCTCCTAATATCTGTTCAGCAACTGACTGACTTTATTTATCTTCATTCCCCTATATAGTGTCTGTAATAATCCTTTGATATTATTTATCTTTGTTTGACTTACATTTCCTTAGCAGTTTTCCTCTGACGTTGTTCATCTTCATTCCCCAGATATCCACTAAGCAGTAGTTGTCTGACACTGCTCAGCCTGGATCTCCTCACTTGCAGTCAGCAATGGTTACCTGAAGCCATCCTTCTTCATTTGCCTACCACCCAACCAGCCGTCTCACAGCATCACTTATGTACATTAGAAACGATCATCCAACAGAGTTCAATTTCTTTTTGCACTTCCCAGTACATCTAGCAGTCATCATCTGGCACCATTTGCTTCAGTCTTCAGGAGTACTCCAGGATTATTTGTCTTTATCCTGGATCCCTCAGCAGGCAATCACGTACAGCCCTGCCACGCTGGGGACATTCCTGCTCTGGATGTGCCACCTCTCTTGAATTTTCTGCTCTGAAACTTGCAAGCCTGTTTCTGTTAAACAGGCTCTTTGAAAGTTGCATTATCCTGGTAAAAAAAACCTACATGTGGAATAAAGAATCAGGATCCTACAAAACAAAATTACTTCAAATGTTAGCTATCATTCACAAATGCCTATTTGAAACAACTGAGGGTTGTGCGATAAAAGTATAAGATGCACTGAGGAGATCTTGGGTGTTTGTCAGGTTTCTCACATAGGTTGAACAAAAGGAAAAGGAAAATGGCTGTAAATCTTCCCAATCTCAGCAGAGATCTCGCCAAGCTCCATCATCAATGTCTGTGTGGTGCCGTGAGATCTTCTGAGGGAAGGTTCTATCACAGAGCCGAACACCAGACCTTGGCCAAAAACTCACAGAGATTTAGGGAAACTGTCTAATTGCCTTCACTGTGTTATGAGTCTCTCTCTGGCTGATACTTCCTGGAGCTGTTTCCACTCATTAAGTATTTGCAGATTCTTCTGAAATATTTAATGCTGTGGTTTTTTATTAGGTCCAGGGTGTTGTGGAAAAAAAAAAAAAAAAAAAAAAAGAAAGTGTAAGTGTCTTTAAACCAGGCAGCCCACAATTATGATCATGGAATTTTGGCATTTGTTGCCACATATGAGAAACTTGAAGTGTTTAATCTGCACAAAGGCTTTTTAAAGGTAAGAAATCCTATTGTAAGAGAATGTGAATTCTCAGATTAAAACATGATAAGAATGAAGAAGTACTTTTGCTTTAAAAAAAAAACCACAACAACAACAACATTTTGGAGAGGTGTCATAAACAGGTATGTTGTTAAGAGATCCCACATCATCAGTTTTAAATATTATTTCTTGTTTTTTTCAAATTTTCATTGCTCTTCTTGAGCTCAGACTAAAAGTCAGACTTTATTACATACAGTTTTATAGATTAGAAACTAGAATTGCTCTTGAAATTTAAATGAAATCTTCTGCAATCTTAGCAGTAGGACGTACATTAGGACAAAAAATTGCACATTTTTGTAGTTCATGACATTATTAATGTTTTTAATGGAGGAAAAGATCCTTTATGAAAAACAGATGTTATCCTTTCTGCTTTATCCAGCAGAGCAGTATTTTCTGTCTGAGTCTCTGGTGGCTCTGTTTGGGCTAACATGACTAAACCACCATGCATCTATTTGAAAATTTTAGATTTTGTGTCCTATTTTAGCTGAGAGCACAATTTCACACATTGAAGTTGTCTGAGTCAAAACCTGTTTTCTCTTTTTTTTTTTTTTTTTTAAATTCTTCTTCTTGTTTTAGACAAGCCTAACACATTGTTTCTAAATTAAACACAAGCTTGTGAAGAGAGAAGTTTTCTCGAATGTTAACAAAAGGTGACTCTGAGTTGGAGAATGTGTAGAGACATGACAACTTTTTCTGCAAAACCACGTAGGGCTTCCGTGAGACTCCTGGTGTTATGGAGGTGACAAACCAGCCAGGGGACACCCTGGGCAAAGGAGGGGGAGCTCTCACTTGACCGTGGCGTGTGGATACCTGCACTACATGCTGTGTCTGCTCAAGGATGTAGCTCTCCCTGCTCTAGTTTTGTAGCAGGAAGGATTGAGTGGTAAATGGGTGTGTCAGGGACAGGAAAGAAATCATGGCCTTTATTAAATGGTGGGAAATGTGCTACACTGAAAGCCTGCAAATAGCCACTTGAATCTGTACATGTAACACTGTGCTTTCACGTTACCTTTTTTTTTTTTTTTTTTTTTTAATGCATACAGTGATGCTTTAAATGATTTAAGCTAAACTCAACCTTCAAGTTCGTTAAATTAATGAGATGATACCAGGCTGAAATAATTTTGATATTCAGAGATGGAAATATCACAAATAAATTAATATAAAATAATAATAACTCCACCTGAAAAGAGATCCTGAACCCAAATATCATAAGAAATTTGGGTCTTGAGAAGGATGCTTAAATTAAAATCAAACTTTGGATCCAGGCTTCATAAATGTTCTGCTTTTTACATGGTACAAAATGTATTGTCTACGTTTGGAACAATTATTACAATGGGAAAAGACACAGAGTAGTGTGCAATCTTCTCCACTCTTATGCAAGCAGAATAAGGCTTCAGTCTTGTCCATACATTTCCTTGAAGAATTGTGCTTGTTAATTAGTTGTATAGAAATACTATACAAGTGCCACGTGTGTCAAACACCATGTTAATCAAAATTTAAATGGTGGGATTTTAAACCTATCACTAGCCACAAATAATCAATGAAGATAGTAACACAGGTCATAAGACTGGGAAGGCCTTGGCAGGACTGTGCCTGCTAGCACAGTCAATGGTATGCACAGTCTTGTTCATTAACATCTCAACAGTTACAACTCGGGCTTTTTGTTGTTGAGGTCATTTCAAAAGGTCTTTACATAGTTAATGGATACCGGACTGCTTTTTCCCCACTTCCAAAGTCCTGAGTTGTAAATGACTTTAGAATTGTCACTGGGATTGCTCTTGAAGGAATGCCACTTCCACTCATGTGTTTCTGTTATGTTCTCTATTATGTTCTCTGTTCTCTATTCTCATTATTATGTTCTGTATTATGTTCTGTTATATTGTCTGTTCTCACGGTCTGTGTTTCCTTTGGACCATGACAAAACGCATAAGCTTGTATGCATTTATCACTCTTTGTCCTTAATGAGTCCTCAACCAGCAGAAACCAGCAGAAATATATTAAAGTTTTTCCAAATAAGTTTATAAATGGGTAAACAAGTTTTAAAGGAATAAAGAAACAACAATTTTGTATGTGTACTCATTGAGAGTCTGCTCAAATATATGCCCTCCGACTGCCATAAATTTAAGGAAATTACTGGGTTACAATAGTAAAATAATACTAAACGTTTCAAGACTGCTGTAGTTTAGTAAATGCAGGCTGTATGTCCCACCATGTTATTATAAACTTTTTACTTGATAAGGATATTTGTAAATATTTAACCAGAAATCCATATGTCTATATTGGCTGAGCTCTTTGCTTATGGATGCTCTAACACAGTAGGTCTGCATTTATGGCAGCCTGAAAAGTGCTTTTCTGCAAGAATCTCCCTTTGAGAAGATTTTGGGGTTTATTGTCTTACATTGCACCACAATCACATGTATTCAAATATATTTTATTAAAGCTAGCAAAAATTCCTATAACTTTTTATGTGCTGCATAAATACAGTATGCGTGGCAGTCTTCAATACATCATCTGCTTTTATTTTAACATAAAAATATCCATGGAAGGTGTGGAAAGTTTCTGAGTTGTGCAGCGTGCAGTACATGATGCACTGCGGCATCGGGGGCAGTGTCTGGGGGTACGGCTCTGCTGGAGCAGACAGTGCTAGCCAGGAGACTTAAATTCCTCCTAAGGAGTTGTGGAGCTAAAAGTAGATGGTGCCAGATGGAAAATGAGGGCGAGTCCATGCCCCCCTCCATCTGCTTCTAGTCATCTCTAGGACAACATGGCAAAACCGCCTGCTGCTGGCTAAATCTAAGAGGCGGATATTGGTAAAGAGAAGTCTGTGGCTCCCGTGTAGAGAACAAAACTACATGCCTGCAGGAGGTTTTGAAGGTAGAAATGCGATATATGGATTGCTGCTGCGTTCAGTTCACATCAGGTATAGAGGGCTGCGAGAGTGCAGCCCCAGGTGATGGTCCCATGTCAGCCAGAGCTGACAGCAGACCTTGGTAAGGGTGGCTGCCCTGCTACCAGCTCGTCCCCTAGAAATGTGTGTGCCAACAAGAGAAAGCTAACAGCTGCCTGTCCCTACATGCGTGAAAAGTCCCAAGGGATAGGCCATGAGGTCCAAATGCTCACAGGGAAGGAAAGATCCACAGGGGTCTGGACTGTGTCGTGCACCGAGTTCCTCCACAATAACCAGAGGTGGGTGTTTGGCTTCGCTTCCTGCAGCTTTTACAGAAAGGCAGCTTTTAAACATAAACAAAAGTGCTCCAGAACTACAGAAAACCAAAAAATTACCTTGATGTAGCCCTGTAGGCCTGTATGTAAATAGCTGCTCTGTGGCCAAAGTCACCATGAAATCCTGCCATGTCTGGGCTCTGATGTGAGCTTGACAGCCTGGGATAAATCTGCCACTGCTGCTTTTGCTATGCAGATTTTTAATAGTTTATATGCACTCATAAACCAAGGACTGTGAGCATCCACAATCTTCCTAGCTTCCTATTACTTAGGTTTCCTCCTATGTTGGCCACGTATCCATGCCACGGGTGAAACAAAGAAGGACCTCAGCATCCATCAGTAAAAGTTGCCTCCTTTACATCTGTACCCTCTGCCCAGTGATTTCCAGTTCTCCATTTACATGCAGAGGCTTGAATTTGAGTTCCAAAAATATGTTCCCCTTTATTTCCTCACGCTTTTGTATCCATCAAAGAGGCAAAGGCACGGAGTCTGCGCTGGTCAGAGTGGGCACAAAGGAGCTCATGTCAATAAGGAGACAGCACTGCTCTTGGACCTCTCTGCTGCATTTATCTACGTGTGTTTCTTACCCGTTCCTGCTTCCCAGGGAGTTTTCTGGCAAGTTTTATTTTGCAAGCTTTACTTTATTTTATTTCTCTTAAGAAAAAGCCAGGGTAAGAGGTCACCCACTGGGATCTTTTGAACTGATGCTTCCCAAACTGCAAGTGCCTTGAAAATGATTCTCAAAATATTTTCTGCAGTTCTTTATGCCAAGAAAAATATTAGTACTGGAAATATTTGAAACATAAATAAGATTCTCTTTCAGATACAGAGAAGTTTCGGATTTTTTCAATGGTCTGTTGTATTATGATAAATATTCTTTATTCCTTGTTCAAGGATCATTATCTGAAATTCAGATCATTATCTGAAGTTTTCTCTCTTAGTGAATTTCAGCATTTAAAAAAACTATTTATCATTCAGAAGGCATATTTCTATTCCTTACTTTCTGTTGATCTCCACTGGGTGATGATTTAGCGGGTGGAAGTCCATCTCCTCCTGGATATTCTTACCTTTCCCACCTCTCTCCCACTGCCCACTGTGCTCCTGGATGATTTGTAGCTCCTTGTGGCATCAGAAATAACATGCCACGACTTTTGCAAGTAAGAGCATGAAGCAACTAGAGGTTTAAGGACCAGCTGAGCCACCTCTGTGCTGGTTCGTGGCTGTTAAACCCCTCAGCAGCTCACCCGTGTGCCAAGCAAAGCAACAGACATCATCATTCCCTGAATTTCTGCATCTTGCTTGGTGAGTGACCTGTTTTCTTCCGGGAGCCCAGCATTCGCCATCCCGGTTTCTGTTGTGTTTATTCTTTCTGTAGCCAATCAAACGTTCTCCTCTCAACTAAGTATTTTTTTCCTATATCTAGAAATTTCTGCTGAAGGCTGGGATCTAATAACGGAAGCCATGATTGCAAGCCGTATCATAAGGCTTTCGTGATTTTTTGTATAGAACAGATTGAGAATTCGCCAACACTTTTTTTTTTTTTTTTTTTTTTTTTAAATAGAAGTGCCAATTCATCAAAAATCTATATAGGGGACAAAAAGACATGGAAAAAATCTCCCTGTTCTTAAAAAAAATGGTTTTGAAGTTGTTGAGACATCTCACTCTGAGTAAAATGTTTCGTTTTTAAATTTTAAATTGCCTTTCCTTTTGAAATTTGAAATGACCAGGTGACTAAAAAAACTTAAATATGACCACGTACTTGGCACGATCCAATTTTGTTTCAGGCCATTATTAGAATTTGGTTTTGCCAAAATCAACTATAGAGAAAAAATTATCAAACAACAGTTCTTTCCATGCTGTTCTGAGTTCATATATGATAAATGCTGATCATTATGCTCATTTGATCTGGGCCCATAAGTATTCAAAATTTATGCCAAATCCCGTAGCCTGTCAAAGGCAATTAAAACCAGAAGTCACTGATTTTTTTAATGTCTAGAAGAACACATCGTGTACGACTGAGATATTTGTTTGCTACTATATTTGTTTCTATTTTGGAGAATTTAGCTTCCTACTTCCATGGCTCTTGCCATTTGTCACTCTGCTGAAGGCAGTAACTATTTCTTCCCCCAGTTTAGAGGAAAGCACTGTAAAACGGCATCTGCTTAAAATTTTTCTTACTCTATGGTTTCACACTTTAGACACATACTCCCAGGATAAGCCTTTGGTAATGTCTTTATGAAAACCTGAACATTTGGTCCTTGCAACCCCCAGGGCAATTCATGCTTTTGAAGAATTTGCAAAACTTAGTGAAGCCTGAACTTTCTTCTCTGAAATCTTGTTGACTCTGTTTAATTCTGTAGACTTCCCTCTGTTTTATTTTCTACTTGATCTTCAAAAAAGTTTTGGTGGCTTTCTCTATAAAACGATGATAAGTTTTCTCTCTCTCTCTTTTTTTTTTTTTTTTTTTTTTTTTTTTTTTTTAGCATGTACTTTCCTTAATAATTTTCTTAAATAATGGGGTCAGCTAGCTACTTTCCAGTCCTCAGGGAGTTATTTCTTTAGTGAACTTATGTATCCGACCACTTACATTTTACTCTTATTTAACGTTTGAATTTTGCCTTTTAGGTTATTCATTTTTACAGAAGCTCCTAGCCAGAAGCTAAGCTTCAATGGCTTCACACACCCTGATGAGAAGTATCTTATTGCATTGACTGTTCTCTGCTTTGCAGAGACGTTGGTGAATGTCCATGTTCTTTGTACAGGATAGCAGATGCAATAGACCGCTGGACTCTGCTTGTGGCTTTGTATCATTTCATTAAAAAAAAAAAAAAAAATACCAAAACGAAATAAAACCTGTTTCTTTAGTTACAGCTCTAGCAAATTGTGGCAACTGAGGCACGGACTCTCCATTGAAGTGCAGAAGGAAAGACCCTTTATTATTACAACGGTACGTACTTGTGCTCCGCTATGCTCTTGCTAAAGCTCTTACTTCCAAGTTAGCAAATTAGCAATTAGACAGCCATCAGCCCTCTAGACAGTTCAGTCCTTTTCCATAGCTCAGCGTTGCAGCTGTTCGTTGTTTCTCCCTGCCACCTTAGCACAGCCTGGCAGTCTCTTATCTTTCTTCCAAGGCCTGTTTCTCTCTCAGTCTTGCTGCCTCTCCGGGCCTGCGCAGAACTGCCCAGCTAATGTCAATTTGGCTCTGAGTATATTGAATCTCCTACAGCTGTGCAAGGTTGGCACTCCCACAGCAAATGAGTAGAAATAACATGTATTTTCCAGGACTGGGGAGAAAAGGTGCTTTAAGAGATACTCCATTTCAAATCATGGAAATCTCCCTATTCTGACCTGTTTTTTTTGGTCCATCTCACCCCAAAACTTCATGGCTGATACAAGACATAACTCACCTCTTCATTCAGATGGTCTGGAAACTGAGCCTTGGTTCCCTTCAGCATTGAAAAAAGGCCTGTTTCTGGCACTTGTCTGACACTTTGAGTACTGAGACAGCTCTTGACTTTTCTCAGGAAGAAACATCTTCTCTGAAATCATTCCATTTCATTTCGTAAGTGTCAAAATAATTGAAATCCTCCTCAGTCAGCATTCAAGATTTTTTGCAATTCTGCATCAGCCTGTCCCAGAGGTCTGTCAAAGTTCCCACTATAAAGTCACTTGTGTGTGTGTCTACATGCATATGCATTTGCCACCATTTCTTCTTTCATTAAGCCACCCACACCATGGTAGACTGCATATAAAATTGCTTTGCTTTCTTTTATATCCATCTAGACTATTTCGCTAGATTGTGGGACATAGACATGATGGTCTCTTCCTTGCTTTTGAGAAGATATTTTTATTAAGTTCTCATCTGTTCTGTCTCTTGCACATCTTTTTAAATTTGCATTTTTTGATTGATGAGAGCAGGAATACATTATAAATTATGCTGCTGGGCACAGGCATGCCAGTATCTTATATTTTACTTTTTATTATTTTTTCTCCCTATATATTTCTACTTTTCCATAGAGTTTCTGGAATGGAGGAAAAGAATGTTCAAAGGTGCTGATTAACTGCTGCTCAAGGAGGAAAGAGAAAGGGGAGGGAAAGTGGAAAGAATAATTAAAAAATGAATTTAAAACCACAGCACTTTCCTTCAGCTTACAATACCTTTGTTTGTCCCTTGTCCTTCCTTCCAACTTGTCCAGTTTACCCTTGAACCTGCCGAAGCAGAATCCGCTGCTCATGCATTGTGCAGGGTTGAGAATATTTAGGGTGGAGAAAACCTATTTATATGAGGCTCAACAGCATCTATGAAATCCAGGTTAACACTAATAATGATGTATTTAATGTGATTAGACATCTTCCTTGTGTTCGGTGACATTTGTTAGCCTCCCTGAAACATATTTACACTCACAAACCAGACTCATCTGATGTCATGTACAGTCTGAAATGTGATAAGATGGGCTGTTGAGGTAGGAGGTGACCTTTTGCACATCTGTATTTTGTGGCTCTTTATTAGCTGAACTACTTTCTGCAGCTTTCCCTGCCAGCCTGCTCAGCAAGTGGCAGGTGCCCAGTTCCCGTAGGCACAGAAACAAAATAATAAAACCATAAACACAGGACAGACTTCTCTGAGGATGTTCACTGATGTGAGAGATGAAGTGAGGTGTCTGCAGGAGTTTGCATTTTTAGGGAGACCGGCACAGCAGCACAGCAGCAGGAGCTGCAGATGGAGAGGAGATGAATGGGCGAGTCCCGTGGCACAGTGGCCGGTACCTGGGCGAAGTTAAGGCAAGCAGATGCAGCAGTCCCCACGCCGCTCAGCAGTGTGGATGCACTGGGTGCTCAGGATTAAACAGGAATTGAACAAGTGGAAGATGCTGTGATACAGCATCTCCCACAGCAAGATCAGTGTTGCTTCACTTTCAACTGACTGTTCTGGGACTGGGCAACCTTTTCATTAAGGGAGTTTGTGTAAGCTCTGGAAACACTCTAGATTTGTGATTTTATTTTTTTTCTTAATCAGGGTATTTTTAGTTAATCCCCTGAACCACCATGTATTGTCAGGAACACAACCAGAGATGGCACAGAGCCTCACCAAATGATACGGGAGGGCAAGAGAACACTGCTACTGGGGGCTGTATGTGTGACCGTGCCCTTAGATGCACTGCAGCTTGCCTGTGCCTGAAGTTTCAGCTCTGTAACTTCCACAGGACTAGATTAATGCCACAAAACTGTGCATGGAATCTGATATTTTCATTTTACAACAGTTTATGTCCAGCCTTTCACAAGGCAAATCAGACCTTAAAACTCAGTACAAGAAATACGCAACCCCATGCTGCTCTGGTCACATCAGCCCTGTCTCCAAGAGGTGTAAGCTGCCCCATCCATTCCTATATAGGCTTGACAGATTCATTGATTTTGCATAATTCTTGCAGTGGAAATCATTTCGCTGCAACACAGTGATGGGCATTTCCTTCCTTTCCTTTCTGTACCACCTGCCTGATGCTGGGTGCTGCTGCTGCTGTGGTGAGCTCTCCCTCTGGACGTGATGGCCCTTCCCAGAATGGCAACTGGATCTTCGTGCCCACCTATGGCAGTAGGTCCCTTGGCCACCATGCAGAGATGGTGACAGAAGTGTCCCTTGGTCCCTGGGTGGTGGCTGCAGCCGCGGCTGTGTTCCCAGACGGTGGGTGAACTGCTTCTGCTCAGCAGCTGCTCCACAGGAGGGAGCAGTTCTCATGAATTTCTCAGCAATTTCCATGAATTTCAAAAGCATTGAATCTTTTCAGCCCTGAGCTGCAGCTGTCTGTATTTGAATGCAGGAAGAGGGAGTCAGGAATTAAAAAGCGTTTCATGGAGTCTGAATTTGCCACTGATTTTTTTGTCCATGTTCACTAATGTATTTGGATAATTGAAGAGAAGCCTAAATGGTTCATAAACAGAAAAGAGACAAACACTCCTTTTCGCAGTGTAGTGTTAGATAAAATTTCTCTGTTTTGTCTGATCGCATCGTTAAAGAAGACGTCTTCTTTATAAAACCAGAACCCATTGTTTTTTTTCTTTTCTGCTTAAACTTCCCCTTCTTTCTGAGCATCTCTTCTGAATTTTGCAGACTTCATGAATTTCAGACATGACACTAATTCCTGATCTCTTTGCATGGATATGGTGAAATTACACTCTCTCAGCTCTCAGAACCCTGCAGAGAGCTTAGAGAAAAGTGGCAATATTGATAATTCCTTTATTCTTTTGTTCTCCCCAAATTAAGTCTATTCCACACGATGTCTTTAACAACTGACTTATTCACAGATAGGCATGTGTGTGCCATTCCCCAGCTGGACTCCAATACGCAGCATGAGGCTGAATATGTAAAGATTCAGGTCATTGTAGCACAGATTTCAAAAATCAATCTGGAATTCGTGATACATGGACTGATTTCCCAAATCGTCACATCACGCTGCAGCTCAAATAGAAGTTATTGACTTGATGAAAGAATTACTGGGTGCAGTTCTGCAACTTCTGCTTCTCACAAAGCCAAACTAGGTTACCAAAACGGCCCCTTCAGTCCTCAAAATCAGCCAGAGGAGAATTCTGCAAGATTTGAGAAGCCCTGATCACGGCCTCTACACACTTATTAATATTCTGCACCCTTCTTCTCTTTGCTGAAAGGATGAAATTGAAAATTTCAGTGTCAGCAGAAACCCGGAACATTTCTAGACTTCACTGTGGATAGGAGAGGCATATGGAGAGCAGTGGGTTTATGTGGCATCTCAGCAGTTCTTGCAACGTTATTTCCTTTGTGTCGCCCGTACTAATCACATCCCTGTACCTGGCAGAAAGGGGGTTTCCGTGTCTAAAAAACTTGTTAACGCTGCATGTCGTTTTCCTCATTAATCATCATCTTTTATATCATGTTTCCTTTCCATCTGCTTGGGTGTCAGGTGTGGTACTGAATAGCTACAGTACATTAATTTCCAACTGGTGGCTACTAGTGGTTGGCAAATTAGGTTACTTTGTGACTATTTATTAGCTGTGTTAATTGTTTGACAGATCGTTATTGACTACCATCCCAGGGATGGCAGATGGCCAATAAAAGACAAAATGTATCTTGACGGTTTTTGTGGTATCTTGATGGCTCTTAGGTTTTTTGTTGTTTTGTTTTTTTTTTTAAAAACCTTTTCATTGTACAAAGTATTCTGTCATCAGTTACATGAAAATGGGATAAATTATTGAAATTACGCAGGAATGTCTGAGCTATGGCTACAGGACTGTATAAATGAAGATGTAAACAAATCTGTCTTGACTCTCCACTGCAAAGGTCCTTCTGCAACCAATGACCAAAAACATTCAGAAACCGGTAGCTTTCTTTCCCAGTGAAAACATTATGAAGGGTTGTAAAAAAGTAATAAGGAACAACCCATATGCTGAGAAATTTGTTACAAAAGTTTTCTTTTTCTGTCTGCACAAAAATTCCCTTCAATGTGAAATGCAGTTTCTGTGAGAATTAAATTTTCCACTGAGGTGTTTGTGGACGCCAGCATTCATCAGTTTGCTGCTGCTGAAAACAAAATGAAACATTGCCTTGTGTCATACCAAACCAAACCATCATTGCTCCATGTCCTCGGGTGAAGTCTGAAGTGGGTGAAGGTTTCCTCCCTTCATTTAGCTTGGAGCAGATCCATGATGAGATTAACCTTCTCAATCTAACAGAGACATTCAGAAACCCCTGTTCTGCTGCTGCCTGCACCTGCACTTCAGAGGTGCCACCAAGTCCGCTTTTATTTCAATTTGCTGAGGCACCTGGAGTGGCACTTCACCTGCCCACATTTTTTTCCCCAGTTTTTGCCATGGTTTAGCTTCTCGGCAGCTAGATTATGACTAAGCCTGATAAATGTGTGGAAACTTGGTAATTCTACACCCACCTCCTCCAACTCTCCTGCTCTGAGTCATTCTCTGCTGAGCTTTTGACATTTATTTTGAGTTTCTTTGCTGTGACATTGTTCCCATAATACCACACGCTGCTGAGACACCAAAATCATCAAGGTACCACAGAAATGCACAAAGGGCATCCCTTTGGGGGGCGAAGGGGAGGCTTACATTTCACTCTGAAAAACAACAATTTCTGAGCACTGGTGTGCCTCTGTATTCATATTTGGGTCTACTCAAAGGGCCTGATAGCTGGTTTTGGTGTAGGAACTTCAACAGCCTCTAGGTCTGAGTTTCTCACTGGAAGCATGTGCATGGAGGTAGCCAGGAGCTGGCCAGAGAAACAGATTTATTCTCCCCACTCACCAGGCAACGTAATATACAGAATGGAGAAAAGGAATATGATTTGCTGCTAATATAAACCAGGAGAAAACTTCTGCTAGCCCATGACCCACATCAGGAAGTTGAGTCACACTCTGTGCCCAAAATATGGGACCTTTTTTGCTACCCTCTTGCTGAGAGTTGTGCCAAAGTCATGCTGGATTCCCAAAGGGATTGCAGCTATGAGGATCCATTGCTGGATAAGCAGTTCCTCAGCAGTGGAAAATTAGTTCTACTCCCAGTGGAGCTTGTCTCAGAGGCTATGGCGTATTCTTGGAAGAGCCTGCGTGCATGGAGGCCATGGACAGTGGCCACCTGATCGATGAAATGATTATCCCAGCCATTATCAAGCAGCCAAGATATATAGTGATGCAGTGGTAATTGCTCTGCAAGACTATAATTTGAAATGGATGAAGTGAGGTAAATGCTAAAGCATTTCCAACTGTGGCTCCTTAGCAGATTTATAAGTAATCACTAAAAATGTAGATCTTGCTGCTGAATGGCAGTGGTTCGTTGTCCATCTAGTGAAATGTTTCCATCAAATTGAGCAAGAATACCACTGAGGTTGTATTTTCTTCTCTCAATACACACTGACTCTTGAATTATACGGATCTTGTATGCTGTGTCAGTGGTCCCTTTCTTTTTTGGTTGTTTCTGTGGCTTCAATGCATTTGTATGAGCTTTGGCCTGCGTTTCCCTTCATTCAGTGTATTTCCCATTATGTATGAAGTTATTTGGCAGACAGTGTTTTTTCCATAGACCTGGTGCCCTATAGCACAGACTTATATGCTCCTTACTCAGGTTTTTGCTATTGCTATTTTGATTTCTTTGCACCTCTAAAAATACAAGTACTTAACTCTGTCAGGGCTGAATAAAACCCATTGAATAGTGAGGGCAATTGTTGAAAATGTGAATGAAGAGGATTTAAAATAACAGCAGTACCATGTGGAACTTACACACTTCTTTTTTCCTGAGATTTAAAACTCAAAGAGAGATTATGGTATTAACATATATGGAACTTTCGAGGAGGGAGGCTGTATAAGGAGGTTGCTGTAGCATAAATGCAGCATATAGAATACTTTCTTTCCTACATTTTACAGTTATTTTCACGACTGGCATGGCATTGTTTTAAATGTAGTTTGATTAAATTCGGTCATAGGAGAAGCACTGTATTAAATCAGAAAGCACTTTGTATCACACTGAGTTACATCAGTCACGCATTGCTATGACTGCAACAAAAGCCAAGACTAAAATTGTTTAATTTTAGCTGGTATATGTTTACACTCTATAATAAGATATCAAATGTTCTCTCTACAAATAGTTGTCTTTATCATGAAAAACCCTTTCAGATAGTACATGAATCTCTGCTTTTCTTTTTCAGTGTAAGAAGATCTTGAAAATACAAGGAGTGCACTTAGTCATTAATCAGTAACAGGGACAATTCAACCAGTGCAATTAACTACACTTGTTCTATTAATAATCAAGCATGCCAAAAATTCTTCTGCACTCAGGTGTTAATCAGGACACCATGTAGCTCTGCGTAACTTCCCTTTAAAGTGCTAAAGGAAATGCAGATTAATGAAAAATCAATGTGAGATATGGAAGTGTGACATGCACTTGTCAGTAAAATTCAGCTTTCTTGAGAAGACGTGAAGACAATGCAGCTGTACAAAAGGCAGCTCGATTTAACAGACACCTTTACAGACCTGTCTGTTTAAACTCACAAATACTTTAATATCGGGAATTGGAGAAATAACCGTAGCTGCTGCCTACTTGCTGCCTTGTATTTAGTAGGTATGTATAGAAATGCATCTGGGTTACAAAGTATTATCTAGCTCCTCCAATATCTCGCTTTTATTCCTCTAAAAGGTCTGGTGCCGGCATGGCTCAGAGGCAAGTTTAAGTGTGTTCTGGATGTTATGATCTCCCTTGTGTTAACAGTTCTCATGCTCGGGGTATTGTACCATCCAGTCACTTGCTCCAAGACCTGTCGTGCAGCGCTAGGGAAAACATGGGTGCAGTTTAGTGAAGGCTGTGCAGCACACTCATCCACGAATTATGCTCCGCAGACTACAAGCTTGTCTCTGCTTCACTGAACAGGTTTTCCTTGATTTGTCATGAAAATGGCAACATTTTCAGAACGGCTGAGAAGCCAGTCCTTTGACTCTCCTAGCGGCATATTCCAGATCAAGGTGATGTAATAAGCCTAAGGGTGGGAGTAGCTGAATAACGGATATATTTGAAAATGTATTTCCCAGTAGCATATCAACTTTTCTATTCTCAGTTAAACATCCCATACAAATTCTACCAGACCTCTGTTTAAGTGTAAACAACAGCAGCAAGGAAGCTGACACCTGAAACTCTGCATGAGGTCCTGCACAGTAGATGGCTTCATTCCCCAACACAGAGGTGACAGAGGGGGCTGGGGACTTTACACAGGTTGTTTTTGTCTTCTCTCAAAAGGATGGGAGACCTTCAGTTGTTTAGGATCAGCCATGATTTAATGGGTCATTTCAGGGTTTCACAGAAGCAAGCATCTAATGAAGAATATAACTCAATACTATTAATCCATTAATCAGAACCCTCCTCTTCTCCCACCCCAGACTAACCCATTAATTTCAGTGCTAATTATCCACATAGATAGTTCAACATTTACCTATCTATTTATCTCACCACTTGTGCAGGATTGCAAGGAATGCAGTGGGCAGACTGTGTGGCTGCAGACGCCCAGGGGTAACAGAGAGCTCCACTGAACAGAGGAGCTTAATTTTCTGAGATGCTCATCACCCTGTTTCTTGCACTCTCATAAGAGAACTGTGTTGTGTTTGTAGGCTCATACAACACAAGTATGTGTTTGTTCAAATGCATTAGTTTCAAGTCATCGTGCCATCTAAGACTTAATTCAGGAAACTCAGGGTATAGAAAACTCATCTTCAGGCATCTTTAGGGGTATAAACCAGCAGCTGTTTTCAAAGGTGTACTGCATGACAGTGTAGTCAAGCAACATCATTATACTGTCAAAGTTACAGAAGAGACTTGGCCATACTTGAATTATACAGATCTTGCTTCTGCTAGCACTCGTGGGCTTATGTAACCAATGTCCCTGTACCTGGAGCAGATATTCACGCAGGTTGTGAGAGATGACTTGTAAAAACAGGTCCTGAAAGAAATAGGACTGCGAGAAACAAGGACTGAGAAAAAGTCTGAGAAAGAGATAAAGGTAAATTTTTTAATACTTTAGCAAGAAGACCACAAAGCATGACATGATCTTCACAGAACTAACTCATTCTAAGTTGCACTTATCCTTAGGCAAAATGATTAAATGCCAAATTGTATTGTAACATTATCCATTAATTTCTGCTTCTGATGGATTTTGTTCCATTTAGTGTATTTTCTCTATTTTGGCCTAACAGTTTTACTATCCCAGAACTATTTATTCAGAGAAAAAGATCAATTTTGACTTTTATATAAAATATAACTAACTTTTATTTTGGCAGCCTACTTTACATGGCTGCCTTTGGAAAAAAAAAAAAAAAAGTATGTTTCCTACTTTATAGCCCATTACCCTCTAATGATTTCAGGAAAATATCAAATCAAAGAACTGACAAAAACATATATAGAATCTGGCAATCCTCTCAAGAGTTTTAGAGCTTATGATTGCACCGAACTTGCCAGAGAAGTTTTTATCTCCCCCAAATCACTGAGCCATTACAAAGCATCATGTAATTATGTAATTAGGTGATAAGTCATCTGTATTAAAAATGCCTATGAAAATTTGTGTAGCCTGTGAGCTGCATATGAACAGAGGCCTGTTTTGAACCATGGGATTGAGGCTGCTTTAATGATCTATGTATTTGTTTTGTTAATATCTCATTATTCTCTCACTTTCACTGCTCATGGCCATCAACACATTGGAAAAAAATATTATCTATATAATAAACCATAAGTTTGCTCCGAGGCCAAGCCATGAAAAAAGATTTCAGAGTCCTCGAATCTGTATTTAGACAGTTTTGTAGTCAAATAAAATAAAATGATAGAAAGAAATTGATTCCGGGTTGCTTTGCTTCCATCACATTTCATTCCGACCTGTCAAATCTGTAGGAAAACACTCATGTAAAACTGTGCCCGTGATCTTTGGCAGGTGGGTGATCTTTGCAGCCATCCCCGTGGCCCAGACCTTACAAACGGGAAGCCCAAAACAGATTCACAACATCCAGTAACTCCAGCACTGGAGACAATGTGTCTAAAGGGAAAAGGGATGGCAGGTACCGTCACTAAGTAGCGTGTGGGGACCCCTTTATCCCTGATAAACCGGAGCCCATCCATCCTGTCCTTAAGTCCTGTGTTGGGTGCGATGGCTGAAGATGTGTGCATGGGGATGGGGGTTCTCCTCCATGGCCACTCATCCCTGTGCTCCACCTGTCCCATTCCCTGCCCCAGCACCCCACCTTCTCCATCAGATCCACCAGTCCTGGGGCCAATAACCCATTTCCTTCCTACTGTTTCAGCTAAGTCAGCTTAGCTTGATCAACATAGATTTTGGAGAGCTCATATAAGTATTTTGGCCAGGACATGAAGAGGCAATGACCTCTGGCCAGAGTCGTGATGAGCAGTGAGGGGCTCTGGAGATCAGCAGCCTGCACGGGCTAAATCCACCATCTTCTAGTAGGTGGTTTAGCAAAGCTAGCAGAGTTTTCAGGCAAAAAGAAGCAAGACAGACGTATTTATAAATGCTGTTTTGTTTCCTTGGAGGCAACCTTTGGACTGCATTGATTTTCCTCTTATTTAATACTCAGGCAGCTTCCTACTTTTCCACACAGCAGTATTCCCTAGTTATTCCTCTGTCCCTTCCCCACAGAGGCCCATAACCAGAGATGCAGTAAATGGCACACAAACCTGCACTTAAGGTTTAGCAAGCTTGCTAATTCTGCAAATTTTGCCTTCCTTCCACTTCTTTCTTTCTCAATAGGAAAATGGAAAGATTACCGTGTTTATATACTATTTTCTGTCATCCAGTACCAGACAAAAAAAAGTGATATAAAGAAAAAAACTCACGCTGCTGGGCAATATTGCTATGAAATAAGGGTGGGGGAGGGGGAAGAGACAATTCAAAGCAAGTGCCCTCCTTTTATCTGATCCCTGCTGTTCTTTTTACAGCCATGCAACCAGTAATGTTACCTCTGATGCTTTTAAAGAAGCCAAGAAAAGTAACATTGGGTCTTAAGGAAATCCAGTTTTTCTTTTGAATCATCTTTGTTCCCTTCTCAAAATAAGCCAGCTCACCACTGAATAGTGCAGAAGCTCCCAGTCAGGTCAAAGGAAGGTGATCCCACAGCGAGGTGTATTGGCCCTTCAATTCTGTGTCATCAGAACTTGTTTCCTGAACACCAGGGATTTTTTTCTCTTATAGGATGCCCTCATGCAGACCTATCTATAGAAAATGGGGTCCTTTCTTTACTTGAAAATAGATGTCTTTGGGTTCATACTAAGCACAGAGTATTCTTAGCTGTGCTGGCCTAAGAGCGTCAGCGGGACCCCTATAGTCACAACTCAGAACTGGGGATGTTTTTCATGATTGGCATTAAGAAAATAGTGGTCTGTGACTTCTCTAAGGCTTCCGCTTGACCCAGGTGTCAAATCAATCACTTTCAATATTAAATGATGAATAATGAATGCTTAAAGGAATACTCACAGCAGATAGTTACAAGGAATACCCAAGCTGAAGCTGTCTTGTATGATGTTTTCATGGAAGAACAGTCAGTAGCAAGTAGATTAATAAACCAAGACAAAAAAAAACTTTAAAAAGAAAATTCCATTTTATTTTTGCACAATCTTCAAACAGTTAAGAGGGCAAAATTTTATAAAGCAAATTGATTGTTGCAGATTCTTCAGCCAAACTAGGAAGATCCTGTAGTAATATTTTTGTGCTGCTTCTCAAGACCATTTATGACACTTGCATGCTCCTAGTACTGCAGCTCATCACAGCTACTCCCAACAAGCAAGGAGTAAGGTGTTCTCATTGTTACTGAGCAACGATTCCTCGCAGCTTGTAGATAAGAGCTCTCGGCTGTGTACAGTATAGGTTTACACGCTTTTTGCCAGTACAAAGCTCTTTAGGACAATAATTTTAATTAATAGGAGAACATCACCGAGTTTGATAACTCAGATTCATCTTTCTATCCATGTGACGAGGAGTTAGTAATACAGAACCTCGGCCTTTCTGCGGAGACTTTCAGAGGAATTCTTTTGTCTGTTGGCACCTTGACAAATTACTCAAAGTGTGTGGCTCACTTTGCACCTGGCGGTTTCCTGCACAGCACATGTGGGAGGTACTAGCACGTGAGCATCACATCATAGGGAAAGAAAAGGTAATTCTGGCTTTATGACGGAGCTGTTCTACACCTCCACAGTCATCTGTTACACATTTTATTTAATTTTTAGATATTTCTGCCAGCCCACCCAGATCCAGGACCTCTAACTTATGGAGGCATATTTAATATCCTGATGGGAAACAGAAGACCTCTATTTCACATCCAAACAGAGTGTCCCATGGGGAATAAAGATCTTGTCTGCTTTTCTTTCAGCTATATCAGCTGATCTAATAAAAAATACTATCTTTGCTGAACTTGCTCTACTTATATCCTTGGAGCATTACCGCCACTGATAGCACAGTGATTGCACCAATACAACATGACACTAATGATTAAATAGTCAGCTTACCAGCACTGCAGCTGGAGGCAAGTGGAGAGGATGCAGGGCTTCGCGTGTGTCTACATTACTATTTCAGTTGGGATCAGGAATATGTGTCCAAGGCAGATCCCCTGAGCATTCTTGCTCATCACCCAGCTCTCACCCAGCTCCAGAAGGACCCCTCTGGGCAGTGCCAGATGGGACAATGCACACCAGGAGCACAACTCGTGACAGTCCCCTCCAGCCACAAAGAGGCATTCTGCTCATGGGGCCAAACCATGGTTTGCGAAGACAAACCTCTGAAACATGTGCAGGGCAGACATCAGGTTCTCACCTCCAGAGGTTTTGCTCTACAGTTGCAGCTTTGTGTGCCACACGTAGGACCCAACATACTGCATGTAGCAGGGAGAGGCACTGGGATATCCCATATAAACCACTATAAGATCACTGCCAGGTGATTAGCACATGCAGGGCACGGTCAAGAGCCACAGTTACATCTATTAAATGACCTTGTACCTCATCATAGTGAGCCCACGACACACGAGTGAAGTTTACAGACATTTAGTGAGTATTTCACTCTTTCATTTTGTTTGTCTCTGAACAGCTCTCGAGCCCAAGGTGGCTATCCCAGCCCCCAGGAACAGGCTGAAACCTCGTGAAGATACCCACATTGCCACACCATCGGTACTGAAGGAACAACGGGGTTTTAATTGAGCGTGCTGGCATTTGTGAGTTGCAGAAAAGCGGAGGGAAAGAAGCAGCACTCACTGAGAAGGATGATTAGTCTCCTACCCTTGAAGGAAATTGTTTTACTCAAGACCTTACATTTCAGTAGAGCTCTTTTTGTTCTGATTTTAAAACTATAGATTCGTCTCTCTGATTTAGGCAGAAAATAAGCCATTAGTCTATCTAGCTCTAGCAAAAGTCTCTAACGGAAGAATTTTCAAATATACTCTCATTTCCCATGTATTTCCACTTATCAAGGCTATAAAAGTTAGTTTGTATATGGCATTGTGGAAGCACATTTAGACAAAAACATAAAGACAGATTTTATTTTCAGCATAAAGGATTTAGCTATGGTTCAGTTGTCAAAATTGTTCAACTGAAACTAATTTAAAAAAAGGAAACTGTATTTTTGATTAATCAGAAATTTCCACAAAGAACATCTGCTTTCTGTAGAAAATGTTGACATGTCAAAGAAACAAATTTCATGAGCACATTCCAGCCAAATATAAACATATTTTAAGCTCATGAATTTCAGAATATTTCCTTTCCACATCTTTTAGTTGAAATGAAATTCTTGAACAATTCTGCCTCTCTTCAAATGCATAAAAATGAATTAGCAATTTCCTAAGCAGTGCTGGATCTCCTGAGAGGAAAGCTGTGGAGACCATCACTCCCCAGCGCAGAGGAGTGCAGGATGCTGATGGTGAGCCTGCAGTGCTCCTGGGTGGCCACAGCTCTCCCTGTGTTACCGGTGTGGTGAGCAGGGAAGGGCCAAGGAGAAGGGAGACTGCTCTAAGCTGCTTGGAGAACCGTGGCTTACCTGCATGTGTCTCAGCAAAAATTTTTTCCAGGCACACAAAACATGTGAAGCAGTTAGTGTGAGCTGGAGACTCTGTAATACGCTTAATTGTCCCCTGGATCTGAGGAGCCCTAACCGAACAAGTGAAATGTAAACCTTATCCTGGAAAAAAACGCAGGTGTTCTGCTTTTGTATATGAGAGTCTGTTCACAGCTTAAAAAGATTTTTTTTTTTTTTTTTTACTTTATCTGATACAAACTACATAATAGACAGTAGGAGTAATACCACATTCCTTTGTAAGTTGCATGTCAGAGGCATACCATCTGAGTACTCCTTCTGCTTCTATTATAATTTATTTTGTTCATAGCTTTCGGTGAACCATGTGGGCTGAGACATTATGGCTTTTCAATAGCTCACTAAATATATTTAGAATGCTTAATTGAAGCTTAACCTTTATTTTGTTCAATAAATGTATTCTCCATCTAACAGCTCCAAACAAGAAAATAACTTTATTGAGGTTTTACATTTTGCCAGCATTGTTTCTCTCTAAAGATAGAGAAAATGAAGCCTCTGCAACAAATTGATGGAACAGGGAATCAACAGAGTAAAAAATAATTTTGATGATTTCTTCTTTGCACTGCAATTATATCCAGTACACTTGACAATGAAATAAACAAATAGTACAAATGAAGCCATTAATT
Organism: Athene cunicularia; assembly: GCF_003259725.1. Taxonomy (NCBI): domain Eukaryota; kingdom Metazoa; phylum Chordata; class Aves; order Strigiformes; family Strigidae; genus Athene; species Athene cunicularia. The sequence continues at coordinate 10,893,236 of NW_020799116.1, forward strand.
TCCTTCCTATCTACACAATTTTAATTAGAATCATTTAATTAGTCTTGGCTACAATTTCTCAAGAAGATTGCACAACGCACATTTAAGCTACTCTCCTGCAAGAAGATATATTTATCATTGTTTATTAAGTACAACAAATAGCTACAACAGTATTAGGTAGCCCATGATAAATGCTAGTGTCAAAAATAATTCTTTATCACGAAATTTATTTCAAAGCAAAGTTGTCTCCAGGTTCATTAGTTATTAAGCTTTTTCTATTTTAATTGTTATAATAAATATGACATATTTAATACATTCGCTAACTTTTTATGACATGTCATTTTCTGTAGGTGGCAATAAATGTCCGTGAGCCTTCAAATAATTTTCTCTGTTTGGTTTCCCAGAGCTTTTGGTCTAGAAAAACAACCTTTTCGAGGTGCAATATGAAATCATGGAAAACTGCTCAGAAAGGGACTTTGGATTCATCTTCAGAGATCACCTAATTTATCTGATGTTACCTGACTCACCACTGCTGATAGCTTTTGTTGTAGAATTGGTTCTAAGAGCCTCAATTTATCAAGGTTTCAAAAGCTCCATATGCTCCTCCAGTGGTTAACTGGTCTTACGCTTAGAAAAATTTTCCTCATGTCTTATCCAAATCTTCCTTTCAGTTTAAGCTAATTATTCCACATGCTACTGGTGGTAGACATGGAGAAGACATAAATCCTTCCCCTGATAAGAAGCCTGTTTCTGTGTCTCCCTTTAGGCTTCTCCAGCCTCTGCAGACTGCTTGCTTTGTCTTTCAGCTCTTCCTCTCAAGGTGAGGTATGTCAGATTTTGCAGCTTCTTCAAAATGCAATAATTCCCAAACAGAAATATCATTAGGATAGGAGATCATTACACTAGCAGAAATAATAAGCCATGAAATTATTGCAACATATCTAACTGAACCGTCATCACAACCCGAGAAAATGTTAAAGGAACCGTTTTTTTCTGTTGCCAGTTACAAGTAGAACTGGAAAAACAGTCACAACAGATAATTTTTCAGATGAAATCTTGTCTTTCATTCTTTGCATGAACTGTCCAAAATCCTGACAGTTTCCTTGGCAGTATTTTCTACTTAACTTTATCTACTGAAAACTTTTAGTTAATAATTCCTGGCTTCTAACTCACTTACAGGCACTTTTCCCAAGTCTTCATCATTCAGGTTTCCAACAGGCTAACTATATCTGAGTCAAAGAAAGACAGATCATACACATAAGTTTACTCAGGATGTGAGCGCCGCTGTTGCCCATGAAAAGTCATACAGCTCTGAGATGATTATGAGACCATAGCTGAACTCAAGGCTTGCCGATTTTGAAAAATATTCAACTGTTCAGTGTAAATACAAAAATGTGCATTCTTAAAGCAATATTTTATTATAAGAAATATAACATTTCTCTTCTTGGACATATTCTTTGATGCATTCTTTTTGCGCCATATAGGTTTAATGTCATTATTGTACAATAAACCTGATGTTCCACAGTGCATGATGATCATATCAGGTGGTCCAAAACTGGTTTTTGAGTGAGTCAGCAGATGATGGTCATAGGTTCCAGAGAGCCACGAAAATTAACATATGGATGTGGGAAGAGAAAAATTTTAGAACGTCTCAATGAAAAATTCAAGTGATAAGTAACATTTTTCAAGAAGTCAGAAAACTGATTTGTTCATCAGAGGCAAAAAAAGTACCTTCTGTGAAAGTTAAACAATGAAATCGGATTTTAAATGTGAACAACAACAACAACAACAAAAATATATATATATAAGCATCAGAAAGTGGAAGGACTTTACAAGTATAGGAAGCTGAAAAGAAAAGCTAAGTTTCTCAGGATATGTCCACTCATACCAGTTGAGGAAAATAACTTGCAATTATAATTTCTTTTTGTACAAAAATAATCTTGGTAGTGTTCTGGGTTTATCACTTCACAATGGTGGTGATAAAGTTGTTAATAATGATGCAGAGAAAGGAGAACTGCTTCATAAACATACATTTCTCCTACTTTGAGGAAGGTTCATTTAAAATATGAAGATGAAGTATTTAGGAGTCATCTAGTAACTAATGAGGGTGTTAAACAACACATATAAATACAAACATTCTAAATCTGACAGCCCTAATATCTTCTACGCAGGGTGACCTGTGGGTGAACTGTAGCCAGTTGAGGTTATCTTAGTAGAAAGTTTATTTTCAATACATCATAGAATACTAGAGAAATTCTAAGGTTAAAAGAGTATTAACGTTGTGTCAGTACTCCAGATATGCAGTCCGCACAACCTTGGTACCTCAACATCACTTAGCCTGACCTCAGTCCTGGACAAATAATGGAATGAAAGCTAATAAAAGGTTCAAGTGATGAAGAATCAAAGATGGGAATACGATTGTCATTCCACACGATTTTATGAAACAGGTCATGTCAAACAAACCAACCTGATTTTGTTTCACTGATAACATTACAAGCATGATTGCTGTGCAGGTCTTACATACTCTGACTTTTGTATGGTATTTGACTCAGCCCTGGGAATATTTTCATTAAAAATCAGAATTATTCAATAGCAATAAAACACAGGTTAAATCTATTAAAAATGGGCAAGCTAATGGATCTGAAACATAGTCATCAGAGGGAAATCATAATTAAGTGTGCTGCTGATATTCTGTTGGTGTCTGTTTACTGCTATTAATCATTTTCAGTAATGATTGGCTTGTAAAAGTTTCAAATGACATGAAGATGGATGTGAAGGTAAACAATTATGAGAGCAGGGAAATAATAAAGACCATTCTGGATCCCTCACTCACTTTATTCCTTCAAAACAATAATATTTAACACAGTCAGATTCAAAGATATGTTTAGAAATCAAGAATGAGGCAATATATGCTAAATTTAGGTTGGTACCTTGGAAGGTATCCCAATTAAAATGATTTAGCTTTCCACACAGCAAAGGAACAACAGCTCTGAGAGGAGGGACGAGAGAATAGGGGTGCCTGTTCCTGACAGACACCAACAGGAGTACACAGGGGATGGAAATCCATGCTGGGCTCTCATGAGATATACTGGCGCTGGTGAAAAGAATTTGGAAAACCCAACAAATTTCTTGGGCAAGAAAACTGTCTCCCCATGGGAAATCAAAGGTTTGATTTGTTTTGTTTCCTGTTAAAAGGGGGTTGCATTAATAGGGGATCTCACTGAAGCACGTTCATGGGGGGTTCAGGCAGAATACACTACGATCTGTTCCCCATCGCAGTGGACAACCCCGCTCCCAGAGATGATACCCGAGCTGCCCTCATCTGCCAGGCAGCCCTTACAAGGGAGAATTGAACTGGATACTGAAAACTTCCTTAATGGAAAAAACATCAGAAAAAAAAACAAGAATTGGAAGCTGAAGCCAGATATATTCAAACAAGAAATTAGACATATATTTTAAGATGTAAAGTTCTATCTTTTTGGGGACAAGGGAGGATTGTCCTTCGCCATCTGCTGATGCTTTCAGATGCCTTTTTGAAATTACTCTTTGACAGGCAATATGAACTAAAGAGATTATTTTAGGGGAAAGTTGGGTGCAATAATAATATTTAGAAGAGATGCCATAATCCAAATGCAATGGGAATGGGTCTAAAAGTCCTGAAAGATGCAGTTCTAGCAGCCACTGTCTCACTCTGAGGAAGTTTTCCCATATTATTTTACTCCTTTCTCATTTTCCATTTTTGTTTGTTTGTTTGTTTGTTTTAATTTATGACTCTCACATGAAGTCACCTTCCTGTTCTGTACTCTTTAGCTCTCACATGCTTTGCTATCTTTACCTGCATTTAATTCCACCAATGGAGCTTAATGAGTCTAGCTTTTTTTTACCGTATTCTAAGAGAAATCGTGCCAGAGAGAAATTCTTCTTACCACTTTTGTGATGTTTCTCCATTTGCAGCCCTAACTTTTACAGCCATTTTTTGCTACAAAAACATGTCTGCATTTCCATATTACCAATTCTTGGGGGTTTTAGGTTGAAAGTGTTAGGTAATAAAATCAGATTCAATGAGTTACTGGGAAAGCTCACAAAACTCTTTGCAACTTAATAAATATTTTTTTATCATTGCATGTAATCAATCACATTTTAAGTGACACTACAGAAGATAATATTTATATCCAAAACAACTAGAGTAAATGCAAAAAAAAAAAAAAAAAAAAAAAAAAAAGAGTACTTTGCTTATATCAAAATATGTCTATTGCACTCTTTCATACACTAATCTTTTATCTAAAGTGCAAGTGAATTTAAATACTAATGAAAAATAAACAAGCTCATCTAACAAGCTTCTGTATTCTTGTCTGTTTACTTCTCATTAGATATAGCTAATAAATTAGTTTCACTTGATCCTATAATCTTGCAGGCTCTTAAGCATACTAGTCCCTCAGATATCAGTTTAAAACAAATAACCTTGAATTCATTGCATTTAAGAACAATGTTAATTGTGTAAAACATCTTTGTTTGTACACGTTCTCTGTGCTCTTATTCATATAACAAGTACCTTTTACCCAGTGAAGCCAGCTGAAGAATTTAGGAGTTACTCACATGAGTAAGCATACACTTGACTGAGAGCCTGTAGCATCTGCTTGGACTACTTAAATGAAAAAGCTTTTGTGAACAGCAACAATTCAGTGTGAATTATGAATGCAAGTGGACTTCAGAATCTGTTCTCTATCTGAAAATAAAAATATCAGTTGTAGGATGCACAGACTTTTTTCCCCTTAGCTACTGTAGCATCAAATAAGTTCTGCTATATGTCTTGATTTACCACTAAAGTTAAGTGTCAGATTTTAGGCAAATAAAAATGATTAAAATATGACAGCTGGCAAATTATGCTAACACCTGGTAACAAATCATTCTTGACAGTTCAATAGTACACTTCTTAAAGCACAGCTATTAATATTATAAACAGTGAAGTGCAAAAATTGTAGTACTTGACTAACATACTCAGTTTATCTTAATGTGGAAAAATGTCATACTCTTATTCCTTAGGATTGAAGAAAATTGGAGATGAATAACTGCAAACACACAAATACTTTTAAGTAATATTAGTGTAGTGATTCAGAACTAGTAGAACATGAAATTTTAAATGTAGGATGATATTCAGCCTATTCCTTTTGCTGTTAATTCAGTTAATATTCCCATGTATTGGTGGAGATTTCCAAGTATGTAAGTATTAAGTAGATATTTGATATTAATTTCATCAAACCCTTTGTGATCTGCTGTGAAGTCATGGTACCCTGGGTTGTTTTGAATAAATAGGAGTGACCCATTCCACTACAGTTGCTTTTGGAAGACCACAGCCCTTGCTCATATCCCAAGGGAGTCTATGCAGATAGGTCCATTTAAATTAATACATTGAATCACTTAGTATTTTAAACTCATTCATTGTCTCTTTTAATTGGTCTAATAATGGCATACTACTATACTCCTCTTTAAATGTACCTTCAAATGACTTCAAACCATGGATTTCCAACCCAGATGATTCTGTGATTTCATGCTCAGTTGTCTAATTACTTAGCAAGAGCATCATGGCAATTTACAGACAATGGAAATGTGTCTACAGGCATAGAGGCACCCAGTGCCATCTCCTCAGGACCAGGTTTTCTCCCGCCTGTTCTGCTGTTGCCTTTGCCTGTTGCAAGCCTTGTTTCAAACAACGTATATGGCAGATGCGTCACGACAGCCTGTTGGTAGCCCGTGGTGGTGTACCTGGGCCAGCAATGGATTGTGTCCAGGGATGCAGCAGAGCAACGCTTTGAGCAAACACAGTCCAGGGCTGGAAGCCCAAGTTGCATCTGTGAGAGGTTCATCCTACAGCTAACAAAGGACCGGAGAAAGGGGAAGAACAACTCTGCTTTCTAATCATCTACCTTTTTCTCTAACCTACATCCTAGAGTCTGAAGCTAAACTTTAGCTGAGTGTCAAATTCAACAGAATGAACTCTGTCCCAAGTTTTATGAAGGATAGATGAGGGACCATACATGCAGCTATCCTATCCCTTGAAATGTGAGGGAAATCTTCAGATGAGTATTAAAATGTGAAAATATGAGATAGAATCACATAATCTCTCTGCATGATAGAGAAGACTGATTAATATAAAATTAAGTAATATGATTTCCAAGATGACATCAGGCAAAAATTTCACAATTTCACAAATGAATATAATTATCTACTTTTAATGTTATTTTTCTGGTTTTATTTCACCATGTTTCAGTGGAATATTTCTGATTTATACATGTTTCTGTGCACAGTTTGAGAAACTAAAAATAAACTATGGCTTTACTGATACATTTTTTGACTGATACATTTTTTGACTTTGTCATAGATAATTTATGGAATAATTTTACACTTCTGCAACACCCAGCTCACAATTCACATTCCAATACATGAGGTGTCATTTGCAATTTGCGATGGATTCTTAATGAAATTCTTTGGATCTTACCTTCTAAATGTTTCATTTTATGCTTGGCCAGAAGAGTGGAAGTGTGTTCATATACATTTATACACTGTAAATGGAAATAAAGCTATGATCTGGCTCATCTTTCTAATCTATTTATCCTTCCAACTCCCCCGGCGCTACGAGGAATATTATCATCTGCATTACATGGGTAGAGAAGTAAGAAACAAGAAGCTAATCTGACTTGTTCAAGGTCACAAAATGAATGTGTGGGAAGTAGGGAGCTGAATCCACATCATTCAAGTTTGAGGCTTACACCCTCATGGCTGTGCTGTGCTCCTTCCTCGCTCACTCATCCTCCCCCGCCCTACAGTTTAAGTTAACCCATTAACTCATTAACTAGGACACAAGTCAAGGTTGAAGTTTGCTTAAATTCAGTATAAGTCACCTGGAGAGTCTGTCTTGGGAGCAGTCACCAAAAAATATGTTGCGATCACAACAGATATCAGCTGAACACATGGTCTCTTGAAGATACCGCAGCCAAAACAGATACTGGGTTCTTCAGATAAAGCAAAAGAAGCATTTTAATTACTAGCAGATTATTCTACTATTTCAGTGCTATGTCCCTTTCTGTTGGCTACTGCCCAAGAAGGACGCTGATTAATTGGAATGGGATCAGATACATACCCCCAAACAATGAAAAGATTGGAAACATGTCCTCAAGTGCAGAGACAGAGAGCTAATTGAGCTGTTGTTTTTTTCTTCGTAAAGCAAAATCAAGGGCTAAACTTAGAGTCTGCAAGCATCTATCTGGAGAAGGGAATTTCTAAATAACGGACTGTCAGTCTAGTCAATATGTAACTAGGTAAAATAGTTGGAAGTTCAAGCTAAACATTTTAAGATTTACAATTAATCTTTATGACAGTTTTCAAGGGACTCTGGTAGGTTCTTCATCCCTAGAAATTTAGACATTTCAGATCTCAATAATGCTTTTGATAAACAAATCATTTTTCATTCTAAAAGTCTCACTTTATTTTCTACTGTGTTGTGTGTAGGAGACAAAATAAATTTAAAAATTCACTGTGTCAAACTTATGAATGCAAATCAGTGGATTGGAATTTGTTCAGTGTAATTACAGAACAATGTAATTTTTTTTACCCCCACCTTGGGATGCAAAACTCAATTAATATAAAAGCAAACATATTTTACAATTTTCCTACCATCTGCACTACAGGTGTCTCTTCCAGCAGACATCTCGCTCAAACAGCTGTTTCTCGCATATCCAGTGGAGTGTTCTCTAAGGCTTCACTAGAGCTTGACCTCTGTGGAGAGCACGGGGAGCTGTGGCCAGTGCAGCCCACAGCTGCCCATCAACAGTGAGGGGAGCACACATTTCGGCTCTCCTTGACTTATGGCTCTCATTTGAACCACACAAACCTTCTTCTCCTTCCAGAGTTTGGCTGCATTTGAATGATGCAGTGGATCTTGTTTGGGTTTGGATAATTTAGGTCCCCTGCTCATCGTGTGTAATGCCTTCCCAGCCAAGCAGAGCTGAGAAGCATGTTATTCAATAAAGAAGCTTTTATGATGAAATCTGTTTCCATGTTGGTCTGATTAAGCTTACATTTGTTGACCTTCAGGTCGTGGTTCAAAGCTCAAGTGGATTTTAGCTTTGAGTTAGAGAGTCCTTCATTGTAAAGAGCTGTTGAATCAACAAGAAGACTCCTCTGAGAGCTGATTTCTGTCAATTAGTTATCTGAAATATGATGATTTATGAATACCTGATATTGTGTTGCTGGATGGATATGTTTAGAAAACTGCAACAGAAAATAGTGCAGCCTCCTTGGGATCAAATAGATGGAGAAAATAATACTCACTTCAAGATGATCAAAAAGGTGTAGAAAATAATATTCACTTCATGATCTGCACTGTGCATATGTACATTGCAGTGCACACCCTGCTTGCCCCAAAACTAGGGAGAAGATTAAATATAGATTTTTAGTGGGTGCATATTTACAGTCAAAACCATTTCTCTCTATAGACATAAACGTACAAACTTAATATGAAGAAAGATGTAGAACTCTGTATTTGAGAAAAGAAGCCTTTCATAATATTTTGCATGCCTAAACTGCATGTGTTTTTATTGTAATTCATTTTATCCCCTCTGTTGTGAACATTCAAGCATTCTGGGGTGGTTTGTTTTATAAATTTATAGTGACAACTTTCAGTAAATTATCCAAAGAAGACCATAAAATTGGACCCGTTGGATTGCTGTGTGAGTGGATCAATGTTCTATTTTCCAGTGTTATGATAATGAGTTAATTTTAAAGATGTATTGAGTGATTTGGCATTAATTCTGGCATTAAAATTTACCTCATGTCTGGGCAACAGTGCAGTTTGCTACAGTGCTTAAGATAAAAAGTACAGAACTGTAAATGGGGTTTCTTGGAGTGGAATTTAGTTGACCTACTTATGCCTAAAAATTAAAAATTTTTACTAAACTACTAAAAATGGAATTTTGAGGTGGTTGTCTCGGCTTTAATCAGCTGAAGGCAATTGGTGCTGCAAGGACTAATGTCCCCTGAGACAGTGTGGACACAGTGGGCAGGGAGGGTGCTCCAGGTGGTCTGCAGGGCTTGGGGGGAGCATCACTCCAAAACCTCCTCTGCTCCTTCTCCAGTTCTACTGGCAGCTCCTCTGCTTGCTCACTCTTGAGAACTATGAAAGGAAAGAAAAAAGATATCCCTAGATGATTTCAGGAGAGAAAATAACTTTGTGAGACTGTAAGAAAATGCTCAGCCAGTGCTGCTGGAGACCTCTGAGGAGAGGCTGCACCTCTCTTCTCTGCAAGCAAGCTGGGGAACAGGATGGGACTGACCTCAGTGGAACCGCTGGCATCATGGTCACTTCTCATGTCTCTAATCCACAGAGGGTTTCCTCTAAAGGATAGAAAGTCAGTGTGTAGTTCACTTCAGAAAGCTTCTCCTCTGCATCTAAATAACAGGGGAGAAAACCATGTCTCTTCTCTACCCAGGAACAGATCAAGGGAGATTAAAAGCCATTGCAGAAATACAGAATATAAAAGCAGTTCCTTGTGGTAGTTTTGTATTTGAGATAATTTTTTTTCCAAAGAAGGTTGTCACAGAAATTGAGTGTTAGGTACAGAAATTTTCAGCAGGTAAAAGGAGAGTCAACTCTAAATGTTGGTACTCCTGTCTAGGTTCACACTGCACAGTGAGGAGGTATGGCTGAAACTGGGGGAACAGTTTGTCATGATCTTTCTCACCCAGGCTCTTACTAATTCATTTCACACCATTTTCAGGTCCATAAATTTTCTCTTTTCACAACATTTCAAGGTGCCTTTTCCTTTTTTTTTTTTTTTTTTTTTGCAAAAATAGTTTGCAATACACCTACACACACACTCGCCGAAGACAAAGCAATTACCCATTGAAACAGGCTGTGTTAAGCAGTCAGGAGTAGCACATGAGTACATATGCCATGAATGTACATCCCTGTGTAAACACTGGTGATGGCCAGCTACATCATGTGATTCTAAGATCCGATGGATCCTACCTTGCTTAAGTGAAAAAAAAGACTACTTTCATATAGCATAGCCAAACAGGTTAAAAATAATTAAAAGTCACTGTTGAAAATCTCCAAGATGTGCATGGTCCTTTCCTACCACCATGCAGTCAACCCTAAAGATCTGAAGCTAATGCTACAGGGTCTCAAAGGGCAGGAAGGGGTGGTAGCAGGCTCTTGCCATCACTGTCATCGTGAAGTCCTTCTCTCCCTGCCTTCTGTACAATGAGCCATAAATAATTTCCAATAAATAGTTTGGGCAGTTGTGGCAATGGAAAGACATTTCAGTCTGAGATGTAACAGGGTATTTTGCAATCACACAGCAAAAAGCCAGCTTCTTTCCTAGCACAACCTAAAGTATACCCAAGCAGTCTCAATTCCTTTCCCTGTATATGCTGGTACCAAAGGTCACACAGCAAAAAGCATTAGGCTTCCAAACTCAACACAGCCGAAGTGGGAAATCAGGTGAATTGCATTCTGACATATATATTTGACCCTCGCATGACTCATTTTTATCTTATTACTCTTGGGAGGCCAAGTTGAAAATGAATAAAAACATGCATTGCAGTTTACATGGCTCTTCAGTGTCCTCCCTTGAATACCGGAGCAAGGGTAATTTTCTCCTACAGAGGGAAAGGAAGGCCAGGAGATAGCAATGACTGGTACCTGTCACCGATAACCAGATGAGAGTAATGCGCTATAAACATTCATAGTCCTCCTGCTCTGTGAACCAAAAACCCAGTACAGAGGACAGATTGGTTCATTAACCCTATTCTATATTAGCTCTATCATTTCCCGACGGCCTTGGTTTCCAATTACTAAGGCAACAGTAGCATCATCAAAGCCATAGAAACTTATTTTTTCCACATAATCTCAGAGAGAAAGGACAAAGGTGGGGTATCTGAGAGGAGAAACTGCATTTCTTTACACTTCGTACTTACTGTGTATTGCTGTACCAATGATGATTGCAACATGCAGGAGTTCCTGATGGGGACCAAGCTCAGCGATGCTTCTGAAATGCTCCTGGAAGGATTGGTGGTCCTGAGATCACAAAGTGGAGACCAGCATACCTGGAGCAGCTCCAGCTCTGGCTGGCTGTGATTTGGCAAAGAACTAAAACTGGTTAAACAAACTAGGTGGGATCACTCTATGTTTAAATTACATACACTTTTAAATAGCTTGTGAACCAGGCCTTAAACTCTGCCTTTTGATTCCAAGCTAAAAGTTGTAGGGAATATTTGCTTTCTTCCCTTTTTTTTTTTTTTTTTTTTTTTTAATAATAATGTTTTTCTGAGAACAGTCTAAAAGAAAAGATTATATTTTACAGTATGTTTAAATCTCTTTTCTCAGTTAGGGTCAATAGAGGCAATAATTTTAACCAAGGATCTATTCTAAGCTTTGGACAAGCTGTTTTAATGATTATATGCACATGTTAATACCCAGATCTTTCAAGGTGTTGAGAAAATAATAATGATATTTTGTTAAATATCAGATATTAGAAATAGAATTGTCTGATATAATTGGGTAATATTAATGTATTTTAGGATTTATGCTGACATTTTCATGCAATAGTGGTACGGTCTGGTGTGAGGATTATGGACACTGTAGAGATTTTTAGTGCTCTTAGACTGTGGAGGATATTTTTACACTACTTCCTTATGAACTATTTAAAAGTCAAGATATTGAAATGCCTAATTGGATACCCTGATTAGACCAGAATGGAGTTTGATTTCATATTGATATAAATCAGAGAAAGCCGTCCTGATGTCACCAGGAATAACCCCACGGAAGACCAAGGGGAGAGCAGAATCAGACCCTTTTTATCTTTATTTGGTGAAATCTGATCGACCAGAGGCATACTGTTTTTCCATTGGTTTCAAGGGCAATCAGGATTTTAACAGCCTTTAAAGGAAAGGTATCTCTCACTATGTTTCATTTACTACTCCCTTGCCCAGAGGATCACATGGCAACTCCATGGCTCTGACTTCTGCCAGGTTCTCCCTTCATCATCTGATACAAATCTTTGTCATGATTCAAGTTCACACCATGTAATTTTGTCCTCAGATTTAGTTTTGTAACTGGCCTCCAATATTAATTGTGAAATGTATTTATTATTAACTAGGCATAAATTTTAAATAACTCTGTCGAACATCCCAATGAATAAAACCTGGATTTCTTTAAGTGGAAGACTTTTAAATAAATCTTAATGGCTTTTGTGGAAAAAATGTTTGTTAAAGGTCACTGCAGAAAGTCCTTACTCAGATGGGCAGGACAAGTTAAGTTTTGCAAGCTTAAAGCAGCAGTGTATCAAAATCAGCCATAGGTGGAGCACAGAAGCTTGAGCATCATTTTGACAAGTGAGATTATATAAAGACCACCATAATCATCAAGGGAGCATCAGCGCAGGAAAAACAGCCAAGCAGCAGTTCTGCCCATCTTTACCCACAGTGAGTAATACCTGTCTTGGTCACAAGCTCAGGAAAAAAACAGGCATCTTCAGCACAAGTTAGCCAGCAGGTTTGGCTCTGTTCATGTTAAGAATGACAAATATATGATTATTATTCCTGTTAGCTGTTATTAAAAGTGGATCCACACATGTGGATCTCAACGGGAATCGCAGATGCAGATCCCTAGTGGGAAACGGAGCTGTTCCAGGTTACCCACTGGGTTGGGGTGAAGCTGCAAATGGAGGGCAGGTCTCTCCAGCTACGGCTCAGTGCTGTATTTACTAGCCAAAAAATGCAATAGAAGCAGTCCATGAGAAAATCTGTGTAAATCGTGATTAACATTTTTCAAAGTGCTGAAATTGCTTGTTGTTTTTTTTGTTTTTTTTTTAAATAACATTTTTTGGCAGCACTTAAAGTAATTAATAATAGTAAAATCCCCCAGCCTACCTCACTCCCTCATAGGCAGCAGATGCAAGTGTAACTGATAAGCTAATTAAGCAAACAATAACAGCAAAAAAAAAGGAAACCTCAACAAAACCCCAACATTTCTTAATAGCTTCAGATCAAGTAGTAATCACTGGATTATCTTAAAACTATAGACCATTATGGAGAATTCAAAGTACTCATCTTTGATTTGCAAGTTTTTAAAAGCTGTGTATGGATGTATGATAACTGCCTCATAGCAAAGCTGGGTATATTCTAAACACATTTCATCGTGCTGATGGTGACAGCCATTCTGCTCTCTCAAATCTGACCTGTCTCAAAGATGGTTCATCCAACCTGTCTCGAGGTTGCAAAAACTGAAGCATGGCTTTTGGGACTGTTCATTGCATATGGAACCCTACAATGTGAGGGGGTAGAAGTCACACTGCGAGTGGCCTAGCATTTCCATACTGAAAGTTATTTGCCTTTTTGCAATTTGAGTTTTTTAATGAGTTTGGACTTGCTGGGTGAGGTGGAAAGAAAATCAATATGACCCAGTCATCCTTTGCTATTTTTCTTTTAAAGGTTGGATCAAAACACAGTGGATATACTTTCATTTATTTAAGATCATGAGGCACTTAAGCTCTGTTGTGTGTAGAAGGATGACGGAAGCTGTAATAAAAAGAGTGTTTTACAGAAAATAAAACATAACTACAGAAAAAAAGTCAAAATATAATGGAATCAAGGGGTCTTAGCCACCTGACCAAGGAGGCAGAAATAATTCATTCTGAGGTTTTCAGACTTACTGAACTCCAATAATTGAAGAAAACTCTGGAATATCTCAGATATTAATCTTACAATAAAGTCATTGTAAATGTAGTATTACAAAAGATTTAGAGTGCAGTTTAATTCTGAATTGACATTTACTAAGTTTTTTTTATCAGCAAAATAGGAATGTGCTTCTGTGAGCCCAGACCCTACCTGAGTTCAAGTCCTATCTGCAGAGTCCAGCACAGAAAGCAGAGCCAAATCCCAGGCACAGAAACTTAGAAATAATGAGTGGAGATAATTTCAAATATATTTGTGTATGAAGTGCTTCAGCTTTGTTTTGTAGCATCAAAAATTGAAAAGGTTTACAATTGCATCCAAGTAGTGTTTGGTATTATAATATAAATTATCTGCTATGGAGCTGCACCACTTACCTCTGCCCTTCATTTACTGCTACCAGAGGAACGGATGGAGTTATAGATACAGGTTTTTCTCCCTCCAACTATTATGACCTTGGGGGAGCCAGGCTGGAAGATCAAGTGGCCTGGGGGAGACGTGAGAGGAAGCTGGTGCCAGAGGTGCTGCCAAGGGCCCTAGTGGACATATTCTGTCTCAGGAAATTAATACTATTAATATACACTATAATTAAATATTCTATAATCAAACTAATTTGAAAGTCAAGCCTGGACAACTTCTTTAGGGCTGCCAAGAAGGATCTCAGCTCGCTGCGGGGAGGACACCACCATCCCTGCAGGGCCGCAGCAGGGAGCCGAGACCTCCCAGGCTCGAGCAGTGGATGAAGTTTCCCTCCCCAGCTGGGACAGTGGGAGTGTCAGCTCTGCACAGCTGTGGGACCACCAGTGTGCTACTGGGAAATGATTAAGAGGTCAGTTGGCATTGGCCTGTCAGCCCTGCGCAGCTGAGGGAGATTTGGTACTTAAGAGGCAAATTGACATCAGCTGGTGAGCTCTGCTGGGCCAGCTTTGCTCTGTGCAGGCTCGGGGAGGTGCTGGTTGGGCCAGTGCTGGCTTGGAGAAGCATCAGCTCTGCTCTGGAGAAGTCTGGAGAAGCAGCAAGGTTTTGAGGAGAAACAGGCCTTGGGAGGTAAGTCATCCCTGTGTAGGCTCAGAGGAGAAATAGGCCTTGGAAGAGAGATAAGAAGCTGCCAGGCTGTGCTAAGGTGGGTGGGACTGTTTGTGGGAGAGAGGGTTGAGGACTGTCTAGTTGCTGACTTGTTTATTACATTCTTATTTAAACTCCTTGTAAGTAGGTATTATTGTATGAGTATGTATTAATGTAAGAGAGAATTTAATGAAAATAAACAGCCCCTGCCCTGCAGAAAGAGAGAACAACACTGTGATATGTGTATTATTTTTGGCTGCTACAACTTAATACAAATTAATACAACTTATTTAAATTTAATACAGTGGATGAGTGTGGTGGTTTGCTCAGAAGTGTCAGAGATTCAGGTCATGCTGGCTGAAGAAAGGGCTTTAATCATTCTGCCTTATTCATTGTTAGCCAGTCCTTCTTACATTATGTAGCTACCTGGTGAGTACACATAAATACCTGAAATTATTACCTAGTTTTCAGAATCTTTTTGTTTGTTCTTTAATGTTTTGTTTCTTTTCCCCCTGTGCACGCTCTGACAAGTTTTTCTAGTTAGCCCAAGAGAGTTTTCACATCACGCTCATGCTTTTTATGCTTTCATCTTTTCTGTTAATCTGGTTTATCTATATTCATTTTACATTAGTCTTGTTATTTATGTTTCACGGGATGGATATTTACTTCAGGGCTAAGTCATCCCTGTCATTTTTCTTTTTTCTAGAAAGCAGACTTCTCTGTCATTAAAAAAATATTCCTGTCAAAGGTTGCAATACAGTAAGTCAGAGAAACCAAATTCTTTCCATTTCATTTAAAGCCTGCATTTTAATTAGTTTATTTTTTTCTTTTTATATTGTCAGAGAAAAAAGTTTAAGACAATATTCTTCAATACTTTATGCTTTCAATAAATAATTTATACCAAGGTATATCCTAAGCTACACTGACTGCCTACTTTGCAAGGGCAAGGGCTCTGCAGAAGGAGAATAATATCCATAAATATTCTAAAATGATACACTTAAAGGAAACAAATACAGAAGAAGCTATTACAAGCAGTACTTTAGAAACCAGATTGCAAAAACTGTATGATAATTTTGATCACTATCAGACTTGAAGTGAATATCTGGGTCATGTTTACAACACCATTTTCTCTCTGTAGACGTAAAAGTTTTAGGGGGAAAAAAAATGTGAAAAACTGGATTGGGATGCAAAAACCTGAGAAGTATAAATTTCCCTAAGAGGTTTTCCTAGCAGCTGGGCTGGGCTTGGTTAAAGGAATAGAGAAAGATGTGTGCCCAGTCTCATGCTTTTCTATTTCATTATATCCAAACATATGCAAAATTTGTCTGCACTTAGAATATTCTAATTTTCAAATGCTTTGAAATGGTTTTTAAGATCTGTTAAAGTAGAATTATTTAAGTCCAAAATTTAGTGCCAATAGAAGCAATTATAAAACAATTAGGAAAAAGTAATCGGCTGCAAGAAAATGATCTACCCTGTTCATGGATTAAAAATTCCCCTTCCTGTTTAGATATGCAACATCTTTAAACAAATATTTTGACCCAGTTTTTGCATTCTGCTTATGTAATCTCTGATGTTGAACCAAAATACTTGTGTTTGATGTTTAGTGAATGAGGTAGTAAATCATTTCCTTTATAGGGTGTATTTCACTTGTGGAAAATTCTCTTATTTTCTATGCTGCTGTAAAATATAATTACTTGCCAGACACACTCTTAATACCATCTTGCATTACCATTATTAAACAATGTATTTTTATAAATCAATGTCTGGTTATAGTCCCTAAAAACCCCAACCTTGCTAGAACACCTTCGCCATGCCAGTATGGACACTGCGCACACTCTGCACATGCACTAGTTACACTTTTCCTCTCCAAGACAGTTCTTCAAAGACTATGCAGATTTGCTGTCTTTTAACATTACTTTAAGAGTGTGCTGGTTTCTAGTTTAAATTTTGGATTCAGTAGCTTGTCATAACCAGATGCAATTAAAAGCGAAATAGATCCTTCAGGCTGAACGAAGGCTGGCTGTGTACTTACCCAGCAGTGGAGATGACAGTGTTAAGTAGCTGATTGCAGAGGACAGATGTAATTTGCCTTTGGTTTCTACTACAAATTGAAGAATTACTAGAAATATCATTTAAAAGGTAGGTAGAAAGGTCTTCACCAACTAGGGAGGCCCTGTTTGTGTGTGACGTGTCACACTGATTCCTATGAGAATTTGGGATCCAAGGCGTCCAAACGTTGTGCATATTCACACAGAACAACCTCTGTACAAACTGAATGTGGAGTGGATAATCTTTCCCACAAATCTATCTACAAAAATGTACAATAGCTGGCATTTTTCTGTAATTAGTAATCCAAATCTTTGAGTCATTACCCAGTTTTATTATTGTAAAACATCCATTGACTTTCAAAAAGTTTTGTCATAGTAAGGGATCTCAAAATTTTATAAAAAGAAGTGGTCTGCTCCTCCTGTAAGGACAGATAGTGGTAATTATAAAGGTAAAATGCCACAGGGAGAACAGCAGCATACTAATGTCTAGAAAGTTGTCCTTTTATTTTAGCCAGTCTCATATTTTATGATAAGCTGTTGGAGGGGAGAGCATTCTTTTGTTTTTAAACCTATGAGTTAATTTAAAGGTCGTCTTCCCAGTCCAACTCTGCAAGTTCTCCTATCAGAACAGGAATAACTTGAAGCAATCTCTTAATACAAAGGGGTGAGGAAATCACAAGATTCCCTTAGCTGCATGCAGTCACTGTGGGAAGTCTTGCTTTGACTCATCTGTAAAGACCATTCAGGAGAGTTTTCCTATGCATTTACCCTATCACTCCTTTCTAGCCCTTCTCCATGCATGGTCACTGGGAGCTCCTACAAACTGTGGGACTCTGTATTTCTGGTCCTTTCACATCAGTAGCCTATGTTGTGCAGCACAGGAAAGCAGTATCATCACCTAAGACCACAGAGCAATGGTAAAGAGCTGCTCCATGTCCCAGGCACTAAGACACTACCTGCCACACGCATGCAATATATAATTAGGCCACCTTTAAAGAGAAGTATATTCTACTGCACTGTGGAGGAGATAACGTGGAACGTTGACACTTTATTGGTGCTGGTGCCAGTGTGGTGGAGTAAGCTAACCCCTGAACTGCAGTGTAACCAACCCAGACTGGTGCTGGTGGTGTAAACAGCATATGTTACCCCGTACTCTATCTGTTTACTCATTCGCCATGAAATGTAGGTACATGCTGCATTGCCAATTAAAATGTTCTGTAGTTTTGCCTGGGTAGAAGTTTTCATTTACATAGCAGCACAGTCACCCATATTTCACTAAATAAGACTGCTTATTTATGTTATGTAAGTGTATAATCCTTGAAATACAGCTGGAAATTGAGTTTATCCCAGTCTTACATTCTCCTGCAACATTAAAGAATGTACATAGCAAAATTTTATCTCTTTAGATCATGCCACTTTACTCATTGATTTTCATCAAATCAGTAATTCACATATATTTACTACATGTAAATTTTTGCAAGGGTAACATTACTTTTTATGGCATCTGCTTTCTCCATTTCTGTGTTACTAGATTGATGTATGACATGAAGAATGGAAATTTTCTTTGATGAAACCAAATACTCTACAGTGAGGAGACTGTTCAAACACTGCAAATGTGAGATAGATATATATACTCTTAAACATCCTGTGAGTCTGCAATTCTGTATCCAGTTGATATCACCCCAGCCTAAAGCTCTGCAAGACAAATTTCAGGCTGAACAAAGTTTACACGACCATTTTATTTCCTGATTTTTGACTCTTTAACAAGTAAAACCAGCACAACTTTACATATGGTAAAGTTGTACTGGTTTTACTTGTTAAAGTAAGGGTTACCAGAAGTAAATCACTTAAGTTTTGACCACTGCTAAAACACATGGAATATTTTTATTAGGTAAATCACATGTTCAATTAGAGCTTCATTGCAGTTAGTAGCATGATGTGTAAACTGATGAAGCCCCATAAAGCAGATGGTTAAGACTCTGGACACAAATAAAGGAAAGAACATGTTACACTTCTTTTTAAGTGGCAGTTCTAGTATACTATAACTAAATGGTAAGGTACTGAATGCAATGTAATGAATAATACGGCAAATGCACTCCAGTGCAAATAAACTGTTATGAGTTACACTTCATTTTAATTAGGCACTCAGTTCATATTCTTCTATGCTTTGAACAGAAAAAACATGGCATTGTGCTTTGTATACAGTTCATGCAGTGCTCAGTACACAGTTCAGTTCCCATGTATTTTTATGATTAGTGTATAAGCAGTCTGATAACCATAGTATATTTATATTGATTGTCACTTGGACGAGGAAATTTAAATATTGTTGCTCAATAGAAAGAGCTGTTGGTCATTAAACCAGGCAACTTGCACAAGAGAGAGCTAGAGATAGATCTTCTATAACGTCATATACACTCAGCACACCAGGAGTTGTTAGTAGACAGTCTGGTTAGATATTGTCATAATCTGCAGACCATGAAGCTAAGTGCCAAATCAACAGCAGCAGTTTTTCCACTCCTTTGTAGTTCAATGGTCAGTATCAGTGCAGACTCTTTTTTAAAGTGAATTTAAGCTGCTCTTCCAGATGCCTGCTACTTCAAACTGACCAGTGCTTCTGTGGCAACACGACCACATCTCACACGCATGAAGGTGCTTAGGTGATGGCATTATAAGCTTGATTGCTTCACATGCAGCCAAAGACAGCTTTTTCTGGGGCCATAAGAAAAGATTCTTGGAGGCAATTACATAGTGGGCAAACAGAAGACACAGTTCTGAGTACAAAAATTGCTAAGCAGTGTGTCACACTTTAAGCAATTCTGCCCCAGTAATTCACCCCAATCATAATTGCAGCCTTGGTCCTAGTTTATATTCTCAGGGTATTGTACGCAACAATGCTATACATGCCATTTGTGGTACTGGGGCCTATCCTCTAGGTAGTGTATCGATAACACAGCTCATTCTAAACAGTTTGTTAGTTCTACATTCAGTGATGACAGCTTTTGGTCTGATCTGGTCTTGAATAAAAGACCGAGAATGCGAGAGATGTGAAATAACTCTCCGTGTACCATTACCAGATAATGCATTTTCAATCAGGTTCATGCAGCTACAATATGGTATTTATATCTAACATTCAGGGATTTTAAATGTCTATTGTTAACACATTAATCGAAAGCAAAGAACCATGAAGAACATGACAAGCCTTAGAATCAGCATTAAGTCTAACGGATGGCCCTTAGCAAAGTGGATGGGAAGTATTTGTAAGCAATGAGTTAATAAAATGATCAGAAGGAACAACTGCTCATTTTACTTCAACTGTAAAGCTAGGCTTCTAGGAAATTATCTTATAATGTAAAAACATATACATACCATTGTTATATATATAGATATATAAATAAATATATATGTATGTATCTCAGGCATTTTCAGTCATTCAGGCAATAGCCTGCCACTGACCTTCATGTGGCTGTAATTATTTATATTCTCAATTACCACATTATACATTTTACTTACATTTCACTGGTAGAAATCCAGAGTTACAGAGGTGATTTTGATTCCCCTCAATTTCATCTACTCTCACTGAACCCACATGTGGGCTGAAAGCATTGGTATTTATTTAAGGCAGGTGCAGTTGCTTTCTTGGCCACTAAAGTAAAAGAAGTGGGAGCAGGCTGTGTCTGACCTGGGAGGCACTTAGAACACGTGGTAAGCAGAGATTTTTGTGAATATTTTACGTACTATAATTTTTGGAGGTTGAGAGATGGCCTCTATGCCAGATATAGGCTTGCTGGAGAGTGAAGACTTGGGAAAGATGTCTAACATTCAGGTATAATATGGAAGAGGAAGGGAGCAGTGGGTGTGATGTGCTTTGCTTATTTTCTGCTGCAGCTATAAAAACCTGATGGAGCAACTTGGCTAAAGAGGCTGCATTAGAGAGGTCTGCTTTCTCTGCTTTTCTTTCTTAAAGCAAACCCACCCATATACAAACTTTAAGTATTTCTAAAATCAAACCCAGCAATATGCAAGCTTTCATTAAGTATTTCACCTTTCACTGTAGACCACAGGTTTAAGCTACTGACATCAGACAAGTCTTGTGCATTTACAACCAAGAACAGAGAATTTCAAGATTCCTAGAAACTCTAGGGAAGACTTGATTGAAAGGATTAGTATATATTTCATGTAGAGTGAATGGAGGTTTTTTTCTATTGGCAGGGTTTGTATTCTATGCCGACAGCATTATGGCATCTAAGTAGTGTTAATACATTTCCTAATCTTCAAATATTTCAATTCAATTGACCAGTTCATTTTAAATGGGGTCAGTGCTGCATTTTTTCTGGTGTGCGGCGATTGGTTGATTTCCCTATGGCAGTATTAAATTGCCATAGTAAAATGGAGTTCAAAATCCCCTGAAGTAAATGTATAGTGTTATTTTTGACCCTAAGAATGGGGTCAAAATAGGACAAATTACACTTGCAAATAACCTCTTCCTCAAGCTGGAGGTACAGAGGCATAAACTCCAAAGATCAGGAAATGACTGTTTCTACTGCTACTACTACAAGGTCAACATATTTAATAAAGAGCCTCATATCAAAGATACTTTTTCTCCAGGATGTTATGTGTTTATTTTACATTGCTGTTCAATGACTTTGCCAAAATGAGGAAGAGAGACTAAATCGTTCTCAGCCTGTTTTATCAGACTCTTCACCCACCTCACCTCTCTGAACTACATATGGTCAACACAGCAGCAGCTTTTTCTATGGAAGTTGCAGGAAAACATCAATATTTACTGTAATTCCTAAAAGACATCCAATACTGTTATTTACATCCCTGCAGATAAGGAGTATTGACACAGAAATGTTTGTCCGGATACTCTTCTTGCAGGCTTTCACAGCCTAGGCCATGTCCCTTCTGTGAGATGGAGCAACGGCGGGCTCCTGTAGCACACAAGAAGGAACCTTTTGTCTGAAGAACATCCTGGAAGAACAACAGAAAAAACTCCCCTATTGTTAGTAACAATTTTAAAATCTTGTACTTGAAACACTACTTTTTGGAAACTGCTTGCCTTTACAGGCCTGCAGGATGGGAAATGGCCATTGACTTAGTATTTTCTACTATAAATATACTTATCATTGCTTCTGTGAAGCTATGGATGGAATGAGTCCCCCTCCACTCTTGTGAGACCACCCCTGCAGTGCTGTGTCCAGCTCTGGGGCCTCCAACATAAGAAGGACACAGAGCTGCTTGACCAGGTCCAGAGGAGACCATGGAGATGATCAGGGGGCTGGAACACCTCCCTCAAGAGGACAGACTGAGAAAGTTGGGGGTGATCAGACTGGAGAAGGCTCCGGGGAGACCTTAGAGTGGCCTCCCAGTACTTAAAGGGGCTACAGGAAAGTGGGGAGGGACTCTGCATCAGGGGTGCAGGGATAGGATGAGGGGTAATGGGTTTAAACTGATTGAGGGTAGGTTTAGTTTAGATTAGATGCAAGGAAGAAATTATTCTCTGTGAGGGTGGTGAGGCCCTGGCACAAGTTGCCCAGAGAAGCTGTGGCTGCCCCCTCCCTGGAAGGGTTCAAGGCCAGGTTGGACGGGGCTTTGGGCAACCTGGGCTAGTGGAAGGTGTCCCTGCCCAGGGCAGGGGGGTGGGATCTAGATGATCTTTAAGGTCCTTTCCAACTCAAACCATTCTATGATTCCATGATGATATAAGGTATGCTTGGGTCAATATGATGTTATTGTGTTGCCCAGGGAAATCAGAAGTAGTGTGAAGCACTATGATAATCTGAGCAGTTTCAAACTGTTTGCAAATTACATGCTATCTGGTCTGCCAGTTACCTGTTAAAACTTCATGGTGTTAACCTCTTCTTAGCTCACTTGACTAGATGACAGCTATTCAAATTCTTCTCAAGGTTAATTAGGAAAGTCTAATCGTTGACTTCTTACCTTTTACTTCATCTCACTCACATCTTCATCAGGAGACTCCAGATTTTTCTAAAATTTGCTTACTCTTTTGTTGTGTTAGTGAGATCTGCCTAACACCTCATGTCCCACCTTTAAACTCTTCTCCTTCAGGATCTATAATATATTCGTAGTCTAGACTTTGCTTTGTCCAGTTTCTGTGTGTGCCATGGATATTTCTACTGTAATACTGAAAATGCTGGTGAACAGAAGTGGTATACTGTTTTTATTTTTAACAAAATTCCCACCAGTTACTCTCAGCTGGTAGGAAGAGTAAACACCTACAGCTAATATTGCTGCAATACAACACAGATTATAAATTGCCAGGAATACTGGAAAAGAAATATTCCATACGATCCATCCAGTCTTTCTGATTTTTTCACCGAACAAGCAGAAAGTTACGGAAACAGGAAAGATGTGTAGGAATTCATGTCCAAAGAGAGGTCAAGTATGATTGTTTCACAGAGTGTAGTGAAATGAACTAAGTCAGTCAAAACAAAGTCTTCCAGTAAATCAAAGACCCAAGAACTGAAACCACAGAATTTAGATCAGCTCTCAATGGCAAACAACAAAAAAAACCCCAAACCTGCTCTCTTGATCAATCAATCATTCAGAACTCAAACTACTTAACTATCTTGATGCAAGATGCTTTAAATCATAATTTAATTCTCAATAAAATCTTCAGCTTTCTGTACCTGTGCTCCTGCCACTTTTCAAGCACATCTTTATGAAAAGGCTTGTTTCCCAAACCAGGGGTGAGCAACACTCTTCAGCTGTGAGAAAAATGCTGCTGTATTAATTGGCGTTGATTGGTGAAGTGGATGTTAATATTGCTGGAGGAATGGCAGTGGTTTGAGAATTTTAGCCTTGATAAGAATTAAGTCAGAGAAACAAATTTGGTATTATAACAGCTTTATGGACTTTTAGAATACGTGCTCCTTAACACTTGCAAGAAGCTTCATTTGTAATTTAGTCCATGTAGTTGTTTTCAGCTGACAAAACCACAACAGAGCCCTTTTATCACAGTAGGAAACTTCCCTCTCCCCTCAGATTCTGAGCAATAACAATTCTGTGGGGTAATAATTATTCCAGATGCACTGTACCATGTAAATTAATCTGTTGCTTTGGTAGTACTACTCCAAAAGCAATGCTGATGGTGTATGCTCAGAATGAGCAAATTAATTAGCCAAACTGTGAAATCAAATAAATCTCACAGCAGTGACCTCTGTGTCACTGAATGAAGAAAGACATTAAGTTGATGTGTAGTTGCTTTAGTTGAAGTAAAACCAGAACTTAAAAGGGCTAAATGTTCTCATTATTCTGACTTAAAATAGACATTCAGGCTGGCAATACATTGCTGGCAGTGAGAGATTGATATTTGATGTCCATTTAGCTTTTTGTCCTGATCTGCTGTGAACAGGCATATAAAGCAAATGCCACAAACCAGAATGTTTCATTGGAAAGCTGCATCAGGGATAAAAATCAAAACCTATAGATTTCCTATTGATATCAGTTTGCATTGTACAGTATCTCTGCCATACACAGATGCTCAGTGGAGCTAGCATCTAATTTGGCTTTATGTAGCACTTGGCCTCTCAGCTGCTGAACTTGGAAATACCCTTCAGCGCTGATGCCTTTATCTCATCCTCTCTCGGGGGGTGAGAGTTTCCAGAAGCTCTGAGGAGCATTCATGATTTTGGATAACAGCAGTATTCTGTTCTCTCCCTTCTTTCTATACTAACCAAAAAAATAAAGCCTGGTATTTGTAGTTTTTTACATAGCAAAGAAAGGAAATTTATGAATGCAGTATCAGGGTTGTACAGCAGCATATGCTCTGCAGGGTTGCAGATGCTATCAGCCATGGTGTTACCAATATAAGCTGATGGGATGGGAATTTAGGGATGTTTTGCAGAAAATGATTACAATCAAAATCTTACGAGTTTTTATGCTGTCACCTATCATGGAATTACTGCAAGACAAATAAGTATTTTTCATCCAAGGGAAAAAATAATAGTCTTTAGTGCATTCATTTAGAAAAGGCCGGAGTCATGTGGAAAAGATCATTAGGTTATTCTATCCAGAATTTGATGTTCAGCAGTCAGTAAGTGTGGATGATTTACTGCTGGGCATGTATGTAAGAAGCAAAAGGGCTTTTGCCTGAGTGGTGTTGGTTGCAGGAGTTATCCCTTACTGGGAAACCTGTCTCAGGAGAGGAGGCTTTGTGGGGTTCACTACCAATGGTCACCCAGCCAGCAATTCCCCTCAGAGGCAATTGTCTTATAACACTTTCAGTCTACAAAGTCAGCTTTGAGTTGTTTCCCTTATTAGTTAAATCCTTCCGCATCCTAACAGTGAGTAAAATTGATGTTGAGGGGGTTCTACAGTAAAAATTGGAGTGTTGGTTATTCTTTCTCTGCCCACTAATTTTTGGCCAGGCTGCAGTAATGATCCTAGATCCCCTAAAACCATTTTTGTATATCTAACTCCCACCAATGTCAATGAAGAATAGGTGTTTCTGCAGGAATTCAGCACCTAAAATCCTGGATAATAAAAACCATATGAAGACTTTTTGTGTATAATCAGCAAAATGAGGAAGAACATTTCATTCAGCTATGGATGTATTTGTTCTGTGGGGTAAAATCATTAAAAATCACTGCACTGTCACTAAGGAAGTTTATGTGTGTATGATGCTGATGCTTGAGATAGACATGTACTGTACATGAATTACATAACTCACTGTTAATCCCTCTGATCAGGACCTATCATAAACTCAATTCCCCCCAGGCTGCTATCTGTAGTATTGATAGTGAATGCATTTGTCTGTCAGTTAATTCTATCTATCTTGCAAAATACATGAATAAATGAAAAGGATTTTTCTATCTGAGATGAGACGTGAAACCTCTATGCCTGGTTATCCGTATGCAAGCAGGAAAGTGACTCTTAATGTAAGTCTTGAAAGATAGCTAGTAATAGTTTATATATATCTTTTACCGAGGAGGGAATGATTTTTGGATACTTCTCATCTTACAGCAGGTGATTAATAGTAAGACTTCAAATGTTACAAAAATTTTTGGTCTTTCAAAAGCAAAGGCCTCAGTACGTACAGCTGCTGGTTCCTGCCGTGCCCCAAATAGAAGGCTGGCATTGGGCGTAATTCAGTGTGGGATTTAGATGAAATGCAAAGACAAAAACCAATAGCGAACCCAGTGGGAGACCAGTGCTTCATTCTCCATGTCCCATTAGGTTTGTAATATGGATACTTTAAGCACTGAGGCTTTTTCCATTAAAGGAACAATATTCCTTTTTAAGAAACCTGTTGGTGATAATTTTACTTCAGAGACTTAATTTGAACCATGCTTTCCCTAGAAAATAGCAAACCAACTTTCTTGTGAAGTTTTATTTAATCCTCCCAATGATGTACCTTTGTCCAGCACCTCTGCCTTGGCTGCAGCCTCGGCTGCCTGCAGGCCGGGGTCAGTTGTTGATGAGATCATAATGGTACAGATATCTTCCATAAAATATTTGTTTGATAAAGCAAATTTGCAGTTCTTTCTTATAGGTGTTCTGTTCCATTCTTCAATTCCTGTTGCAAACCACTTTCCCAATTCTTGTTTTCATACATATGATACATTATTCAAACCAATATTTTAATATAAACAAATTGGAATAAATCAAAACAACAAAAAAATTATTTTATGCTAAAGATATATTTTGACATTGCTAAACCAAATCAGGAAATCATTAATTTCATTTGCTTGAAAACCTTCTTTAAAAATCTCCTCCACAATGGCTGCTAAACTGTGTGTTCCAACCCAAATACAATTCTTCAAAAGCCTGTAGACCAATTGTAATTTTAATGTTTCCTATTCAGAACTAAAATATACTTCAAATGCCACTCTCATGTTAGATAAATATACTACTGTTTACAGTTATGATAACCTTAAGATCCTGAAAATGCCTTAAAAAAGCTAATTACATGCTTTTATTTGCTGTTAGTAAAAACAGAAGAATAACAACCCAACTCATTTCATCCCTACTGTGATTTCCTCTGGGCTAATTAAAGTGTACTCGACTGATATCTTAACTGCTCAGCTATAGGCAATCAAAATATTTAAAGGGACCAGCACCATGTTAGTGCTGTGCTGCTAAACAGGACCAAGGGTCCTGCTTTTATGGGCACTGTTGAGTTGAGAGTGTCCCAAGAATCTGCCCTGGAGAAGGAGTCCATGACAGACTGTCCTGCCAATACTCACACTGGGGGCTCGGGTCACTCAGTGGGGGAAATACCAAGGGCAGCCCTGCCCCAGAAACCCACAGAGCTCTTAGCAAAGCCTCCTACTTCCTTCTCCCACACCCTCTTGCTCTAGCACTGGTACCACAAACGCTTCTTGAAACCATCTCACAGGTGTAAACCTGATGAGGTCAGTCAGCACATATTCAGCTCTGCCTACACCCACAAGCCTAGGCAAACTTTCCCTTAGGTGGTTGTGGAAGCAGTAAGAGAAATGGGATGCTGAAGCCAGAGCTACTAGTAAACACACTGCCCAAGGGTATTATTGCATTCCACAGAATCTTGCAACACCAGTTACTGCCAGTCTTGAATTCTGGAGAGGATAGACTCTTTGCTACCAAACCCTTCCAAAAATAAAAAGTCTTATGTTGTCTATACCAATCAGTATGTCTGTAGTTTACAGAAAGGAACCTTCAAAATACTTGTATTCAAAGATCAATATAGGCTTTACACACACATCGTATGAACACACATAATAAATATCTTGAAGGAAATGGAGGTGCCATTGAGGTCAAATGGAGAGTGATTAGACAAAAAACCTCTTATTCAATAATTCCCCTTCTATGCCTCTGTACAAATGGACAGATTTTCATAAGTAACGGCTAGATTAACACTTTTCAATGTCTGGCTAATGCATTGTGGTGCTGATGAAAGAATGAGCTCTTAAGAAATGATGATTCTTTACAAGCAACTGGCATTGACTTTTTTGACATTGACATTTGCATTTATAAGTGGCATGAATGGACTATTCTTCACCTTTAAATGCACATGATATTTGTCTTTCCTATTTCTAGGTGCTCCAGCTTGCTACTGCTGAGTATTTAATGCCGAGATTCAGTGTGTATTAATTTTTATATTTGTTAAGGAAGAGATACGCTAAAATGAAAACACTATGTCTTCAGCCCTTCCCTATCATACTATCATGTTCGGAAGCAATAAATAACAGTGATTCATTCAGAGTATGTAAACCTCTCCATTAAAATACTCAGTAGGCTAAAGAGACCATCAACGGTCTCCTGTGGTTTTTGTTTTCTTGAAATGTTAATATTTAGCTCATCTTATTTTCTATCTACCCTAAACACTAGTGTTCTCTCCTACTACTCCTGAGGTAGAAATGCGTATAAGTCTTAACTTTTTGGGCCTGAAGGCATTAGCCAAAACAAGTTTTATTTGCTTTTATGACGTGAATGCTGATTATGTCCTAACTTCTGTTGTGGCTTTTTCTTATTCTTGAGAAATGAATCTTTCTCCTTCAATGTGGATTTGTTCTACTGTGATTTTCCTCAAGAGTTTTGTTCCCTCCAATAATATTGTAGTATAGCGTATGAATTTCCAAGAGAATGTTGTTCTTTTTTTCCCCTCTTGCAGTTGCTTGTAATCTAATGGATTAACTATTTTTATTCTACATCATTAAAATATATTTCATTGCTTTTGTTAGGCCAAACAAGAACTGGAAAGGCCTTTTTTAAAAAAACCTTCTTGTTTTGTTTCTGGCTATGACCTGAAATTGCTGGGAAATAAAATAGCCCCATTTTTCTGTAGCTTTGCTATACTAATGAGATTTAAGTAGCATGTATAAGATGTGATCCAACATTTAAGTGCTTAACCTGAAACACTTCAATTTAATTCATCATCCAAAGCATATAAAATAGCTTTATTCAAGTATTAAGTGAAAACAATTCCTTCTGTCTTTACCAGAAACCCCAATCACTGCCCAGTATGTCAGGCAAGGTCTGGCTGCAACATTACCACTAAGTAGAGTGAAGAGCACCAGGGCTTTGTAGTAAAGTGAAATCTCTCCTGAAAGGCCCTTTTCCTTTTAAAGTCCTAATTGTAGAGAATTATGGTTATTATTTCTTCCACTGAATATAAGAATTCATATCCACTGAAAAGTTGACAGATGATAGGACTTTATAAACATCAATAGGAGTATCAGAATTGGCCTCAAAGAGATGACCCATTTTCTCTTGTGTTTTACAAGTTTGTACTTTGAATGACTCATAGAATTTCTGCAGTCATTTGTCTTGTCCTTGAACTTTCCATGTTTCATGTGTAGTAAGAGAAAGACACATGTTACTGATAGGAAAAATTATCAGGCCAATCTCCTTTTCGTTTTTGTGTTGACAGCAAGAATTTGGAGCATCCAAGGAAACGTGCCACTTCCCAAGGTAATGCATCAATTGTTTAACAATGAAAAGTACTATAAGATATATAGCAAAAGATGACTGGGAGAGAAAATCTGTCCTTGGCATGTGTGTGTTTTCTCTCACGTGCTCTCTCCATCTTTAAACAAATGCTAGGAGTGCAGTAAGAGTGCTGAATTGGAGTTACATATTTTCAAGGACAAATACAATACTATTGAAATAACAGACACATGGCTGACCCAGAAAAAAAGAACTAAGGATTTAAAATACCAGAACATAAAATTTGCCAGAAGACTGGGTAAAACAAAAGAGAAGTGATAACACTGATAAGGGATTATACAGGATCTGCAATGAAAAACGATCATATTCTGGCAGACAAAGCAAGAGCAAATTTGATAGACTGTTAGGGCAACCAAGTTACTTGTAGCTTTTGTTTTTCTGTATTTCACTTTGATTTAAATTTTCCCCTGTGAATATAATTTATAGTTGTTATTAGAATTGAGGAAAAAAAACAAGTGTCAGGCTTTCCCCTGAAAAGGATTACTCTAGTTGTAGTCTGCAGGCTATGTAGTCCTGGATCTATGTAATTGCAATAAGATTTATGCAGTCATGAGGCAGTTCAAAATGACACCTAAAATTTCACATCCCCAAATTTCACGATAGCTTAACTCCTCCTTCCACCAATAATACATCTGCCAGAAAAACAAAAAAAAAACCCAAACAAACAAAAAAAACCACAAAAAACCCCAACAAAACCAAAAACAAACAAACAAACAAAAAACCCAAAACACAAGGAACTTCTAAAAGGCAATTGAAAAAAGTTTCTTCTGTTAGGGATTTCCCTTTTCTCCAAAAGGACATCAGATAGCTGATTTGGCCATATATATAGCTCTTCTGTATGTCAGGCTGACAGATATCCATCCTGCAAACAAATGCATTAATTACTTAACATAAAATTGGAAATCTCGTGGTTTATGTCCTGGCCATGCCTTTAACAGCTGCTGTCGTTACCTCACCTGTGTAGGCATCACAACTTTGCTGTAAGGGAGCAGTTAGCCAGAAGCATCATGGCACATTGGTCTTTCCAGTTGTGTTCCCATGAAGGAGAAACATTTTCAGAAGTTGTGACACTGTTACTCAGGCAGAAAGTGTTATTACAGCCTCTGAAATGTGAACTGAAAGAAGACTTATTCTTCTATGGACTAATACCTGAGGAGAGGGGCTCTGAAGAGGAGGATGGCGGTGGGGGACCCTTCCGAAAGCATCAAAACCCCACGGTACAACGACGAGCCGAGGAGGCAGAAGCCCGGGGAAGAGGGAG
The DNA here is from genome assembly GCF_003259725.1 of Athene cunicularia. NCBI lineage: Eukaryota > Metazoa > Chordata > Aves > Strigiformes > Strigidae > Athene > Athene cunicularia. The sequence continues at coordinate 10,923,770 of NW_020799116.1, forward strand.
AGCCTCAAGCCGCCCCCCCTGAGCAGGGGGTGAGCTGGGAACGAGGGCAGCGGGGACCCAGAGCGGGCAGAGCCCGGAGTGACGGCGCCCAACGGCCGCCACGTCCAGGAGCGGCCCCAGGGAGCGCGAGCGACCAGGAGCGCGGCAACAGGGCGGGAAACAGGGCGCGGGGCCTCGG
>NW_020799116.1:10923997-10980205 GCF_003259725.1 Athene cunicularia
CTGCAGAGAGACCTGGACAGGCTGGAGCCATGGGCTGAGCCCAACTGGGGGAGTTTCAGTAAGGCCAAATGCTGGGTTTTACACTTCGGCCACTACACTCTCTTTAACCAAGTAACAAGCGATAGGACAAGAGGGAATGGCCTCAAGTTGTGCCAGGGAAGGTTTAGACTGGATATCAGGAAGCATTTCTTTCCAGAAGGGGTTGTTGGGCGTTGGAATGGGCTGCCCAGGGCAGTGGTGGAGTCCCCATCCCTGGAGGGGTTGAAGAGTCGCACTGACATAGCGCTGAGGGATCTGGTGTAGTTGGGAACTGTCAGTGTGAGGTTAATGGTTGGACTAGGTGATCCTCAAGGTCTTTTCCAACATTGATGATTTTGTGATTCTGTAATGATGGAGTACAAAAGACTATTTAATCGCAAGTAAGGAAAGGGAAGACCTGCAGAACTTGGGGACCAGCTTTGGTGAACAAAACTTGTTTATAGAAAGACTGGGTTTGAATCTCTGCACAGGATTTAATAGCATGAAAACTGTCAGTATGTAAGTGTATTTTATATAAAGTGTCAGCAAATAATCTATCATGTCCAAGAAAATAATACCTGGAACAATTTTACCGGTGGTTTCCTAGGGACTGTGATACACAGCTGTGTCTGCACACAGATTAGGTGCCCAAAGGACCTGGGAAGGCTTTGAAGACAACCATTCTGCAGATGATAGTACAGCACAACAGCCTACTTCAAGTAAACAAATTAAAATTGGATAAAGATAATCTATGAATATCAGTCCATGGAATTGCACTGTTGTGCCCAGCTTCTTCTACAAGCCCTGACCGATGAGAAGGGACAGGACATGAGCTATAGTGCAACACCATTGCCCCAGTCTCCATAGCTCTGCACTCTATCTCATGTAGAGAAGATTCAGCTTTACATAGAAAAAAACTACTCAGCTTTTAGCACAGTTCTACATTTGTGGACCACTGTCATCCTTTTTGAAACAGGTAAGGGACTGCCATTTAGAAATTCCTGTGGATTTGCACTAATGGAAATGAAAAATGGGTTTTGCTCCCACTGAGGTGCTAAAAGACTCATCTAGAGTCAATAAATTTCCTTATTAGAACAGGGAAGAATGGGCTAGTGACATCAAAATTAGATATTCTTTATTTGCAGATTACAGTTATATTGTTTTGTGCTCTGTATCTGATTTTTATGTTCAAGTCTTTGCTGTCCACCTTGGGATATAGGATTTCAAGTACAGTCAAACCTTGTTCTTAAGAAAATTCCCTGTTGTTACTGATTACTGCTGCACATTGCAATTGTCTTTTCAGCAGTAGAGTCCTCATTTTGTTGTGAAACCTTTAAAGTAAAATTCATTATCACACCTGAATAGCAAACACAGGTTTTAAAACAGAGTATGCATGCTGTAGTAAGGGTTGCAACAGGGAAAAATTAGCATAGCTCTGCAGCTAGCTTAGAAAGCTTTACGTTATCAGTGATATAAAATATTAGTTTGTTCAATTGTTGTGTGTGTTTAAATGGTCATTGAACATAGCAAAACAAATAAGTTAGTTTCATTTCTCTTCCATTCCATTAGACCAAATTTTGATTCCTGTTTGTTTAAATAGTATTGTACACAGCAAATTACAGTTTGAGTTCAGCGGGGAGTCACACACCCAAAGGGAATCCTTTTCCGTAGATTGATTCATCAGGTTTACAGTTCAGGTACTAGAATGTGACGTTCCCAACCAAGTCTTTTCCAGTGCAGATCCAGAACCATGAAACAGCTTTATCCATGTGTCTTTACAGGCATCAAAGATAATTTTGTCTCTTTGAAATCAAAAGTTCCTATTGGGTTGAGCTTGTCCGGAGCATAGTAGCAATCCACTAATGAATGATTCAAATATTCAGGAAGCAAACTGAGTAAATTTGGAAAAAAAAAAAAAAAAAAAAAAAAAAAAAAAAAAGTTACTTTAGGTTGTGCATGCAACACCTAAAATCCCTATACTAAAGAGGAGAATGGACTACCAGTAGTACTGCTGTAAATGAAGAGTACCTCCGTGAACTCAGAAAAACTGTAAACAGAAAATGCAGGGTTTTTTCAATAGACAAAAAGTGAATTCATATGCTTTTTACAATGTCAACTCAGTGAAGCTATTCATCTTCACCAGTAGAAGAGAGATAAGTAGCTGATTAATGAAGTCCTGATACAGACCTATTGTAATTTTTAAGCACCAGAATTTGATTGGAAAGAGGTGAAAATATATATTTACTGAAGTCATTAAAAAAAATTGTTAAAGGAAAAATTCCGTTTGTTCATGGCCCTGACACTTTTTTTTTTTTTGGCTATTCAATGTGATTCTACATTGTTTAATTACAGGCTTCATTTTAATTTGGAAAAGATTGGTTCAGTTTAATCAAAATAGTTGGCTAGAGTCTGACCACCTCTTTGGAGGAGCAGTTATTTTTTATTATACTTTTGAAAGAAAAGATAGTCTAATGTTTTTGTAAGGTGACATTGAATTAAACATCCCCTTTGAGTCAAAATTACCTGGTTCCCAATTCATGTTTTCCAGACAGATGAAACCAGGAAACCTTACAGAGTTGTTTTGTTTGGTTTTTTTTTTCCCCAAGTAACACAATTGTTGGAATTAATATTTCTATTTTTTTTTTTTTTCATGAAACTATAGGGTTGGATAAAAATGTGTTTCACTCAAAATTCTGAAAAAAATGCAAATATACTTTATAATACATATGGTTAATAAGATCTTCATTAAAATGCATGTTTAGAAAGAAATCTTTTAAGTTAACCTGACATTGAGAGACCTAGGTGAAATTCATATCCTCCTTTAATCTGTGGCAAAAATTTCATTGACACAGGAAGGGCAAATGCTTTACATCTTAGCATTCTCCTAAATCTGAGTTGAAACTTTATTCAGTATCTTTACGAGTGGTTTATCTCTTAGTTTATAAAAATGAAAGTGTATTCATGCATATAACGTTCAATTTTCATAACAGAACTTGTATTTTCAAAGTAGATTTTAAGTCTCTGTTCAAATGCTCCAGGCCAAGCAAAAATACCACCAAAAAACCACATTCCCTTAGGCCCATATCCAGCCAACTTACTATGAATATCTTAGCTATAAACAAATCACAACAACAAAAATCTCTGAGGAATGGTTGTGGGGACTTTTTTTATTCCAGAATGTTGAAATTTTTAATCTGCTGTGAGAGTGCTGGGTGTCTGGATGGGTCATAGGATGGGTCAAGTTGAAGTACTGGGTTCCTACTCAAGGCAAACGAAGAGTGATGAAGCTGTCAGCCCAACCATGTAAAATTCTGTGAATTGATGCAGCTGCACTGGTTTTTACTGGACTGTAGAAGAGGTCACAAACACCTCCAACTCCCAGTGCAATCAGCAGGGGGGGGGTTGCATCGGGCAAGTTAGTGTCTCATTGCAACCATCCTGACGAAACGCTGTGATAGAGAAGGGAACTAAATCTGAAACAAATGATTAGAGCCAAGGCCAACAGTGTAATTTGATAATTTTCTTCGTGTGTTCATGTTCGTGCACTGACAAGCCACTTCAGCTGGCAGCAAATCCTGCAGGCTAAGGAATATCCAGGTGAAGTTTATGATATGAAAGGTCTTCACATGCTAAGAATTAGGACACAAATATAATCCTTGCAGACTATTTACATTTCAAAATACGTTTGGAGGAATCAAGGTGCAATAAAATACGCAGAGGAGACACACACACACACCTCCTTATAAAACAGCAACTACTGCAGTGTGGATGGTTCTCTGCTAACCCACAGCCCTGCTGGGAGGGCAATAACGGGTTAATTTATGTAGCCATCATCATCAGCCCTGCCCTCTCCGGTCTGTTTTGCATGGTATAAGGCAAAAATAGTTCTCCATGAGCAGGATGGAGTAGGGTCCCAGCATCATGCCACAGGATGGTTCTGCTCTTGCAGGTGAGGCTTGCACGAGCTTTCACTCCTGTGAAATGAAATAGTTTATACTTCCTTTTTGCTTACAGGAGTATTTGATTTTAAACAGATCTCCATATGCTATATTAAGCCACTCTTAGAAAGTATTGGAAGGTATCAGGAATTATGACTTTATTGAAACTAAATATGAGTTACTTGTCTCTGCTGAATCCAAGATGCAAGCTGCCACAGCATTTCTAGGAGTTTATAATTACTATTTCCATTCCATATGGAACTTAATTGTAAATCTGCCAATGAATTTACTTTAGCATTGAACTTGCCTGCCTGGATAAGTTTGGAATTTATTATTTCAATTTTATTCCCTACACTTTTTGTAGGAAATATTTTGTATTCTTTAGTGAAAGAACTCGTATGGAATTTACAGCCCTTTCTTCATCAATAAATTCAGAAAAATCAAATTATTGTTAGGCATAAAGCTCCAAATACTATATTATTAAAGTACATTTTGAGACAAGGCATCCTCTTGTTTTATGAGACATAGTTCAAGGCTACAGTGGTGTTAGAGCCTTGTATACAAGACAATTGAAGTGATTCTTTTTTGGTTGAAAGATTGATATAGGAAATAAGTAATTACTAGTGAATATTTTTTACTACGATGAATTTTCTTCTGTTTGTGTTATTTTCAGTGCTTCCATTTTTTTTGTTCTCTTTGCACTGACTATTTTTAATTAGGATCCAAATCTGAAGGTATTACTCATACTGATGAGTAGTAACTGCCTTACATAGCCTTGCTGTTTGCAGGAAGCTATTTTTGCAAATCAGCACTGACCAGTGTTTTACAGGAATTACCCTGCCTGGCAAGGAGGAGAAGGCTGAGGGAGTGTGTGTTCCACAGGCTTCCCATTATACAGGACATGCTTAGTCCACCACGGGCTGGTGAGATTTCTCATTAGGAAAATGGGAAGGATGAAAAATCATGCTATATTTATGACTACCATATTCCTCTGTCACTTGCACCATCAACAGCAATCACGCTGACTTAAGAGCCTTCCCTGGAAATAAGTACAGAACAGGGCTAAATATTGTTCTGAAGCTGCTCCAAAAAAAAATTACCAGAATCGAGGCATTTTACATAAAATTTTGTAAGCTCTATATGATAAAATAAGCAGCATGTTGGAAATCCAGGGTAGGCTAAACAAAATCAAAGCAACAGATGATTTATAACTCATGACCTGTCATATCCATCCTAAATCTCGCTAAGAAAAACCTGTAGCTTAAAATGAAGCTGAATTCTAGGCACAGACTAAAAATTATAAAATGTGAAGGTTCTCTAAGGAGCATTGGAAGGGTCTACATCCATTAATTTAGCCATACATTAATGAAGAGGACTATTATATTGGAGTATATATTCCCTAAAAGACAGAACAAAAAACAGTGCTCTTAATGCCGGAACTGTCAATATTCAAGGCCAAAATCAAATTGACATAAATTTGAGTGTAATAAATACAAAAATAGCATTGTCTTGTTTGGACCAGAAAGAGATGATTTATTAATTTGAGCTCCTTCTGAAGTTTTCTGACATGAAGAGTGTTATATCTATTCATGAAACTGCAAAGTACTCGAGTCCAATATCAGTTGTAAGGAGATTAAATACTTAAGCATTATACTGTCCTCTAAATTAAGAAAGTTGTATAAGCTTAATTTCCAGAGGATTCTAAATGTGATTAAACTGGATATGGCATGATTAAATATCTTGCTGCTATCCATTTCTGGGTGGATTAACTCTGTTAAAATGAACTCTTCGTAATATTTATTTCAGATAACTCCCTGAGAGATTTCTCATTCTGTGTTTTAGAATCTTACCCATATTTTGGCAGTTTTGCACAGAAAATAAAAAGTCTGACTGAAAGCATAGATATTACAGAAATCTACTGAAAACTCAAGGGTACACCTCAGATTTGCTTGCTAGCACCAGCCCTCTCTGGCAGCTGTATTAAGTTATAGGGGAATCTGCTTTGCACAGCCTGAAGATCAAGCTTTTCATGTTCCAGCTTTGGAGACTGCTACTGCTGGACTCTCCACTGCCTCCATGACTCACCCAATAACTCATAAAAACCTTTATACAACTTCCCACCAGTCACACCTCTTGCACAAAACTTGTTTCTTTTTATTTTCTCTGTTTGACACTGATATGTGTAAATGGACAAAATGGTCTTTTTATAAGAATTAAGAGGTAATCTCACCTTGCACTGGGATTGCAAAGAGGTCCAAAAGATTTCTTTATGGCCTTGCAGCTTTCCCTACTCTTTACAAATATATTAAAACTTATTCCCCTTGCCAACTAATAGACTGGGAAATATTAATTTCGTGAATTCCATTGTCATGAGATTGTGAGAGATAACCAAGAGCTCTGGGTTTCAGTATTTCTTAAATGAGTGTGTTGCATGAAAGTTCTCACTGGCCACAATGAACATTTCAGGAGACTTATATGCTTCCAGAATTGCAGCAGATTGCAGCATGGAAAATGTTCCCTTTTAGTAAGAGATTTAGAAGTAAACTGTTGTGTGAAAGAGAGACAAGGAGAAGTCCAGCCCTTGTGGTACCTGTTTGTGGAACCTCCCACTTTACACCATGCTGTGATTCAGTTCACTCACGGCTGATCTGTGCATTAAATTTCACACGTGAGAAACATTTCTTCAGTTACACATTTTCCCCTGGCAGACTTTACTTTTTCTTACTCTCGCATTAGATATGGGATTTGCTGGATGAGAGCAGAGGTGAGAGTGCATTGACCTGCTGCTGGCAGCAGTTATGAGAAGTATGTCCAGGAGGATAGAGGGAGACCTGGAGTAACCTACACACAAACTTACAAAAATACACTTAAATCTGCATCAAGATAAAGTAACATCCTCACTCAGAGTTGCACATGACCTGGATCCAACAAATATATCTAATTTACTCCAAAGTTACTCCACCACAAAAATTCAAGAAGGCTCCTCCTCTGCTTCTCCATGGATCAATAAGGGTATAGTGCGTGTTTCCTCATCTACCTACTCTGTCCCACTGCTTGTGAGTACAGAGATGTGTAGGAAACATTTACCAATGTTTTTAACCTGCAAAGATATTAATGTATGCAATTTTTTATATACTCATTATCCATTTATTATGAGGTGAACCACTCGGAGTTTGTTAGTATAAGCTGGCTAAACTATTGCTGAGGATACTGTTGATGCTTTAATGGCTTCTGTTGAGTTCATCCATTATTCTTATCCTCAGTGCTTTATAAACATGAGTTGTTCCCTCTGTAATAGCTACCTCACATACTTTCTTTCTCTGACCTTATGTCTATATGTATAAATGTATGTATTTGGCTGGCTTGCTATCTCTGCTTTCAGCTGGCCTAATGGATAAATCATATCCAGAAGAAAGGTTTTTAAGCCAGTAGTTTTCTTCTTCCATTTAAAGCCAGTTCAATTCAAATAAACATCAAATCTACCTGACTGCATCTGCTTGTCAGATAGGTGAATGTCTAAAATCCATAGCCTGTATGTACAAATGCTTGAGACAGCAAAATCAGTAGTTTGGTCAACACCCTTTCAAAAAATTCACCTGACACAGGGAGTGTTCAACAAAACTCTGGAAAATATAGAAAAAATAATAATCATTTCAAAGAGTTATTATCACACTACATAATATCCTTCATTCTCCCAAATCCTGTCTCACCAGGAGAAGATAGCTCACAGAAATGCTCTCTCATTGGAGTGAAAGTAAATAATGCTCTCTTCTCCAAGTTTCTTACCCCAAATGCCAATGATCAGGTCAACATCAGAAAACTGCCCGAAGCACCTGCTCACAATGAATGAAAGGTCTGTCAACAACGAAGTTAGCACTATTCATGATCTGATTTTGGATGAAACACTAGACCTAGCCTGGAGCACAAGGACCTAGTTTAATGTCACCACTTCAGCTCAGTCCAGTATTACAAGTTTCTCAGTACAGTACAAAACAAGCCCTCCAGAAAAGAAGCGGCAGCAGCAATCTGTCAGATATTTACTGAGCCTTTCCTTAACTCACTCTCACTTTGCTGTCCCCAGCACCTGTCCACAGAGGCATGGACTTGGGCTCTGTTATAGACAGTGGAGAGACCAGCCCTCATAGGCTTCCCTGCGTATTTGTCCTACAGAAAAAAGAGATTGTCTTGAGCCTACTGACTTCCACTGGATACTGGTCACTCACTGATCTCTAACAGCAATGCTGATATCAGGCTGGAAAAATTAAACCATGCTTATTCCTGTTTCTGTGTAGAAAAAGATACTTGTCTTACATGGTATTGTAAACTCATATGTGCAAGATAATAGACTAACCGGAGCACCTTATTGCTCAGACCTATTGCCGAAGGTTCAGAAAGCACATACTCAAATATGTGCATTTCATGGTAATTCAATTGAAGTTAGCAGCTGAAAATGTTGTTTTTTTCGTGGAATATGCAGAGTCCTAAATAACCGAAAGAGAGTTCAGGCTGATCTGAGTAAACATGATTTTTCAGCCCTTTCGTGAGACAGCTGTCAAATGGCAAAAGGATCTATTGGCAATATGGCTACTGTTGAGTTAGCTACAATATTCCTCTCTCCCTATAATTTTCCTTTTCACCTGCCAAACCTATCCATTTATATGCTTATATCCTGTTATTATATAAAATCAGGATGACAAATTGTATGTCTGCAGCCCTCTTTGTTCCCATTCTACAGCCCAGTGAACATTCCTGATGTACATCAGTTTTATGTGAATGTAGGATGTTTGGGGTTTGTGAAAAATGTTGCTCTGCATGATTCATTTTACTGCAGCTAATGCCAGGGAGAAAAAAAACACAACACCTGTATTGAAAATAATAGCCTGCTTCTTGGACTTTGCACATATATTTCTTTTGTCTGGTTGTTCTTTTGTTTAAGCCACTATCCAGGTGGAATAATCAGGTCTCTACAAGCAGAACCCTATCAACTATGGCATTATATATTATGGTTTCTAAACATCAGTCACACATGTCAGTGTACAGGGTTTGTGCTTTATTTACTTATTTTTCAGGTTTCTAAGGCTGCACCCATCATCAAGCCAGGGAGCCAAGCGCAGCCTTGGCGTGGGCAGAGGGGAAGCGTGGCGGGCTCTGGCTCAGAGGCAGAGCATGGCCCCTTTGATTCATCCTCCCTCGGTGACAAGGCAGATGCTGACACCATCAGCATGTACTTACACACAGGAGTAACTGTAAAAAGCAGAGATGAAATCTTGGTTCCACTTGCATCAGGCATAAAACTCTCATTGACTCCGTTGGGGCCAGGATTTTATTCCTGATATGAATTTTCTCTGTCAGACAATTTAAAGATGCTTTTATGAGGAAAGGAATCTCACCATCTAAAATACCATGTTTGCAATTCTGGAAATCTCTGACATATGTTTTAAGAGTGTGTCATATTTCCTACCGGGAAACTTTATGATGCTGTAGTACTGTGGGAAGATAGCTTCACGAAGGCTGTGATAAAGAAGCAGAGATATTCAGTGATGGTGCTGGAGGTCATTTTAAAGTTACAACTTTTTCTTTTTTTAATCAACTTCCTAAACCTCGCTGTGTTGTTTAAGTAAAAAAGAATTGTCGGTATTTTTCTTTGGGCCTCTTTCATTCAGATCTAATACTATTTCATGTACTACTGAGAGAAGCCATACTTGCCTCTTTCATTTTTGTGAATTTCATATTTATTTTACTTCATTATTTCAATAGCACACTAAGGGCCTGATCCAAAAGCCTTTCAAAGCAATAGGTGGATTTCCCTTTGGTTTCAGTGGAGCCTGAATCATCAATATGAAGAATATATGCTTTTTTTTTTTTTTTTTGCAAGTGCCACAAATATTCATGTGCTTGTGAATCCTTAAGTCTGTAATTGAAAATAACCCACTTTACATTGCCTTTGTTTCTTCCATGAAGCTACCCTGTCATATACCAAGTGTGCAGTTATCAGCAAAATACCATGCAGTATTTTGTGGTAACACAATATATATCTTGTGTCACTGCTCTATGTGAGTTTAGCACAAAATATAACCCTATTAAAATTACAATGCATTTATCACCTAGCTCAGTTCAAAGAACTCACAAGCTGCAAAGAATTTAATTAAAACATGATGATTTAATAGGCATGCTCCATCTATTGTTTACTCAGGAGGTTGAGATTCTGTTTAAAATTAGGTCCCAAATTTAATTTAGGTTTCCACCAACCCTGTCATAGAAATGAGACTCCTCTAGAAAGAAGTGAGTTGCAGACAGTGAGAGCGGGTCCTTTCCTTTTACGTAGCTACAGAATAGTTTGGGAAGTTGAAGAAGATGGTGTCTGCGTTTCTTTTCTATTGAGGATCACAAGAAAACAAGGATGTTCACTTCCAGAAGCTTTCAGTGATGCTCATAAACTGGAGGTAGGGACACAAAGTGACCCTGCCTGCAGCGTGGCCTAAGGAGAGCAAGCCTTGCACGGACAGCCTTAGGAAAGGTTCACATTCCCCTTCCCTCACCTTACAGAGGCCCTGGAGACCATAGGCAGAATTTGTCAGCTTGAATTGTTTTGTTTTGTACTAATCATCTTTTCTGTTTTCAAATAATGAGTCATTCCCTGAGGCAAAGGTCTTTTCAGGACTAAAGCTGGTTTTAATTTCTTTCCAGGGTTTACCATACCCAGCTTACAAAAGGATACCACAAAAGGTCCTTAAAATGCTTTTTATAATAGCAGCTTCTCCTAAAAATATAACTAGTAAAGAAAAGGTGCTGCAACACAGCAAGTCCTGAGAGAAGAGAAAAGAGTCACTGCCATTTTGTACAGTATTGAATGTTTAATACCTCAGGGGACCTACAAAAACAAGGGCTTCTCTTCGGTGCCAAGTGCTTTCTTGCACCCATATATCCAGGGAGACATTTTCATGCCTGCTCACCAGCACTGCTAAGGTTGGCATAGCCTTGTCCACAATCGCCTTTCAATAATTTCATTTATCACTCACACAAAGCAGCCAGCACTGGGGAATCATACCTGAAGGAGCACGATGCAACAAAGGATTTGGGGGCAGTACGTTTTTAACACGCACCTCTGCAAAAAGCAAATATATCTCTCTTTATATAAATGGATCTTGGTGTGACTCAAGGAAGATATTGTACATGGCTTCTATAAACAGAAAAAATGTAAAAACCCTGCCACGAAATGCATGATTTAATGTACATATAAGAAAAGGCACTGTGCCAGTTTCTCAGTTTCTGTCACAGTTTTAATGAAAAGTGATTCTAGCATTTGAAAAATCTTAAAAGCTGTCCCAGCCAAATGCCATGTTTCTATATATTATCTGAGCTGTAAATCTGAGTTTTAGTAGGATATTACCTACATCGCTTGATAAAAGACAGTATTTAATAATTTCTTATTACAAAATTAATTCTTATTTATTATAGCCATAGCTATATAACGAAACATTTTAGGGAAGTTTCCTCTACATTGCAAAATGATCCATGGGAAAAATATGTTAATTCAGTTTCGCTGCACAAACCTATTATGTACTCACTGGTAATGTACTGCAGCCCTAACTCACTGGATCCAATCTGTTTGGATAGTCAGTACATGTGTTTTCTCATCAGAGACCCCAGCTTTAACATCCATACCTTGACTCTTAGCAGAAAATTGAAGCCAAAATGCCTGCTGTGTTTTGCATATCAGTAACCCAGATTATTCAAATTCACAGCTCTAAAACTGCTTGTGCCCATCTGGCTTTTGAAAATTGTGAATTCTGCCCTTGCCCTCAGTCCAGGGAAGGGTAACGGTCCAGCACACATGGACTATGTCAACATCACACGTGCTTACAGAAGTTGACCAACTGTATTATAAATCCATGGGTTTCAAAACAAAATATTTAAGCGGTAATTGGATTGCATGGTACGAGGGTGGCGTTGCTGCTGGTGGGTTCAGTGATTGCCTGCAACGCCCAGGCTACCTACAGATGTGCTACAGAGAGCTGTTGGCTGGTGTTATGAAGTTGGCTCAGCAGCCCACACCTCCAGTCCCTGCTGCTCCGTCATTTCAGACTGTCTTTGGATCAAAAGACTGTTTCTTCATTTCTGGGAAGCGCCAGTCCCATTTTTTGTATTACCCTGAGCTGACCAACAGCTGAGGGCATGGCGTGGTGTAACCCACACCCAACAAGAAGCTGGTCCTGGGCACTTCTTTTGGAAGGAGCCTGGAACAGTGGGAGCTCCACTACGTACCTTCAACACCCGCAGGCTCAGGTCGCTGAGTTCTATGTCGCCAGTGGGTTTTGACGCTGTAGGGTTTAATTGTGATTTTAGCGTAGCTTGGGCAAGTGCCTGTTCCCTCGCTTTGGTGGAACCCTGCTCTGCTGAGAACTGCAGACTGTTTCTGCTGAATAGTGCCATAAATTATTTACGTTACCTTCATATAGCAACTTATTGACTACAGCATTGTAAAGTACCCTATTAATGTTTTAAGCATTTCACTTTATTTTAATACAAGTAAATTATTTAGGAAATGTTAAAATGCTTTATGCTTTGACTAATGAGAAGGAAAAGTGTACACTGCATCTTGTTTTAATTGGATGTTTACCCTATCCTGTAGAAATCAGGCATTTATTATTTCATACTTAATTAACTATGCATACAATCCCTGATGGATATGCATACAGTTTTTCCACTTGATCTAGTCATTAAGAGCCATAAATGTGCAGATTATTTTTACTTGGAAATATGAAATAATTCTGGCTTTCAGGTAACTTGGTTACCATATAAAGAGTCAGTTACTATATTGCTGATCATACTGATTCATTCAGTTTTGTAAATTAATGCAATGCAGTACATTAAATTTGGGATAATGTAAATTGATTCAGGTGGTGCAAAACTCAGTCAACCTAAAATGAATGATGTCTTTGAGTCTCTCTTTTCTATTTGTTAGCACAGAAATATTCTACAAGATTATTTTTATTATGTCACAGTACATTATAGTAATTTTTATGTAATATTGCAGTGTTGTATGTGGACTTACAGAATGTTTGCCATATTTCAACATTGTCCTGATTGTCATTTGGATAAAGATGTGAAGTATCCGCTTTTGTCCTAAACCATTTACTTACACCACAAATAGCATCCACAGAGGTTGGATAAAGGGCCTAGCAGTAAGTTGAATTTTGCTTTATCCCCCACCTGCCCAGTAGAGCTTTGTCTTAGGAGAAAAAAATCAGAATTGAATTTGTGAAAAAAAGCACAACAGTCTCTAAAAATGCAGTCCCTGCTTCACTCTGAGGACAAGACAGCCGAGTGTTGCTCCTTGCCTTGCAGCAAAACTCAGGTTTAGCTCAGTCTTGTTATTATTTCACTTGTTAATGTTTTAATTTTGTGTCATAGATCTGAAACCTGTTAATTAACAAACATCTAAGCTAATGCCTGTTCCTGAGCAGTGGCAGTCTAGAAGTCAGGAGCAGTTTAATGCTGAGCGTGTGTTTCAGGCAAGGCCTTTGAGAGACAAGTCATGTAATATGCTATAATGTTGTACCAGGGAAAAGGAGAGTTGGATGATGACTACAGGAAAAAGAGAGTTATAAAAGACCAGGCAGCAGATTCTTCCTTATGTATATTTGATCAGCCAGCTGTTGTCATTGAGTTTCCTTACAATGGTTATATTTTCTTCTGAAATAAAGAACTTTAGGCTTCAATTTAAGAAGAAGGAGATTAGAAAGATCAAGTTTCTAGCCAAGGGAGGTGTTGGAGGGAGAAATTAAAGCAAATGAAACATGCAGACAGCATGGGGAGTTGTCAGTGGTGGAGAACTGCTGAAGAAGCATCAGCAGATTGGGAGGATGAGGATGGCAGACAATTTCCAGAGAAGGCCACTGACACCCCATGCACAAGACACTTGAATGAGGATGTAGTTGCTGTGGTTTTGCATTTTTCAGTGCAAGTACTTTCTAACCACAGAAATTCTGAGAGACAGTAAGAACCCACTTCACATTTATTGGTGGAGAGCCCTCCTAAAGCTTCCACTGTCAAAAGGGTGTCTGAGCACACAACTTCAGTAACAGGGGCAAAAGTAGGACTAATAAAGCAAACCCAGGTCTGGTCTGATTTACCAACCATTAACATCAGAGCATAAAGCACCGTCACATCAGACTGCTTCATGCCAGGTCCTGATTAGATGAAGTGGAAGTCAGAGAAGAAACACAGCCCTTGCCCATTGCAGAAGGTCCACAATGTTGGGTTACAGTAATTTAAATAAATTAGTCTTTCCCAGCCTGCAGTATCTTAGTAATTTTCTTAAAGCCATCCACTTAAAAACTGCTTTCCAAATTACCATACAAGCTTCATAAAACAATTATGAGAGTGCAAACAAACCCCATCACACTGATGTGCTAATTACCCTCCAGGCTCCTGCTCTTTTGGGTTGCCTTTGTGTTGAGGAAATTGAGGCTTAGAAGTGAGTTCCTGACCCCATGTGTTGTAGGAAATGGCCATTTCTAGATGCACACTTCACTTGTGTGTAAATTTTCTATGCAGAATTTACTTGTCTGTAACCAATTCTGTCCTTATAGTAGCTGAGTTTTAGAAGTTGCCTAGATATTTCCAAATATTCTACTTTTTCCAGGGAAAATACATTTCTTCTTATGAGTAGTTATGAAACATACTATTAATCTATATAGCATTGATGCCAATAAGGACTCCCGCTGAGATTTCAGCACGAGTTTGATGGGAAGAAATGCGTCCCTGTGATAAAGACTCAAATAAAAAGCTACATGGAGTGTTTAGCTTGGAAAGGGAGCAGAGATATTTCAGTGTTAGTGATCTGTTTAGTCCAGAGGTAAAGCTGAAAAAATACTGCCTTAAACACTGATGCTATGGGATAAACCTGACTGCTCATTTCCTACTTTTCAGCAGGACAAAAGGGTAATTTACAGATATCTGTCTTAAAATATGTTGATATAAAAATATTTTCATTTAATATTTCCGCTTATTTTGTTCACACTACTTTTCAGGACTTTGGATTCTTGTTATGCTCCTGGATTTATTGCTTTCCTGTGTCTGTATGTTCCATGGGCAAATTAGCCTGAAAATGCATTAATTGTGCATGCAACCCTTTCTGTGGTCCTGGATTGTCCCTCTGTTTTCACGTTGTGTAAAGGACAGAAAGATGTCTAGTTTTCAGTATCATTCATAAATCATTTTTACTCACTTGTAAACCTGCTGCAGAATATAGGATAACAAGTCTATTACGTTGTATTAACCCATTGCCGACAGCTCCTTGAAACAGGTTTACATGCTGTAGATATAATAGAAAATGTGCCAAGGGGAAAAAAAAAAAAAAAAACCATGTTAAGCTGCGATGAGCTTATGCTTTCCTGGTTTTGGAGGTTTTTTTTTTCCTCAAAAATGCAGGTCTACTCTTTGAACTTGATACAAGACTCGAGCTTCTTCTCTTCTAATTAGCAAAGTAACATTCATGAGTGCAGTAGAAGCTGTGTGGCCAGAACTTTTCCTGATCCTACCCAGGCAATTCCTCTAAGAGCTTTCTTATGTTTTTCAGAAATATAGAAAAATGGAGACGTAAAGAAAAGAACATATTAGCTATTTTTATCACTTAAGCCATTTTGGTCAAAACTGACTCTTTTAGAGATGAAAACCCAGCAATCTAGATACAGATGGATAAGAAAAAGGTTATTTTCTATCCCACAGCAATTCTTTACATCTTGAGATGCCAACAACCTTATCATTCCTACTGGGGATGAAGTGGTGCTCTGAAATAAGAGGGAAAAAGAGTTCTTCCAAAGAGTCACAGCCTTATGGTCAAGATACTAAATCAGGATCACCAGAACTGTAGCAAATGCAGGTAGAGGGACCTCAAGAAGTCATTTACTTCATTTTACCCAGAGATAGGATTAACCACATCATACCTGTCCTTAGAAATTTCCAATGAGAGAGATCCCACAGCTTTAGAATGGAAACAAATGCATTGCTTAATGGACTTTCTTGTTAAAATGTCGTCTTCTTTTTTTTTTTTTTTTTTTTTTTTTTTTTTTTTTTTTTTTTTTCCTGGTGTTCCTCCTGCATCTTTCTCCCAGATATTTCTGTGGCAGAGTGGGGAATTGGTTGCCTTTGGTGGTCTGCCAGTAGTGCCTTAATAAGTCTGTTCTTCCCTCTTTACACCACAGTAATATCAGGTTTATCATTAGAAATACCATTTAAGATTGACAAAATCGGTAAAATCCTCCACTGGGGACTTGATTTTTTCCTGCTTAGCATTCGATGGAAATCCTGCAGGCAGGTTCTCATGGTGTTGCAGAGTCGAAGTGGAGTAGACGTGGAAATCATTTGGGAACACGTCGGAGCAGGTACGGATAAGAGCAGGACGAGTGGGTTCACCATCGGCACTATTATAGACCAGTTCCTGAAATCTTAAGAAAGTGGTAGTTTAAAGAAAAGAAATCATTTCAGTTCCTATGAAGAGCCTGCCTGGGGAGAAGCAAGTGGCTGCTGCTGGAGTGCACATTTTGGGAGGATTTCTTTCCCAGCAACAGCAACAGCCAAAGAGAGCAAAGTGCTTGAGGTGCTCCTCGGCACGGCTGCCAATGTAGGGCATGGCACACTGAACGGCAGCCCTCTTCTCTCTTTCTAAGAAATTCTATTTTTGCCAGGTGGAGTCAGGCAGACTGTGACATTTGTGACTTGATATAGTGCTTTTTCTTTTAAATACAGGCTTATTTAAACTAATCAAAAAGTCAGGTTTTTTTCTCATTGATTTGTGACCTTCTGAAGCATATTCCTGTGGCTGCTTTGTATCCTTCCTGTTCGTAAACATGTATTAAATCAATTGCTTGATTTAGATTTTAATTTGTATACTTGTATATATACACAAACAAAAAAAGAAGCAGACAAACATACATATATATAGCTATACATACACAAAGGTTTAATTATAATAGTGAAGACACTCATTTCTGTTTATTATAATATAATCTTTAGGACCTATTTTTTACATCCAACCATATGGTGCTCTGACGGATGGCTAAGCTGTTTGCGTTGTTCACAGTTTACCATATATGTACTGCAGATTTTATGTTTTACATAAAAAGATATGTCTGGTTGGAGGCAGGGGAGAGCTGCTTGCTGGTGCCCTCCTGGGGGCCACTTTGTGACCAGGGACCTGCTGGAGGGATGTGAGCTACTTCTGCTGGGAGAGCCGGGGAAGGCAGGCAGCCTGGGACCAGTGGGCACGACAGAGGGAAATATCCCTGGGGAAAGCTCTAGTTGTGTTGGCAGGACCAAGCAGGTTCACACAGACATGATGGAAGGAAGATGGCTCTTGCAGGGCTCAGAATGAACCCTGTGGGTCTAGTTCAACTTAGAAGCCATGAAACCTGATGGATAGCAAAGCAGGGCTTGAGGAAATTACCAGTTTGTCATGGGGTGGTCTGGCAGGGACGGAATGCATCCCACTCCATGCCCTGCATTTTCTCTGGTTAAAGAATTCCTCGCTGTTCTTTGGAAAATAACCATTTTCTGTGTCTGGCCCAATGACTCTCCTGTGCATTTATCAAGAGCTGTGTCCCCTCTCGAACATCTGATAAATGCCATCACTCCCTATCGCTTCTGCTGCCCTGAGTCCCCCTTCGGTGTCCTCCACAAATCACCCTGACGTGAGCGAGCCCAGAGCCTGCACCCTGGTCACCTCAGTGCTGACCAGCTCTTGTATAAGGAATTTGTGTGATCACATGCAAAGAAAACCCTAATCTAGCATCTACCAAATTACTGAGGGGTGATGAATGGGTGTTTGTCAGAGCCTTCTGCAGCTGGGAGGGAAAATACTGCCTGCTCTGTCGTGTGAGCTGTTTGCTCCTCACTCCTCTCTCTGTTTAAGATGGCTAATACCTGAAAGAACATAAAAGGGACAACCTTTCGGCTTTGAAAAATGGAACAGCAAGAAATGTTCTCAGGCAGTATTTAGAGTGCAGGATTGTATAGCATCGCCTTTCCCTCTCAGTTTCCCTGCCCAGGAATTGGCCACATCACAGTCTCTTGCTGAGAGAGCCAAGCTGCAGATATATAAAGGGTTCCCATGTCGAAACATATCAATGGCTCTGTTAATTTGATGTAATAAATAGGGGGGTTTTGTCTTTCTCTCCTAACACAGCTGCTAGTCTTTACATAAATATAAAGATTCTGTAATTGTATTATGGTGTAAGATATCAGTCTACAGTGATAGTTAAGTACCACATATGTCTGTAGGAATAAGTTTTACCTAGGCAGAAAAGATCACTACATAGACTGCTTATCTTGCCTAACTAACTAAAAAAATAATGTGAAAAAGATGCTTCTAATTTTACAACTACTCAAATTATTTCACCCCAAAGGATGGTGAAGCCAGGACTCTGCAGCCAGCACTTGCAGCCTGGATCCCTGGCCCCCGAAATCTCCAGTGACCCCACACAGTGCTCCCAGCTCTGCACTGTACTAGGTGTGCCCAGAGCGGTCAAAGGAGAGTAGAAAAATCAAGGATGTATGTGGAGCAAAGCTGAGCCCGTGGACTGAACACACTAGGGTGCGAACTGCAGGTGGTGAGTCCTGCCCTCCTGCTCAGCTCTCTGCAGAGAGTTAGTCCTTCTGCGAGAAGGAAAAACTTTGTTAATCCAAGTGGCAGCTGAGACCTCCCAGGTCTCACAGCTTCAGTCACAGCAAAATACTTTGCAAGAAGTTGCGTGGAGCTTGTTGTGTTAGACCACAGAGCCATGGTGAATGAGATCAAGATCTTACCACATGCAGAGGTGCATGCATCACATCACTGTACAACAGATAACAGCATGAGAAAGGTAAGTGGAAGAATTAAGATAATTCTTTGTCCATCAATCACTGTGCAATTTTATAGTTATATTCCAAGGAGATATGCAGGTCTGCTGTATCAGAACTAAGGTAGGATAGACTGGCAGAAATCCCTAGTGTGGTTGTCCGGAGAACCAGGAAATAGGATGAGAAAATTTTGCATGCAAAAATTCTCTGTGATACTGAGCGCATTTACTGCTGATCACGTCAGGGACTGTTGCTACAGGTTAATGCTTAGGAAATAAATTGTAAGCAGTATTAATTTTTAAAAGTCACAGTGTGGTTAGGTATATATTATGTAGCCTTTTGTGCATGTATTTTATCATGCTCAGCTGAGTGGGTTTATTTGCTGCCTTCTTTGAAGGCAGAGCATCATTCTCTGCGTCCCCTCCCAAACCCTCCTGCACTGCAGCAACGCCACGTCACCATGACCACATTTGGATGGGGAGCAGAGGTGACCATGGCAAACTCTCTGAAACTAGGATAATCTTCTCCTTCTCAGGAGGACTGCACTGATCATCTGTGATTTTACTCCAGCTGGAAGAGCTTTGCTGACATGTAATAAGAATGTCGATTCCATTTATTTCAATAAATGGACGATATACATTGGAATATCATAACATATATTCTATATGACTATAAATTTCTATATAAAAGTAATATATTAATATTCATATGTACTAAGAGTATAATCATGTAACTATTTTCAATATAATAATATAAATTTACTTATAATATTATAGCATACACATACGGACTATCATACCTTTATCTCTCCATTTGTGAGGAGGGGCTACAATAATACACTGTATGTGTCTGTGTGTCTAAGGCAGCAACAGATATCAGGGGCAGGTCAAAACCAAAATATTCCACCTATATGTCCAAACCACCATGATAATATAAACTGTTGTTTTGGGAGTAGCTGCACGGGCACATCTGTTCCTTGGGTACCACACAGGCCACAGCTATTATAGGAGATACATAATGGGGAAAGGAAGAATGTCCTGATTGATCAGGTGAGATGAGGCAAATCGCCACAAGATCCTTACAAACTGTGGATCTTGGTTCCTCAGTGAAGTTCCGTCATTCCCATTTTCCTTCCACTTGTCTCTTGGGCCTGTCAAGAAGGTGTTTTCTGTGGGTGCCACCACGGCCTGACCTGGTGCCTGCGATGGGTTACATCTGCTCGGGCCCAAGCTGCGCTCTCGGCAGTGCACGTGGCTGTCATACCCCACCTTCAACTGAGAACAGGCATCTGGAACTTTCAATTTATAAAAAGAGTGTTTGTGCATCCTTTTTGAAAAAGAAAATGCTTTATAGCATGTTTTACACACCAAGCGGAGCAGACCCACTTGGTGAGTGCAGAGCTCCAGACAGAGGAAAGGAGTGCTTTGTTTATGACAGATTTCTGTTTTCAGTCCCAAGGTTCAGAAGTAAATTACTACAAAAATGCAGACAGAACCTGCAATATTTGCCTCAGCATTATTCATCCAGCAATTCAAGAGCTGCAGATCAGCATGTGAGAGACAGCAGTTAAAATACAGGGCTGCTCCAGCCTCTTTTGCACTGGTGTAAATCAAGAGTAACTTTCACTGAAACCAATGGAGTGTAAAATTGGTGTAAGTGCGAATCAGTACTATATCCTGCACCTATATGTCAGTGAAACTATTTGTTTAAAGTGTTTATAGATACTGCTATCATAAATAGCTTATTTTCTTACACATTAAATAGATCAAAGGTATCCAGAGTAATTTTCTAGCATGACTAAAATAAACATGTATATTTATTGCCACATAACTTGCAGGAGTCACACTCTTGTTGAATCTGAATCCAAAAATAGTGATTGATTTTTTTCTTGGTTTAATAAAAGGAATCACAGTGCTCTATGAAAACATGCATTCATTTTATTTGATTGACATCTTCAATTTTGGATATATATTCTAACTAATGGAATGAATATTGCAATACATGAATCAATTATATTTGTTAAGTTGTCAGGTTTGTAAAGTGAGAACTGTTTAAATTATATATGATCCAGCTGTCTATATATTATGTTGTCTTAATAGACAATACTACCATCAATACATTTGGTTTAATGAGAAGCTTATCAGCATATGTATCACATATCTCATACACTGTTATTTATTGAAGCAGTAGAGTTTTATCCATGTACCTCAAAATATAATCTTTCTCACTTCAAGACCAGAGGAATAATATGACTGATGAAGAAAGATTTGCTGTGTAATTAGCATCACTATAAACATTACTAGAATCACTAGTTCACAGTCATAACTATTTATGCTATTGTAACAGAGTATTTTGCCTCCGAGTTTAGGCAGTATCATCAAAATGCTCCAGTCTTAATCATGGGTTAATTCCTAAAGTTATTTCAGAATGAATTTGACTTAATACTTATCAAATTGCTAAATTATAGGAAAGGCCAAAAAATGGGAAAATTATAGTAAATAGAAGTTTGCAATCTTTTCCATAGCCCCGACTCCTCAAAGACCTTCAGTTTTGCTGAATTTTATTCTCAAAATGATTGCTTGCATGCTTTAAGAGTTTAGAAAGCATAACCTAATGAAACAAGAATTGGCTGCAAAACTCATTAGACAAACAAAGAATTCACGATCCCTTATCAAAAGGGAAGGGTATATCAAATGGGTTTCTGTAGGAGCAGTTTCCAATATTTTTATTAATGGTCTGGATGACTGAATAGAAAACTTTCTTATCAAATTTGTGGATTTGGAAGAACTGGGAGTATTTTGGAGGGTAAAACTTGAATTTCAGATTACCTTGATGGAATGTCCTAAAAAATCCAGTCTGAAATAAAATAGAGACAAGGATAATATAAAAAATAGTGTAGTGGGATGTCTAGGCAAGAAATAACAGACACATTAAAATAATTCTCCCACCTCATTGAGTGTTGATTTGTCCCTAACAAAACTTGACGGTGTAGTTTTAGAGACCTAGGTAAAAATGTAACAGGATTGAGCTGGCATGTGGAAGACAAGGAGCAAATTTCAATAAATAGGGAAACACACAAAAAAAACCCACCTTAAAGAAGGATATGATAAGAGTCTTCCAGTACATACTATCCTACAGAAAAGGCAAATACACTGTACTTCATTTCCTTGAAGAGTGTAACAAGTCATGTTGCATCCTGAAATTCTATTTAGATACCAGGCAAAATCTTCTTTCAAAAACTGGGTAGTAGGGCAATGGGGTGGACAGTCTGTGTAGGCTCTGAGCTCTCCCCCATAGGAGGTCTCCAAGAGAAAGAGACACCGTGCAGAAATGGCTTTGCTATAGCTGATCTCATACTTGGTAGCGCAACCTGATTTTTCTAAAATTCTGTTATGACCTGTATGCATTTAATATATTTCCATAATATTTTTTTTTTCAGCTCATATTAACTGTTTTTACTATGCAAATAGTGAAAATGGCAAAAACATTACAAACCAGCCCAAGAAACTTTTCCAAGCAGCTGGCTAAGTTCTTAGTTTTGTTATTTTAGTTACTTCATATTTGCAGAGTATTTAAAGAACTGAATTTGATGGAAATAGGATGAATATTTGTTTGTCTGACAAGTAAGTTTAGAAACAGCATGAGAAGTCCTGAATAGGAAAACTTGTTCTTTTCAGTATTTTAAAAAGAGACAGCACAGAAATTCTGGTGAACCCTCTTCGATGCTGTCTCATCTGGTACCTGAGCTTTTATCTGAAGGTGGAAACCTCCTAATCATAAAATGCAAGTGGCACTGTCAATTGGCTTATCTGGAAGAATTTGACCTTTGTCCTTTCAAACTGGAAAGTGCATCTCTCTGCTTATCAGACCGATGCCCACACAGGTTGCCATGTGTCTCAGTTCCCTTACATTGCCTGGAGCAGAGCTGCTCTGCTCAGCTGGGACCTCCAGATAGGAATACAAACGGAGTATTAAGTCATCTGATACTATAAAAGTAAATATTTTTCTGCTTGTATGCTGAATTCATACACATTTGAGCTGAAACCAAAATGAGATGTTTTTCCCTACTAGACCACAGTGCACTGCGTAACAAGATTTGACAGAAATGTTTTCTTTTCTGCTCAGTTTTAAGGAATCAGGGCATGTAGGCAGTGAGACTTACCAGTCTTGGGGAATACAGTACGCAGCATCATGTGCTGTTGGAAATGAATTTTTGCAGAAGCACCCATGCTTTGTTGGAGCAGGGAGCAGCCCAGAGCCCACAGTGCCCACCGTGCATGGGCACAGCCACAGCTTTGCCACTGCAGACTGGCCTGTCTTTGAAGGGTCTTTCCTCTAATGTTGGCTCAGTGATCTGGGAGCTCAAAGAGCATAAGGTAATAGAGTATAGCAGATACAGATGATTTATTGTGCCCTACCGGGTAAAGAACACCATTCCGGAAAATTGACAGGCAAACTAAAACAGATGCTAACCTGATGAACTAAAATATAATCAAGATACAGATTACATAACGCTTACTGCTCCTACAAAAATCAGCAACACAAAAATGAAAAATTTTCTCAGTCCTTAGGCTGGAGCTACATGTCAGCTTGCTCTCACTCCCATGTTGCAATCCCTTTGAACATTCACAAATGTCACTAAATCAATCAAGAACATTCAGTCATGATTGTAACTCAGTGGGTCCGGTAACAACTGAAACAAACAGGATCATTTCAAGAGTATAAACCTTTATGTCTCCAGGTACTAAACAACCTCTAATTAACAACAGAAGGAAGGATGTGAGCATGTTATCTTGTAACTGGCTGCTGCGGAGGCACATTTTTCCAGAGTTTCTTCTGGCCTGCCTTCACCGAGAGAACGGGACATCAGGGACATCAGCTGCTTACTAATTCCTGTGCTCTGAACCAAATCCGGAACCTTTTTTTCCTCCTGGGAGGAAATGGCTGCATTGCAAGTTCAGGGATCCTGTGGCAAGACGCAGAACTGCTCAAAGCGATTCACCTACAACAAGTGCTGGTAACGGGCAGCATGGGGACTGCAGCCCTGCCTTGATGGCACGTGCTCAATTAATTTAATACCTTCATATTTACAATATCATATCATCTCTGTGTTCTCTTTCCACCTATAAGCATCTACTTTCCCAAGATCACAGGGCAGGAAGATCCATGGTACTGTGCCATCATCCGCTCTTTTCAACTCTGCTGGAAGTCGAAGAAATTGTGCCTTTCTTAAGCACAGACTGGTGTCTGAATTCAGCCTTGTCTGTGGCTATGAATGTTAATTTACACACATGAGGGAATTATGTGACTGATTTCAAAGCTCTTCCTAGACCTCCAGGTGCCCTAGAGAACTGAAGTAGTGTTTGTGGAGGAGAAAATATGCAGAAATTATACTGGAAATTCCTTTTTTTGTAATATTGACAGTTTTTCACATAGGCTTTGGGTGCTCACAGGCAGAACATGAGCATGTATCTGTCTTCAAATTGAGGTTTTATTCAGGAGTGTGATGTGCTTGACAGTATTCTCAGGACACTAATTTGTTACTTTTAATGATAATTTTTTGTCCACATGAGAACAGACATACATCACGCACACACACACATATACACTGACTCGCTTTCATAAAATATTTATGAATCGTTATTGGCATTAGGGATATCTGAAGCCAAAATTTGTAGGAGGCAATTTTATAGAAAATGAAATTATGGAATATTTATTCATCCAGTAAGCTGCCCTGAGTATGTGTCTCCAACAGAATTAGGGAGTTATTTATTTATGAGCCGGTGTCCTATTCCGTTCCTTAAAGAGAAATCGCGGAACAGGTTGAACAGGATGTTTGTTTACAAATTGGCCAGAGAGCATTGTTCTCAGTTTGATTTGCAATGACTAATGAGCAACATAATTTTTAATCATAGGTTTTCAAGCCTGACACACTGACAAGCATATCCTGCATTTGTTACATTCGGCATGGCATAATGCAGGCAGCTGTGTATGCTAACGAGAGAACAAAAGCAGTGTGAAAAAGATCAATGTGTCAGGAGAGAATAAGACTTTTCTAGCAAGCAAACTGCGATGTAAACATTTTTCATTTTAGGACTTGCTAGTACATGTTTTCGTGCACACAGAAATCCTGATGCGGAGGAAAGGGGTGGAAGGAAATCAGTTTGTCTGCGCTAATGAATCAAAGGCCGGCAGTCACCAGGGACAAATAGAGCATGAGATCTCAGGATTGGAAGTTCTTGAGGACAGCTCCTAAGACACCCCGGACTGTGCGTCAGGGGAGGCTGGAAGCAAATTGACATTGACAAAGCTTTTAAAATTTATCTACCTGCTCACCAGTAGTTCGGCAGGACAGATGCTCATTCTTTCTTCCACCTTCTGCAAAAAGGACCACATTTGCAGCCTGGCTTATCCTCCTCCTCTGCCCCCTTGTGCCAAACCATACCAGAGGAGACCCAGGAACTCTTCTCCTGCAGTCCCTGACTTGCAGCATCCCTAAACACAGTGACCTCAAGGAGCTTTGCAACCTTGTGTTTCCCACCCCAAAATCTGGAAAGAGCAAAAATAAGCTTTTTCATCTCCCAGGTCCAAAGAAGGATTTTCAAAGGTGAAAAAAATGGCAGAGGTCAGGGCAGGACAAGGATTATCCTGGGTATCAAACCACATCCTCAACAGATGCAAGTGCCAAATTCAAGGGTAGCTCTGCCTCTCCACTGCACACGTGTATATCACACTATGTCCCCTCTCTGGCTGTGCAGAAGCTCAGAGTTCCCCTCTGCACAAGCCCAACGTGATGCTCAGGGTATTATTATTCCCTTACTAACAATATACATACATATATATATATATATATATATATATATATATATACACACACACACACTATTATTCCTTGATAAACACTTGTTTGAGTGTTATAAAGATGGGTTTCTTTAATACACAGTTGTTAACACAGCCCTTCCAAAAAAGCTATTTTGGCTTGAAAGTGGTTTTCATCCCCTTTTTTCTAGTAAAAAAGAGCCTCTTTAAAGTGGAGATGTCTCTGATGGCACTGGAGATATTAACACATGTTGCTGATGTGACCTCTTTAAGACTTCTAGGAATTTAATGTTAATTAATTATGTTGTACTGACAATGGAGAAAGCAAGACATGGATCACCTTCTATGGGGAAGAAGAGCAAAGTTCAAGACTTCTTGAAAGATTTAGAGGGAAAACATGACTGCTACATTTTCTGCTTCTGATGTATGGCTGAAAGATACTTTGCATTAGATTATCAACTCATTTTGCATTTTAATCTACATAAATCCCATCAGCATGTGCCAAGTGCTACCAGAAACATGGTCTGTGCTGCCACTTTTCTGATCATGTATTACAGGAAGGGCTGGATGTAATGTCAGCAAACAAAGAATGTAGAATTAATGACACAGAATTTAGCCAGGAGCCTTTATAAGACAAAATAAAAGGTGTACCAGCTAAACTATGTGTTTATAAAGAGACTGGGCTTCCTCATTTTAGAAGTGCTTGAGTAGCTTTAATGGAGAAGGATTCTAATGATTTTTGACACGTGTTAATGGTGTATGTCACGTTCTTTATTTTTTCATAATGACATGTCTAATTTCTGATGGCATGTGTCACATTGCATATATTTGTTAAATATAGGTCAGAAGCTAAAAATATGCACAATATTAGCAAAATATATATGATAACCATTGTATATATCTCACTCACTGCAGCAACCTCAACTGATCATAAATCTGATTCTGGAGAGTTTTCTGAAAGTCGGTGGCAAAATGTTTTTTAAAGCCCTGCCTTAAAAGATGGTGGCAAAAAGTTAGGCTTTGGTATTGATGAGAAAAAGGAATTCTTTCTCACTGGAGGTTATTCTTAATGTTGGTGCCTCTTCCCATCTAAGAAAACTTTAAAATGCTGATACGGTAATGTGGCAGTCATTGATTTATATGGTTTGGCAAAAGCTAGAAACAGCACCCCTGGGAGAAACGGTAACGGGAGAGACACATTTTAGGCTATCATTGAAGAATGACTGCTCAGCATTATGGCTGTGACCTTCTGTCACTTGAATTGGATGGTTGATATTCAGGGAGGAGCATGTGTGATAGGTAACCACTCTCTAGGTCCCATGATTCACATAAAAGTTTGTGATATAAAAGCCAGAGCCCCTAGAGAGGGGGCAGGTGACAGTCCCTGTGGTTGTTATTCTCTTACCAATTACCTATTGCTTTCTGTCCAGAGTGCAGTGATCATGTAGCTAGAAGACAGTCTTACACACAGTGTCTACTCCAGATATTTCCAACATTCAGATTTCATGCTTTGGCTCAATCTGACAGGACATCTTCTTGATCTTGATGTGACTTTTTCCTTTGCAAAAAAATAACATAAGGAATAAATGACTCTTAGTCACCAGACAGAAGTAAGTTAGGTTATGAGGAGAATGGTAGCCACATAGATTTTAATAAGCCATTATCTTACAGTCTTCTTAGAGGAAGATTGTACTGAGTCTTTTTGCCAATTAAAGAACAAGAACAAGGTAACGATGCTCTTCCTGTGCTTGAATGTAAGTCTTGTTTTCACAACTGTTTTCATTATAGTTAAATAAAACTGTAAGGACTGTTATAACAGCACCCTTCTCCAGCATGTGCTAGGTCAAGCTGTAGTACTGGTGTGAGCTGAGTGATGCTGTTAGTGTGTATGATGTAAATGGGAGTCAGGCTTGCTTTTGCTAGCTAAGAAGAAATAGACACCCTAATGGACTAACAAGTATTACTGAGAAATGAATATGAAAAATAGATAAAGTAAGTTCTAAAAGCCCTATGATTGAGAGAGAGAGAGAGAGATGTCCAGTCCAGCCAAGCTTTAAATGAAGGAAACATGATAAGAGATTGAACAGAAAACCATTTCATAGTAGTCGGAGCCTATCTAATCCCACTTTTATTTGATGGTCAACAATTTTAAAGGAAGTGGTGGAACTGCCTCTGTCACATACATCTATCTGAGCTTTCAAAGGTTTCTATACTTTCACTTTGATTCCACCAGAAATGATGTATCAGGGGGGAAAGGACCATTCTCTTAACCAAGAAACTTCATCAACCTGATAACTTTACTCCAAAAGCATTTGTAAACCATAAATTCTTTCAATAACAGCCCCCTCATATCTGACCTACTTCTGCCTGTGAATGCACCACTACTTCAGCTTTGGCAGACTCTCCCTGTGTTCTTCCTTCTGATAATTTTTATCCCTAGCACAGGGATTAGGATGTGCTCTCCCATCCACCACCTTCACTGGAGATGCTCCAGCTCCCACACACTCTATCAGCTCCTCACATTTTCCCTAGTTGTGAATCTCCTGTGGGAAAAGCATTTTTCCATGAGTGTGTGCCAGCCTTTGAGAGAGAAATTTGATGACCAAATACTGCCGCAACAAAGGCAATTAGAAGTCTGCTGCATATGCATTAAATAGACTATATAATCCTAAAATGAAGATGTTGCTAAGAACAGCCCATGAGGATGCTGAGCTAGAGGAAGCATGACAATAGATAATTTCAAAACCAACCACGCTTGAAAAAGGTGTGTTTTCCTCCTTCCATGAAGTTAAGAAAGAAAATACCCTGACTTCAACAAGCAACACTCACTTTCTCTGTGTCCTATCCTTAGTTTTATACTGCTCATCAGAGAGCATTTTGTTCCTCTTTGGGAATAATAATTAAGCAAATAAACGAAAACAAAACAAAACAAAAAAAATTACATTTTGGGGAAACAGTAACTGTCCACTTCAGTCCTATTTCTGCAGCAGATAACATCACAATGCCACCACAGTAAGAAAAGAAATAAATCACCAACAAGAAATCAGTCACATCTTCAAAATATTTCACTGGTACTATGAAATTCTATTTTAATTGAAGACATTGACAGCTTTTCCCATTAAAGGCCAGATGATAAAAAGAACAAAATACTGAAGACACTATTTTAAAATACTTTCTTGGCTTTCATAGAACTCAGATGACTAACATTTCATGTCTATCACATAAGGTTATCCATGGTACCAAAGACTGACACTAAAAATCAAGTTTTCTTTTGGGTGAAGTTACCCCCTACCCTGTAACACCAAGGTCTGGTTATGAGGTCTACAGGAACATTAGCACTTTATGTTTCTAAGAGAAATATTGCAGAGCCCAAAGGTAGAAGATGAAATTCCGTTTCATCCCACCATCAGATTC
This sequence comes from Athene cunicularia, assembly GCF_003259725.1. Taxonomy (NCBI): domain Eukaryota; kingdom Metazoa; phylum Chordata; class Aves; order Strigiformes; family Strigidae; genus Athene; species Athene cunicularia. Next base: position 10,953,028 of record NW_020799116.1, read on the forward strand.
CAAAACTTTCTTTCTATTGGCATGAGAATGTGAACTCTACAAAATCCCTGATATTTATGGCTGGAAAACTTGGTTCAGTATCCCTCCAAAAGACCATCCACAACAGAAGGTGATCTCAGGTTAAAGACTTCTGTTTCAACACTGTTAGAATAGAATCATAGATTCATAGAATGGTTTGGGTTGGAAGGGACCTTAAAGCCCATCCAGTCCCACTCAGGCAGGGACACCTTCCACTAGCCCAGGTTGCCCAAAGCCCTGTCCAACCTGGCCTTGAACCCTTCCAGGGAGGGGGCAGCCACAGCTTCTCTGGGCAACCTGTGCCAGTGTTAATATATTTGTTTTACTTCAACCTAAAGGCTTTGTTGAAGTCCAGCCGGGGCTGATATTCGCCATACAGAGCCAGATGGGGCAAAGGAAGCTTTGAGATCCATAAGTCTTAATATGTTCATAGAAGGATTGAGAGGTACTGTTATTACCAATGTTAATATCAGAAAAATGTCATTTATAAAATAATAAATTCAAGCCATAAAAACCCCCTTCATTATGAGAAAGGCCTATGGAGTATCCTGGAGAGCTGAAACACTAACTATTATAGATTCATATAGCTGAAATTCCCTGATGAATTCTAGAGAATTATTTTTAAAACCTGAGAAGGAGAGAATTGGAAACAACAAAGGAAACTGTGGTTTCTATATAATGCTTTTCTTTCCACCTTTTTCTATCCTTGTTTCTCCAAAATCCTGCATGTGTGGGGCTTTTACCATGAAGATGGAGTTGCTTATTTACCCTTATGTTTTTGCTAGCTACAGCCTAACTTCTGAAGGACATTTTCATAAAAGTTATATCAAAACCCCATGAAGTTGTATTTTACCCAGATTAGAGCTATGTCATGTTCTTCACTTACCCTTCCGTCGAAAAGACCCATTTACTTATCCTTCACTGAAAAATGGAATGTGCAGCGTTCAGCAGAGTGAGCACTGAAAACCTGATGTAGTTTGTGAGTAAATGAGGTTTCAATGCCTCTTTTACATACCTCAGGAATGTTACTAATATCCCAATGTGATGAACACATAAAAGACGGATCGGTTAGCTCCCATGTTTAATATTCTGAGCATATTGCAATCCTACTATTCTCCTTGTGAAGTGAAACAAAGTGTCTGTGCATGTAAAGGAAGTGGTTAGGTGATTGTATATAGCTAGGAGAAGAAATAATTGAGAATTAGTCTAACAAATGAAAGAAAACTTCCAGTGACCAGGACCACAAGTACCTGGTATTCTGACAAAGGTCAAAAACTCTGGAATTTGCTTGAAAATCCTCTGCAATGTTTTGGGCATGCTAGATAGACATCTTGTGGCACTTCCAACAAATCATATTTTGCTTGTAAGGCAGAAAGATGGAACAAGAGATTCCCTTGTCATTGTTGCTATGGGCTTTATTCATGTAAATAGAGAGATGCTAAAGCCAGAATGGGGCCATCGGGCTGATGCAGGAGAAGCATGGGCCACAGTACAGTGGTGTTACATCCGCATGGGAAAGAACAGGGTACAGGTCTTGGTTTGTCCCTGGTGGTTGTCCCCCTGTGGAGCCCCTGGGCCATCGCTGCTGTCCTGACACATTCCTCCTGTGCCAACAGCAGCACCCATGGAGCCTGATGGGCACCTCATGGCAGCTCACCTCCATGTCCGATGAGACCACCCTAACACACATGTGTTACAACAGCAGGCTCACGTATACTGGAGGGACAGTTCAGTTGCTTGCTGAATAATATGGAGTAGTGTCTGCTGTACAATCTGAAATTAAATCTCTCTATAGGCTTACACAACAAGGAGCCCTGGGTTTGTCCCAGCTGCCCAGCAGTGCTTAGGTAGGAGGTTAGGACATCAGCAGCCACCCTGTACCTCTGAACATCGTCTCCTGCTATCACAGACAGCTACAGCATGTAATTCCTTCCCTTGCAAAAACCCATCTCATTACTAAGACTCCGTGAGAGCATCAGTAGGTGGCAATACCAAATATCCAGAACTGCTGCTAGGTGAGGTGTGATCCTAAATATCGGTACTGAAATCATCCCATTTGCAGTAGCGTATAATAGACAACTAAGTTTTCAGCAATTAGGCATCAGCTTACACCTTTACTTTTCCTGAAGCTGTTGTGCAGTTTTTATGTCAGATAGTCTTTGGCTTATGTCAATAATGTAGAAACAGAGAGCATTGCTTTAAATAAAAAAACAAACAACCACACCAGCAAATAAGATACAAAAGAATGATGCAGGCCAGAAAAAGCCTGGAAAACCTGAGTTTTTATTTTACTATAGAGCTATCAACACAAACAAAAAATAAATTATTTTTGAAGTTCAGATATTGAACTCAGGAAGAAAATCAAAAGTGCTTTACCTGCTGTTCTTTTCTATATTCACTTCATGTTTTATTTGGAAGTTAGATTCATTCAGGAAGTTAGATTCTCCACTCTAAAATGTACTCTACTTTTATCTTAAGTATTGCTATTTCCAAAGGAACAAAGAATATTTCTTATCAGTGTCTTCCGGCTGGACTTCCTAATGCATTTGATTTCCAGCTATTAACCTAGGAGCCCTATATTCACAATCACTTTGTGGTTTTTAAGACCCTATAGGTATGGACATTCTTATAAAGATGATTACTTTATTTTGTGCTTAACAATGTTTGCCAATATCATCTTGGCTTGTGGCTAAAAGATGACTAGAAGATCGGCAAGTCAAACCTCTGCACATCTACGTGTTCCTCTTGCACTGCTATTTGTTCTCAATGAACCCCTCAAAACACACAGTTTTAACAGTAGCTCATACAAATTTAAAGCAGAATTATCACGCTCTTATCCTCTCTTCATCAGAATCATTCACATGGAGGTATTAAAGCATTCTCATGAAAACAATTGCAAGAATCATCTCGAACTTTTCTAAAAACTGATTTGAAAGAAAACCCCCTTAGTCCATGTTCTCTTAAATTAGTTGGCCAGATTCTGTTGTTATGTCAGAAAACGGCTGAAATTAGTGATCTCATTGCAAGGGTGCTGGTGGAAGTGGGATCAGAGATGAACCAAACACTTTTAGGGAGGAAATGTAGGGCCATAACAAGAGCTGGGTTTCAGAAGTCTAGTGCACGGAGACGCCAGAGACCCAGCTCCCCCTGCTCTCCATAACAGCCCTTCAACACCCCTGTTAACTTTAGTTAAGACGAGAATATTTCAAGTAGAAGTCCATAAAGACTGCTCTTCTATCACAGGCTAACTCAGATCTCATTTCAAATTATTTTCAAAGTTTACAATAAACTTTTAAATCTCATTGGAGTGTTTTCTTTCAGCTAGTAAATCACCAATTTAACAGAATCACATTCCTTTGATTTTTTTTACGAAAATTAGGATCAAATTTGCAGGAATGTTTTATTATCTAAAATTGTAATTGATTTGCTAACAATTTTCACTGAAAAGTGTATGTTTTATTCTTGCTACATTTATTTGTAAGAAATTTGCAAATAATCCAGTTAACATGTGCGTTTCCATATGTGAATCTGTTAATGTGCATTTAACAAAATAGTCTTCAAATACCAACCTAAAGTTTGTTTGTCTGATTTGTTATACATAACATTAAAGACCTTCCCAAGCACATGGCCCTTCGCAGCAAAGCATTGCACGCACACTTTGCTTTAATCATGCTTCTAAAGATCTGTCATTTCAGTGGGATTTAAATGTGTGCTTGATGGTAAGCCTGTAACTAAATAGTTTCTTGTACCAAGCTACTAACCCATGTGCATGAGCAAGAAGATCTTAAAAGAATAATAAATCTTCCCTTGATCCAAGTAAATTAATTTTAAAAATACTCTTCGTGATACATCTGATGCAACAATAAAGTACCCACAACAAAACACTGTGTATAGTACTTACAAGGTGTGAATATCCTTGTCTTAAGCAGACTGAAATTATATCAGAAAATAACTTTATTTTGTAGCAGTTCGCTCCTTGCAGCTGCCAAGATTCAGCTGTCTGGTCTGAAAAGCATTTCCTCACTGAGCTCCTGGAGGCCGGGTTCAGCCACCAGCTTGGTGGTGATTATTTCCATAAAATACCTTCCTCCAAAGCATTATGCTCTGGCATTTCTAACAATAAATAAAAAAAAAAAAAAAAAAAAAAAAAAAAAAAAAAAAAGCTTTCTTCTACTCCTAAACAAGAATATCTGTGCACTAAAGAAACTTCATAGGTCATAAAAGGTTATTTTTCCATTAACACAAGAACATACACATAAATACAGGTGCTTTAAGTGAGTCTTTGTTATTTGTCTCTGTTATTTGATACATGGTTTTGGATTAAATTTTGGGCTGTTTCCCAAAAAATATCTTAATAAGTATTTAGTAAATTTTAGATACAAGGCAAACCTTAAAATTGGACATCAAGTACCCTCAGGCTTAATTTAGAGTGCACATATCGAAACTGGCGCAATTTCAATTAGCTCATTAGTTTTATAGATTTGAATTCTCTTGGCATGATATCAGAAATAACACAAAGTTTCACACCTAACAGCATTTCTGGCTAGATATAGTCAATCAAATCATCATTTGCATTTAAAACTGGTATAAAATTCGACGTTTTCCAGTTCCAAATCCCTTCCTCTGTGCATTCGTGCCTTTTATGCATACCTTGCATGAACTCCCGATGCACAATCATGTGAAGATTAAGTTTAAATCAATGAGAAAAATATGTGAAACATCTGGAAGCATTCATATTTCCACAAAAATACTTTATCTGCACAGCCCATTATGTTGAAACCACAGGAACAGTAATTTACCTCTACGGCTATAAAGTCTGTATGGTTATAAAATCTTATCAAATAAAAGTTCATTGTCTTGTCTATGGAAATTCTGTAAGCAGTCCATAATTATTTACGATAATTTACTGTCATTGCCATTTACAATAGAAAAATAAAGAATATTCTATATTAATTACTTCTAATTTACTATTGTTAAATATAGACTGGCCTACAATGAATGCTGAACTGTAGGAAGTTGAGATCCAGAAGGGGAAATTATTTCAGCACATCTAATTTCTGCTGTTCTTGGCAATGTATTTAGCCAAGACAGGAACCCTGGGTGACTGCATACACGTCGTCCTTACGTTTATAGTCAAAAGTTTCATTTGTTTTGCTGACAATATAACCTCCCTCCTTCCTGTTCTCCTGAAGACTGCCCTGGATTTCTCTCTCCACGCACACATGGACCATGGTCGTGGGGTTTGCTCCTATGGGGTTTTGTGGCTCTCCCCGGCCCCCGAAATCTAGTGCATCCTCCCTCTAGATGTATATAAGCCTCCAGTGGCCAAGATTTTGAGCTTCTGTTTCCAGTTTATGTCAGTGATTCATGCTGATGTTTTAAACATGCTGACCACTTATCTGAGATACTATCTGGGGATTCTTTAGGAGCATCTTGTCAGGTCCCACGCTGAAAACTGCTGCTGGAGGCTTTCTCTCTGCTCCTGCACTCCTGAGGAGCATTTAGGTCTGGGTCAAAACCACTTGTTTTGCTTCACAGTTGGGGATCAGTGCCCTTCCAAGGGGCTCACTCGCAGAGGCTCCTTTACTATTTACTGCTTTTATTTCAGTATTGCCTTCCAGGGGTAGTGGCAGATGAAGGGCTAACCACGCCAGCAGCTGTACAAGCATAAAACAACTACAGGAAATGGCATCTTTGACCTAAAAAGTTTATATCTGGACATAGGTACCCAAGATAATAGATAGATACTGACTGGAAGCAAAGAAAAATGTAGAGGTAAATTCAGCAGCAGCACAGCACATTGGATGCCTAATCAGGAGTCTGCATCCCTACAAAACAAACTGTATATCCTTAGTAGCACTAAATGAAGCACTGTAACACTTGGAACAACTCTCATTTAAACCTGCCTTCCCCAGTTTTTTTCTGAGAAAGTATTTCCTCCTCTGTTTGGTGCCTTTCTCGTGTTTTTATTCTATATGAAGAGGGTTTTTTTCAATACATGTGGTTTCTCATAGCTATCAATGATATACTAATTTGATTCACACACAAAAATCCTTCTTCTAACACTGTAGGAGTATTAGCAGCATGAGCAGGTTGGAAACTCAAGTTTGTGTTTATGCTATTAGAAGCTGCATTCAAAGTGAGATCAAAATTTGTTCCCCAAAATTTTTGGGTGGAAATCAATCTGCTTTCACCTGTGCGTATAGAAAAATCCTCCCAAATCCACAGGGCTGGCTCCTCTGCACAGCCTGTGCCTGGTTATGAATGGCTTCCCCTGTGCCAGCTGCACTGCTGAAAATATTCTCAGTGTGCTGCCATAAGATTAGTGGACACTTTACCCAGTCTGTGAACTCCAGATAAATCCCAGAACAGCAGCAGGAAGAAAGCAACATAAGCTCAAGCAGAAGGTCTCCGTTTATTGGAAATCCGCATACTATATGCTTGAACGGCTCCAGCGCAGCAAACGGCTATACCTGCCTCTCCATATATGCAAGATCAGAAAGGCAGATGCTGCCCTGACCTCTATCCATTGCATTTGTGTTGCTCTACTGATCTGTAGTTATTTGTACCCCAATTATATTGCTACATTTATTATTCCTATTTAATTCAATTACTTGTGTACGGCTTCTAAATGTGTTGTGGCTGGGAAAAAAAGATAGATATGGGGATTACATATTCTGTCATTTTTCAGGGGTTCCATTTCATATATTCCCATTATAGAAAGCTGAAATTTCTGCTTTTAGCAACTATACAGGTCCTAACCTGCCTGTCCATGTCACCCGGCTGAGACCTGCTGCCAGTGTAGCTGGTCTCTGTGGCCAGCACAAAGGCAGACAAGGGTAAAGCCCAGACCTTCCTGACAGCACTGAAAATTGAACACAACCTAGGCATCCTGCAGAAGCTCTACGCTGAGGTCAAAGATGTGAACGGTGTTGGTGAACACTTCACTAGAAAGAAAACCAGCCTGGATTGGATAAGGGCATTTTGCCATCAAGGTTTCTAAGGGGTCTCCTGTGTTCCCAAGGTTTTGCATTCTTATGCCACAAGAATAAACACCCCAAGCACAGGGAAAAGCTGCAGCACTAGATCTCCTCCAGCGCTGGTGCCTGCCAGGCCCTGGGGACAGCCACCCAGCAGGGTCCAGGCGTGAGATGCAACCCAAACATCTCCAGGGCATTGACAACACTGTCCCTAAAGATTCTCAGAGATCCCTGGGTGGTTTCAGAGTAATACTGATGAAGCCAGTGACAAGTTAAAGCCCCAAGGGATCCCCCCGCAGAGAAAGACCAGTCGCTCCTGTCTTCTCTGTCTCTTGGTAAGACATGTCATCTTGCAGGGAGCAAGTGGCCCCTTCGGGACAGGGGTGGAGAGGGCCACCATGAGGTCCAGCAAGGAGGTATAGATGGAAAATGTCTGACTTCAGGAACAGCTTCCAGTGGTCTGCATAACTGAGGCAGAACCTAAAAATCCCAGCTTTGAGGTACTTCCCAACCCTTTCTCACAATGAGGTACCTACTCCAGATCTACACCATAGGCAGTGTGGCCTTAGTCTGACAACTTTACTGCTCACCAGATGCTTCTTGCAGGTAAAAGGGTAACTAAGCCTTCTCACTGCCTTTATTGGAGGATGTATGGAAATGCAGAGCTGAGCCCAATGTTTTAAAAATGTTTAACTGTAAAAAGATAGGAATTCATAAAGATGGGAACACATTTTATTTGCTCATTTATAGTTTTACTTACAATATCTATTTTAAGCCAAGATGCAATTTGAGGTTTACAGATATTTGTGGACCATGCCTTAAGGAAAAACTCTTTATGAATAGATATGGAATTTAATTGAGGTTTATCTTTTTTTCACAAAACTAGATTTTTGTCTTACTATTTTTTGCTAAAGATGAAACAGTAGACTTAGAAAAAATAGAAGTGTATAAGCAAGGAAGATTGCTTTGTGAAAGGACTAGTTCTAGCTAGTGATGGAGGATTTATTACAGCTTGGGACTCTGGAAGTAGATATCAACAGAAATGTATCCTGAGTATGCAAAAGAAAAATCATTACATTTACAGCATTTGATGAAGTGCACACTGAAAATGAGAAGATTTTAAGATATTAAGGAAGAGTCTTCTTTCAGGCAAGACTTCTTGTGCCCTTCACATATACATCTTCAGGACTGCACGTCAGAGCTAAACTCAACTTTTTGAACTTGTCCTGACCCTTTAATTAGGGAAATAGTTTGCAGTCACCACTGACTCTGGTTTGAGTTCTGCTTTGGAGAGACTATTATTTACTTTACCTGCTAGGGATATGTGATTCCCACAGCACTCCCACATTTTCAGCCATCCTGCAGGGATGTACACAACGGGCCATATGCTGAAAAACAGTGAATATCACAGAGCACAAGATGAGATCCAGTTAAATTCTGTATTTTTTTCCTCCCTTTTCATTTTTCTGAGGTATGTTTTGTCAACTCTTCCATGAGCTCCTTCCTGCATATTCCTCTCTTTATTATATTATTTAGGGCACATATGAAATGTGCATAGACCACACACTAAATGTTGCTTTTTGAAATAGCCTAGCACCCAAATACCAGAGTCTAATAAGGCATCAATTAGATAGACACTTGCTGAAATCAAGTCTGCTGTTTCAATACCATTTCTTGTTTCTCCTAACAATTGCTTAGGATGATTAAAAACTGATCTCTCTGTATTAATGGAGATAGAGAATTCCTAAGAAAATATGTGTCATGGAACATCTCCCTGAAGCATTCATTCAGCTCCCTTAACTGCTGACTGAAGCAAGAGCCAGAGGAATCCTCGATGGTTAAAAAATGACCGGCATCACTGTTATTAAGCCTAATAACAATGATACCAGATAATTTCTTGATCTCCTTTCACAGATCCCCAAGAGATTCAGCTGACCTTTGAAAATGTACCAAGTTAAAAACCACACTCGTTGAAAATAACAATTCCACTCGGATGGACCAGACTGTATTTTTTTCATCCAAAAACTGTGAAGAATTTTTTTTTATATCATTCATCCCTGACTAGTGCCAGAGACGAGCAAATGCGTGTAAGCCCCTGTGCCAGCCATCTGTTGAGTAAAGCCCAGTGCCAGCTGCTTATTGTGGGCTGCAGGTAAGAGCGGGGCTGTAGGAAAGTCAACAGGAACTTTATGCCCATTTAAAGAGTTTAGGTAGGGATTCATAAAGAAAACTGTATTCCAACCACTGCAACGTGGTTTGGAGTATAACATTTGCCGACATACTGAAGCTTTTTATTTTAGTCATGTTTAGTCTACCAGGAAAACTGCATTGCATATCTTCATTTGGATATTTTAGTAATATAAATGACTCAAACCTTGCTCTCTTTATGTCTTTGAATACAAGTCATTCGCAGGACATTAAAATACGCTCACTGAGACCTTCCTTTCATGGGAAATCAATCAATACCCATGTAAGTCAAATGGCTGCCTTTCCATTTAGTTCCATGTTGAATCAAGTCTTAAGTAGGTCTTTCATAACCCTGGATGGCACTCAGGCCTTTGGAGCCCATCTCCCAGATAACTGTGCAGTATTCACATAATAGTAGCTCCATCAACTTTGATTTATTCCACACTACTTCTCAAGATGACTCTTTTTTATTATTATTTTTAAGCCAGGTTAGGAGTGAATAGAAGAATAAGGGAGCAGTGTTTGTAGAGTTAGTGAGCTGCCAGTTTGGGATGTGTGGGGCTTATGTTCAGGACAAACAGGTACACAGAACTAGGAAAGAATGCCCCCTCTTCGCCTAATCTCTTCAGGGATATTTCTGTAATATCAGGTATGATAACTGCTCCTGCTGCAATATTCAGTTGTATTTCCAAGAAATTTGGGCCACAGAGGAATGTTTTATCCATGCTTTATCACATTCTTTCTTCTGATCCTGATACAACTACAACCCTGAAAATAGATAATGTCTTAACATTGACAACTATCTGGAAAAGTTTTCAGCAAAAGTCCTGCAGATAAAATATTTGAACTCTGTCCCTGGCCAGAATTGATTTGATTTCATGATCAGTAAGACACAAATCCCCTGGGACATTCAGCTAATGCTCATGCTCATTTCCCATGTTCTGAAAGTTAAGATCAACTCTCAATCACAGTTCAAGGAAATGAGCTTGCTGATTTTAAGCCTCTTTCCAGACATCCAGCCCACCAAAGGCACCCATTCATGACATACCTAAACTATTCAGTTCAAGCCTATATTTTTAGTAGACCTTTACAGTATCTCTGGTGTCCTGGTCCGAAGTCCACCACCTCTGTCCTGCTCTAATACTTGTATGTCCATGTGCAGTGTGTTTTGTCCATCTCTTAAATATCAAAATTGTATGATTTTTAAAATGCCAGTTCCACCATTGTGTACTTGAAAACATGCATTTTTTATCAATATAAGAACAGAGGGAATTTTTTAAAAAAAATATTTATGTATAGCTTGATAATTATGTTCATTAGAAACAATTCATATTTTGACTTCTAGAAAATTTGGTTTTTCATAGCTGTTCCCATGGCAACTGGGGAACTACATGCATGGCAATGGGGAACTACAGGCCAGTCAGTCCCACCTCTGTGCACAGCGACATCATGGAATGGATCCTCCTGGAAACTATGCTCAGACACATGGAAAATAAGGAGGTGACTGGTGACAGGGAACATGGCTTCACTAAGGGCAAATCGTGGCCTTCTACAGCGTGGTCACAGAGCTGGCGTATAAGGGAAGAACAACTAATGTCATCTACCTGGACTTGTGCAAAGCTTTTGACACTGTTCTGCATGACATCCTTGTCTCTAAACTGGAGAGACATGGATCTGACAGGTGGACTAGTAGTTGGATAATGAATTGGCTGGATGGTCACACTCAAAGAGTTGCGTTCAATGGCTCGATGTCCCAGTGGAGAGCAGTCACAAGTGATGTTCCTCAGGGGTTGGGGTGGGGACCAGCATTGTTTAACATCTTTGTCAATGACATGGACAGTGGGATTGAGTGCACCCTCAACAAGTTCCCCAATGGCACCAAGCTGTGTTGTGTGGTCAGCATGCTGGAGGGAAGGGATGTGCTATCCAGAGGGACCTGGAGAGGTGGGCCTGTGCAAACCTCATGGAGTTCAAGGCCAAGGGCAAGATCCTGCCCATGGGTCGGGGCAATCCCAAGCACAAATCCAGGCTGAGTGAGGAGTGGATTGAGAGCAGCCCTGAGGAGAAGGACTTGGGGGTATTAGAGGATGGAAAACTGACTGTAAGCCAGCAACGTGTGCTCACAGCCCAGAAAACCAACTGTGTCCTGGGCTGCATCAAGAGAAGCGTGGCCAGCAGGGCGAGGGAGGGGATTCTCCCCCTCTACTCAGCTCTTGTGAGACCCCCCAGGAGTGCTGTGTCCAGCTCTGGGGGCACCAACATCAGAAGGACATGGACCTGCTCGAGTGGGTCCAGAGAAGGCCACGAAGATGCTCAGGGGGGCTGGAGCACCCCCTGTGAGGACAGGCTGAGAGAGTTGGGGGTGTTCAGCCTGGAGAAGAGAAGGCTCCGGGGAGACCTTAGAGCGGCCTCCCAGTACTGAAAGGGGCTACAGGAAAGGGGGGAGGGACTCTGCATCAGGGGTGTGGGGATGGGATGAGGGGTAATGGGTTTAAACTGACAGAGGGCAGATTTAGATTAGATGTGAGGAAGAAATTCTTCCCTGTGAGGGCGGTGAGGCCCTGGCACAGGTTGCCCAGAGAAGCTGTGGCTGCCCCCTCCCTGGAAGGGTTCAAGGCCAGGTTGGACGGGGCTTTGGGCAACCTGGGCTGGTGGAAGGTGTCCCTGCCCAGGGCAGGGGGGTGGGACTGGATGGGCTTTAAGGTCCCTTCCAACCCAAACCATTCTGTGATTCTATGATTCTGTAATTATAAAGAAGACTGTTACTTAGAAAGATGAATCATATCTTCTGTGAAGACACTGGCTAGCACATCCATTAGGATTTCCTATTTTAAAATCATCTTGAAAACAAAATGCTTTAATAAACAACCAGTTGCAGCAACCTGCATGTTTTTTACCAGATCAGAGTAATTTCCTTTACTAAGAATTGCTGCTAAAGGGGGCTTCACTCTTTATATAATGATACAGCTATTGACAAGAGAGACCTGTGCACATGAAAATTAAATGCTATAAAATTGAAGTAATCAGAATAATACATCAATCACATTAAGATGTTAATTAGCAAATCTTGATATTTTCAGCCTTACATTTTGATGGCTTAAAGATGGTAAAAGGATCAGATAATAAATGTTATATAATATAATGCCTGAAATGTAGATTTAGAATGATTTATATTTTCGTCACGTTTAAAAGCTTCAGGAATGAGCCATCCATTAGAAACTTTATAGTAAGTGTGACTATTGATTTAAAGGAAACAAGTTCAGAGATGTCAAAAAATGTCTCCTTAAACTTAACATTTGCTAGCCCTTTCCAAAAGACACACGTTAATGTCGGTCTGTCATGTTCGTATGTGCTATCTCAGCTTTTCTTTTTTTCCTTTGGTTTATCAGCTTTCATAGGGTTATTTCAGATATCTGATTTTACAAGACAATTTATGTAAAAGATATACATCTTCTGTGTTTTTAACTAACATATAATTAGACCAGCAAGGATCTAGGTCTTACAACAAAACCTTAAAAATGATAACTTAGTTCCCACTATGTGACTGAGAGATTTAAATCTTGTCTCGAGGGAGAGTGGAAACTACCAGTCCAGATATCTGAAGATGAACAGCATGAAAATACACCAAATTCACTCAGGCAGGGTACAAGAATTGTGCTGTTATTAATTTTAAAACCTGCAAGGGGACTCCTATAAAGATAAATTCAGGACAAAAGAGGCCAGCTATCTAACTTTTACAGGTCAGGAAAGCTCTCTTTGGGAGGCAATGGGAGGATTATAGATGTGTCTGGGAAAAAAAAGAGCTGAAGACTCAGGAGTTTTGGAACTTTTTTTTTTTTTTTTTTTTAATTTTTGCTCTTGCTATTATTTTTTTCCCTCTTGCTTTTCCATATTAATATTTAATTGGCAAGCCCAGATTCTTGTGCAAAAGAATCTAGCTTTATTCCCAGTTCTTCTCAGACTTTCTTGTCCAGAAAGGAGGGGAGGGAAGGCAACTTCTACAGGGACTGTCCCAGCCCACAGCAAGAGTAGAGTGGAGACCAAAGTGGGACGGCTCTGTAACTGCACGTTGCCAGAACCCACTCCTCTGACAACGTTGCCACTGGGAAGGAAGTTATCTGTGCCATAAAAAAGCTATATACTGCATGCAGCGTACCTGTGAAGAGAGCAAGAATCAAATTTGACATTATATAGCAGGCTCTTGCCCCATTTGTTTGTAGGATTACAAATTCCACTTAGGCTAAGCCAAAAAGCTGCAATAACTTCAAAACTCATCACTAAATATCCCTTGCTGTTATCCCAGAAGTCAGGGAGTTTTCTGAGTTCAGTCCATTACCCATAATGCTTCAGTAAAATTCACTAGCAATGTATATTCTACTATTAAAATAGGTCATTTCATAGGAACTATAAGTTCAGTGATTTTCAAAGTCATATTTGATATAGTTGGCTTTTAACTGCTTATGCACGGGCTTGACAATTTTTGTTCTCCAATTAACAAGTAGAACGAGCTTCATCCATGTTTCAAGGATAGCCTTAAAACATAACAGCTGACCAGTAGCTGTCTAGGCAGAACATGACTCAGAAATCACACATTAAGAATCTATTTTGGACTTTCTACCGGCTTCCGTTGACACAGAAGATTTATGAATGTTGCGCCATGCCATGCTTTTCACCATGATGGTGACACCATTTTCTTTTTTACATGACTCATTGTGTTAGTCCCAATCAAATTTCAGGTAGCACATAATTAGTTCAGTCCCAATATCTGACACACAGAATAGATGTGTTTCAGAAGGAATTCAGTTTATTGCAATTAAGTATTTTTGTTCACTACTGGGAAATATCCTAAAGGCTGACATAACCCTTCAAGATCAAAGGCTGCCTGGCCACAAGAGTTGTCCTAAACAGGATTTATTTATATATCTGTTATGGTCATTATTAGTCAGCAATTCCAAGGTGATATTTTCACACAATATTAGAGTACCTCCTCAAAATTACTCTTTTTTTCTTTTAGACAAAAGTACAAGTGCACACCGTGGTGGGCACCTGTTGGAGGACAGCCACCTCCGCTTTCCTCTGTAGTGTGCACTGAAGAAATTCCGTAGTACATAATTCAAGTGAAAGGTCTGCAACTCGCATGTTCTTTAGCTGTCAGGAGACCTGTTGTTTCCCATATGTCTCACTGTAGAAAATTTCCATTTTAACTTGCTGGGGCAGAATCTAATCCATACTTTACACGTGTGCTTTAGCAATACATTTATAATTGACAAAAATACACCTAATTACCCGTAATCTTATGCTATTTATGATGGCACAAAGGAGGACATTGTCCTCCCTTCATCTTTCTTTGTAATAATTCAACTGTACAATGGACATCAACACTGTCCCTGATAAATTTATCTCTGTATTTTATATGTTGCTATACAAAAAAAATCAACTTTTCTAGTTATCATCTTAGTTTGGACACACTCTGAAAACTTGAGCTTGAGGCTCAGCTTTTATCTGTTCTTCAGAGATCTCTGGCTTGACTCATAAACTCCTGTTCACTTCTATTCAGACAAGGGGTAATATTCCTACTGACTACCGTAGGAACAGGGTTTGGCCATTAATGTGTATTTGACATAGAAAAGCAGACTAATTGAAGTCAAAATGGTTTTAGAGGTCTAGTTAGCTTGATTTTAATGAGGATTTTTAAAGCTGTCGTGCTTCTCGCGTTTTTTTTCTCTGGGAATTTTTTCCTTAGTAGCAATGCAAGTTATAATGTGTTCAACCAGTCTTTTGTGTTTTCTCAATACCATGGGAGCTGTGCACCTCACAAATTCTAAAAATAAATACAAATGAAAGCCAAACCCTTTCTCTTTCCTTTAATCACACTTCTCCATGAGTAGGGAGTGCACTTTGCCCAATTGAATTTTCTTTCACTCAAAACTTCATGAAAAGCAAACATTAATGGAGATGAAATCTCCATTGCAGAGTGAACTTACTTTGAAATTCAAGTGACTGTACATGGAATTTTTTTCAGATCTATTTTGCAGTAGCAATGCCACTTTTAAATGGCATCAATGACAACTATCCAATAACTGAAATTACAGCAGCTGATAATATTCTGATAATTGCAAAATTAACTTGTGTTGCTATTTCAAGAGGGTGTTTACCCCTGGGAAGAGGGCTGAGCCAGATATGGACATCCTAGACCACCTTTCATTTAGCAGTATATATTAGTTTGATTAAAGTTAATAAAGCAAGAAGAGATTTAGCAAATGGAACTAATGTTCAGAGATAATTTCAGTTGGAATGAATGAACAAGAGATGTGGAGAAGTAATTACAAGAATTTGCTAAAGACCTCTAGGGTGAAATGCACATGACCACAGCACAGTGTATGAAGAAACAGAATGAGAAACAACACATAGCTAGTAATAGGATACTTCAATTATCCAGAAGTAAATTGGGAACAGCCTGTGGTAATACTGCTAGTATGTTTTTAACAATGCAGAGCTAATGCAGCATTGTTAGAAAACCAGTTGGTAAGCAGGCTGCAAAGGGTTACAGAAAAATATGTGAGCTAAGTATTATTCGGGTGTCTGGCATTCTGCTGTTCACATTGCTCAGTGCCTCGCAGCTGGAGCAGCTCCTTTGGTTGACCGAGTTGTCACCCAACACCAACACTCAGCCAGTCAAGGGTGAGCGGAAAAGGACTTGCTGCACCTCAAATACTTTTTTTTTCTTTTTTTTTAATATGGTTTTGTATAGTTCTAGAATAAGTTTTAGGAAGAAAAATAATAATAAACAGAAGGGTTTTAAACTATAACGCAATGTATTTGTTAGCATTTTACTCCTCTTTGGTTGATCTGGATTACAGCACAGTGGTACTTGTTTACTCTGATGAACTCTGACTTTGAAAGACTCTGACAGGACTTAGCTGCACTCTTTTAATCTAGGAGTATAACCTGTAATCAATAAGAAAGGCTTTTAAAATCATCAATAATTTATTCAAAATTATTCAGTTTTTCAGCCTTCCAGGAACACTGTTTGTGATTCAATATAATTTCAGCATAAATAACATGTTAATTTTATCCTTCTCCAACTATAATGTTGTTGCTGCAATATGAATTAATACTGAAAAGCTACAATTCATTCTGCTGTATAAAATATTAAAAGACTGGTAGACACTATATAGTTGTCATCATGCTTATGCCAGCTTGAAGCTAAGCGATTTCTGCAGCAGATATAGATGACATACAGCGGGTCTCAGCACACCACTGCAGATAGCCTGAAGGAAGGGTCTCTGCATATTTTGCAGATCCTGTGCTATGGAAAATGCTGCTCTTGTCTGGAAAGCAATTGTGTGAAAGTGTGGACACCGAGTTTTATGTGCACTGTCTCTCAGTGATTCCTGTATAGATGTGTTCAATTTATAGTTCAAGGTTCCTTCAACAGCCAGACTCAGCAAATTCATCCTAAAATCTGAGATTCAAGCTGGGTTCACTCATTTCTTCCTTCTTTCCTTCCATCCTTCCTTCCATCATGATTTCAGCCTTTCATTTCACTGTTTGATCTAGACTAACAAAGATACAGATATATTTTTATACCCTAAAGAAAACTATATGTTTCCAACTACTCTCAGAGGTGATGAGTCTAGAGTTGATGTGCTTGATTTACACAGTAGAATCAAATTGCACCTATTCTTCTCAGAATATACATTTTCTTCCTAAAAAGCAACATAAACAAGGAAGCAATGCAAATTTCCTGTATGTGGGAAATTTCTGTAGATCCAGCATTATTGTAGGTAGATTCATTTGTCTGGCTGACATTTCAAAATAGATGTATGGCAGATATCATGGGACTACTTTGGTAACAAGCATAAAAGAACATATTCTGTACTTAGTAGAAACCTGATTCAAAAAGTGTAAGAGAATGTTATTACTAGCTATTAGGAAAACTGCTGTATGAACATGTATATTGAAGGTGACATCCTCACCAGAGGTGGTGAGGTATTGGCATTAAAAGCAAAAAATTAAAAGCTTGCATGGACATTGGTATGATAAATGTCTTTTGGTGGCAGGAGCACAGCTTCTTGTGGCTGCCTCTGTTTCCAGTCCTAACACTGGCCCCATGTGACGCCACTTTACCTTGAGATTGAATTTTCACCCTATCCCTCAGCAAATCTTAGAAACATATTGATGGGACACAGCACTTCGGGGCGGGCATGACTTCTGCGTATGCCCTGTGGGACATTCCCCTCGGTTTGGTGATGCTGAACCTCACCACATTCAGTGGGGCTGTGCAGTCCTAAGCAAGAACTTAAATGCAGTTTTGTTTGGTGATAGAACTGAGAGTCCCCTTCTCACCCTGCTGGACATTTAAGGGAATGATTTTGGGGTTTATTCTTGGTTTGTTATTAATGATGGATTAACGTGTATGGAATCTCACACTCTACTTGCTAGGCTTGAGCTCAATAGCCTGCAAAGCCCTAACCATACAAGCAGCTTACACAGAGATGCTCCCTGCACATTCACAATTCGTTGGGCACCACTAAATCAGATACAGGACAGAGATCAGGAGCTTTTAATGTTCAACACAAATAAAATAATAAAATAAAATAAAATAAAATAAAATAAAATAAAATAAAATAAAATAAAATAAAATAAAATAAAATAAAATAAAATAAAATAAAATAATAAAAATGAGCACAGAAAACAATAACTGCAAATTTTCATTTCTAGTGGTGGTAATGAGAACACCATTACACGTAAAAGGTAATTTTTTTGGTTTTTACCTTGCCATTGCCTTCTTGTTTTGCTTTAACCTGCAAGACTTCCCATCAGGTTCTCTACATTATTCCTTCTCTTGTGTGGATCACACAATTAAGCGATAAAGCCATGTTTTTGACATCTGTCTGATTTCCATGACAACAGATTATGAAACCAGGTGTAGTGAGCATGTGAGATGAAAACTAAGAAAAATGATGAAGCTAAATGAAGATTTAATCAGTATGAAGAACAGCAACAAAGGGTGGGAAGGAAAGACATGACAAAGGTATTTCCTTTATAGGAGGATTGTGTTTTTCTATTTGCTCTTTGCTTCTGAACATTATAGGATATAAGAATAACCTGTACTCATTAGGGAAAGGTAACATTAGTAGATTTTACAAAGAAAAAAGCCCTGGACTAGCTTGTGGCCCTCACTAAGCAGGTCATGGGTCCTTCCCTGTAGGAAGGAGAGCAGTGGTGAGGATAACACTCACCCTTGCTATTCAGCCAACACTCGCTCTTCAAGTTGAACAACACCAGAGCACCATGACCAGAATGCCTATGTGTCAACTACCAAATACTATTCCTTCTTTCTCCTCCTCTTATGAAAAACATGACCTATAAGGAAGGATGGAAGGAAAGTGAGCTATTTGTCAGGACAAAATAGCCTGAAGGAACATATAAGTTTCAATACCTAAAAGGTCACTTAAGGGAAAAGATTAGGCTATTTTCCATGCCTGCTGTGAATTGGACAAAGAAATAATGAACCCAGATTGCAGTAAGAGATACTTACTTTATAAAGAAAAAAAAAAATCTTGATAATAGTTCAGAAAGGAGATTGCTGAAAGAAAAGAAAAAAAAACAAAAAACCAAAAAAACAACAAACCAAAAAAACCACAACCAAACCACAAAACTAAAGGAAGCTGCAGACTCTCCATAACAGGGGACAACAATGGGCCAGAGAAGCACCTGTCAAGGTTAGTTCAAAGAGAACTGGTCCTCTCTGGGACTGGGAAAGGATTATATGGTCTTTCTGAAACTCTCCAAGCCCAATTTTCTACTGTATTCAGACCACAAACTTTGAAAACACCTTAGTTCTTCAGCCTAAGTGAT
This sequence comes from Athene cunicularia, assembly GCF_003259725.1. NCBI lineage: Eukaryota > Metazoa > Chordata > Aves > Strigiformes > Strigidae > Athene > Athene cunicularia. Next base: position 10,972,077 of record NW_020799116.1, read on the forward strand.
TTCAGCTTCAGTAGTTTGCTTGTACTGGTTGCTTAAGTTCATGAGCTATGTCATAACAGGCTAAGCTGGACATCTTGAAGTACCACCAGAAAAGGCAAGCAAAGAAAATAACTGTAATCCACTGTATTTTGAAAAGAAGAGGCGTAAATAAGTGTTAATGCCATGAGTACATAGAGAAAGAAATCATGAGAAGAGACTTGACGGACTGAGCCAAGAACTGGTATTTAGACTCCATGTTAGCATTTCCAAAGGCAGGCAATGAATAATAATGGGAAGACCGATGTTGCCCTATTTTCAAGGGATATCTTATATCCATTTTAGTGAAGTAATTCTGAATATACCTGGATTTTGTTCAGGAATTTTCTTTTCACAGGTGAGGAGGTCTCTTTCAGGGACTGGAAAGCAGTTCTGGCAAGCATAATTCATCGACCTGACTTTCAGGGAGAACAGCTCTGGGCTCGGGGCTGGGAGCATGGTCGGGAAGAATTACATGTGAATTTTGAAACATTTGTCAATAGCGTTAGGAGTTCAATTTGGCACAGGCAGGGGCATAATAAGGCTAGAGTTACTTTTGGGTCTTTGTACATTGCAATATAAATCTTACAGTAGCTCAATTTGTGTTCATTTTATGTGTGAAACATTAATAGATTTTTAATATACTGGCACTAGATAAAATGAACTTCAGCAACATCAAAGAGAAAAATTGACATTGCACGATACACAAGGAAATATACTTATGGCATTTTACACTACTTTGATAAGTTGTGTGAGAGGTCAGTATAGGTGAAACACAGGTTACATGGCCTTGAAGATTTGTTAGCTGTAGTAAATAATTGTTATTGAACTAGAAACCAGAAAGTGTAGGTATATGTGCGGCTTACTGCAACTGAAACACTAAAGGGCTTCTAAAGCATGTGAAAATCAGGCTACACTGACTTAGATTCGTTCTATATCTAGAATGAAATCTAGATTAATTCTAAATCTATTATTTTCTATATTATGCTATTATTATAACTGATTGGAGAGTTACAATTGCTGGCTGAGTCTGTTCGTCTTTATTGGAAGAGTATTGAAAATGGTGAACGAACTACCTGGAATCTCTTGTAAAGATTGCCCATAGATATCCCTCAGTAAATTGAAAGACGTGGACTTATAGGGAGAGGTTTGCTCATGTGCTATTAAAATCTATAGCACGTGTTGAACCAAATTAGAGAAGGTAAAAAGCTGAATCCTGAAGTACTGGATTTAGGTAGTTTCCCTTAACAGAGCTTTCAATTAGTTAGTTGTGTTCTAGACATAATCTTGTACTGGATTAAAAAAAAAAAAAAAAAAAAAAAGAGTTTTCTCTATGCCTCTTCTTCTATCATTGCCATCAATGTGTTCATAAATATTTTACACTTTTTGGCTGCAAACTCTACTTTCTTGTTTTATATGTTTGACCAATAGCTAGTGCAGTCGACTCTACAGCTTGAGGATTAATACTGAAATATTAAAATGCTGAGATTCTCTTCTCTGACTGATGTCAATGAGCTGCTCCTGCGTGCACCGGAGGAGGAACCAGCCTTCCACAGGAGCAGATCCATTCAACAGAGTTAACAGTAAGCTTCAACATTATTTTAGGTAGCTGGTGTTTTTCATGCAAACTGCATCACAAATGTTATATGGAGTTATAAAGTTAATATAAAAAGCAGATGGAGAGAAATTAAAAGAGATAGTCAAGGGAGAAGAGATGAGATATAAAAATAGATGGAACTGGTGAAGCATGGAAGTTGCAGAAAAGCTGTTCCAGATGCCAGGAGCTACTCCAGAGAAAAGTCTCATCCCAGCAACGGGGAGCAGTATGAAAGTACAGCGAGCAGTTTAAGGGACAAAGGGAAGAATATGCAAAAAGCCTTTAATGTTTGCCTCCAAAACTGAGCAAATACTATTTTGAATTCCTCATTTCTTGCAACGAACTTAAAAGAAGCAAATATATTTATCCTCAATATCAACAGTTAGACAAATTTCACGCCTTATTTATTAATATCTTATCTAGAAAGTATAGAAAAATATTTGTCATTTTAAGACAGCAAGCAAAAGCAAAAGAGTGTGTGTACATACGTTATGGCATATGTACTTAGTACCCATAGAAACTCTTTAAGTACTGTTTGCTTAATTGATTAAAGGTCTTAGCACATACCCAAATTTATCTTATAATCCACTTACTATTTGGTCAACTCTGGGATTCAGTTAGTGTGGATGCCATAGTTTCTGATCTACACCGTACTGACTAGCAACTTCTCTTGTATGAAACATTCTCACTGCAGTACTTCTGGATGGAAAAATATGACTCTCTGCTTTCATACAAATATTAATTACATTATACCTTTTTCTTTTGGATGCAATGTCATCTAAACCAAAGCCACCTCAAAAGGTAAATCTATAAATTCACAGGGAACAAATATTGAAATAATAGATATGTGTGTGTGTGTATATATATATATATATACATATGTGTATGCATATATATGACCACACTGATGAATGTAACTTTATTAGAAGAAGCAGAAGTTGTCTTAAAGTCTTGAGGTATCTCTGATAAGGAGCATTGCCTTTCTGAATTTGCCAGCAATTATCTAATATTTCAATCTCACTATTACATACAACTCTACAAAACAGTGTTTCTGTCTTTCAAACAGTGAGTGATTAGTCTTCACAATGTTGCTTGTTCTCTTAGGACTGTCTTTGTCACAACATGAGCCAAGTCAATCTTATCTGGTTTACAACTATTTTTACACACACAATCTATGTTTTGTCTTTCATTCAAGTATTTGCAGCCTTCGATGCAACCCGCAGTTGTCACTGGTACAGGTATACTGACTTGAATGGTTAATTTCTAAACTGAAATGTGTTACTTTATGTGGGAGCCAAATTGCTTCCCAGAAGACTTTTTAGACTGGAGAGGCTCTCTGTAGCAGTCTCCTCATCAATACAAAGCTTAGACAAAGTAAGAATATAGCAATTAGATGACATTTGTGGCCATTACCATCAAAGAACAGTATATTAATGATGTTATAGAGAACTATTTCCCAGTATTTCCTTAGAAACTCTTGTTGGGTCTACCCATAAATGTCTCATAAAAGCTATAAATATTCAAGAAAGGAAGTCAGTTACATATAAAGACCTCTAATAGGCACTATGAATGAATTCTGAACCATATAATAGCCAGGCACCTGTGAAAAATGGCAAGAGGATGTGATCTATACATTATATATGAGGCACTTTGCTACAGCTGCAAAGATTTCTAGTTATTCAGTGAAGCTAGAAAATTAAAACAAGAGCATATCACAAAAATTTTTTTTGAATTAAGTCTTGTATAGCGTTGCTTCTTACTCAGCGATCATTATAATAATTTGTTTTGCACAAAATAGATTTATAAATGCTCATAAATTCAAGCAATATGGAAATTCAGATTTCTTGTATTTATTTATCTTTCTACAAGTTACTTGAAATGTTTTTGTGATCAAAGTTAATGAATAATTCCAAGAAAAAGCAACGGGTAGAGTTGGACACAGAGGTGTCACTGAGATATATCTCAATTATGTTGTGTTTAGTTTCAATATACAGCTAATAAAATCATGGCAATATCAATACTCAAAATTTTTACTGAATTCAGGTTTTCTCTCTCCTTCCTCCCTTCATTCTTTTTCTTTTAATCAGTAGCAGAAGCGAAACTTGCTTCAGGTCCTTGGCTCACATTGACATCAATAAAAATTTGTCATGGGCACTGCAGAAAGCAATTCGTAGCTGCAAAACGCATCAGGAAGAGTCTGTCGTTTCAGGTGGAGCTGTCTGACATAGTCGTCAGATTTACAGGAGACTCGTTCAGAGGGCCTGAACCCACGCAGCCTTTTTGAGGCTAATGGACCAACAGTAAATTACACCAACTAAAAATCTGGCATCTTCACTCGTGACTGTCCTCAGCATAAGATTTGCAAGTGATGGACCGCCTGGTGCAAACTCTTTGCCCAGACATTGTAATTCATTGCACAGGGGCTCTGTGCCTCAGGAATGGTATTAAACAAATAAAGGGATGATCTCTGCTGTCAGGCGGGTGGTGTTACGGCACGCTGCCTCTCTGAGATGCTGAGGAGCCTAGGTGGGTGAAGGCATCTGAGCCAGCCTCTGCGTGAACCCAGAGTGATCCTATCACCACACTATCGGGCAGGTATCAAAGCACTGTGCCTTACTCTACAAAATATGCTTGGAAAGAAAAATGGAGCCTGTATGGTTGTTTTTTTTTCCTAGCTAAACAAGTTTCTCTCTTTTCTCACAGTTTTACCTTAGATGGGTTAAGAAAATTACTGGTGGCTGGAAAAAGCAGTTATGAGAAAGTCTGTTCTCAACTCCGCAGTAGGATCCCATTGCTGAGAATAAAATTTCAAATAAAATCAGAGAAGTACTGGAACATTTCTTGTTTCTCTGAACATTTCTGTTAAAGCCTGACACGACATCTCTTTAAGAAGCTTCAGTCACTTGTGTTATGTGGTAGACAAGAAGTCTTTGTGTTTGTACCAGTAGCCAGACAAAAGAGAGGTTCCTTCACCACACAGCAGTTTTATAGCTGTGTGATACACAACCCCTTCTTCACTCTATGTGACAGATGCCTGTCTTTTTGGAAACACCATTCCTGTGATTTCTGTTGAAGATATTCTTGTGCAACTCTTACTGCACCTGAGCACTGATTGAGTGGGAGAAAAGCCACATCTGTGCCTGAGCATCCCCAGAATTCACTTTAGCTTCAACAAACCGAAGTCCAACACCTGCTACGAAGCCTTCCACTTTCTGAAAATTGCCAGAATGGTTTTATTAACTTGTGTTTTCGGCCTTTCTCACCTGGTGGTTTGTAATTTTCAGAGAAGGGATGGATATCACATTTATATACTTTGGAGGTTTCAGAAAGCAACGTACAAACACTTGGAAACATGTGCCACAACTAGAGGTCACAAACATAAATGTTTGTTTGAATGCTACTTAATGAATTACTCTCCTTGCAAAATAAAAAAAATTAATGAATGTAGTTACTGATGACAATGCTGTTACAATCTTTGGGCACTGAAGTTGAAAAAACTACATAACAGGGTATGAACACAGCATTGTTAAAAACGTTCTTTAAAATAGTTGTATTGTAGGAAGTAATAGCTGCATGTAAACAGTCCTTGACTTTTCAGCTAAGATAATTTCCAAAATACCAGGTTATTTTTCACCTTCGGGAAATGAAATCTGTGGGTCTGTGTGATCACAAGTTACATACAAAAACTACCTCAGACCAGGAAAAAAGTTTTCACTTTCAGTGTACCTGAATAATTTCACAGTTTGGCTTTTCTATATGCCTCAGCAACTCAGAGTGGCCCCTCAATTGGTCTTGTTCTCTTTCCTTTAAGAGATTATTCATCTCTCTTCCTCCAAATCTAAGCAGAATGACATTCTGTAGTAAATCCTGTTGCCACCAGACTCTTCTTCAACCACAGAAGCACAGCATTGCCCCAGGGATGATTCCCCCTGGAGAAAGGGAAAAAAATCCCAGCACAAACCATGAATATTTATCCCTGTAGCAAGAAGAACTTCCATCCATCTTTCTATGTCTGAAACTGCAGCAAAAAGGAGCAAGAAGTTCCCCTCTCATGACAGTGGGAAGAAAATACAACTACTATAGCACTTGTGAAAGTCCTGTGCCTCATGAATTCACCCCAGGGTGAAGCACTGTGCATTAGGAACATGGGGGAAACCCACTGTGCGTTTGTTAGGATGACACCTGGGGTTGGTTCCCCCCTTGAGGAGTCACCAGCAGTCCAAGGACCAGGCTAGAGCCTTGGCTGGTGTAAATCAGCCTAAATACATCGACTTTGATTCACTGCTTTGATTTACTGCAGCAAGAATCTGGCTCTGTATGTTAAAGACTGGCCATGGGAAGGTATGTCAAGGCTGTAGAGATATACTCTCCACAATTTGGATCAAAGCAATGAGCACTCAAGGAGGAATATAAAGAGAACCGAGCTCATTTTAAAATTTATGGGAGTCCTTTATCATTCAAACTCCAATGGAAATTATTGCCTTGAAGATTATAACACTCATACAGAAGCCAGCCATGGACCGGTTTTTAATCGGTCTCAAATTTGATTTAAAAATACAGTATAGAAACTACAATATTAGAAATAAAAAGCTTCATAACAAGCTCATTCTTAAGGATTCTTTGCCTTTGATGTAAGGAAGCCATTTTATGTGTCAAAAAATCTACAGTGCCAGGTCTTGGCACCAATCTTTAAGGAAGGGATTATTCCTTATATGTGGTGTACATCACCTACTGAAGGGAAGTTCAAGGCTATAATTAGGCATCTCTCAGTGTCATCATGTTAGGTATCTTTGGATAATTGTTGCTACCCACATGGTTTATCCATATGTTTTACTGTGAATTATGATTAATTCTTCTCGTCTTCAATACAATAAGTATTTTATGCAGGGAATACATCTTTACAAACAAGAAAATTCCTGTGTAACAGGAAAACAAAGCTCCTAATCCTGCCATTCTCCTGGGTAAAATTCAGCCTGGTAAATAGCATTGAGGTCTTACTTTCCATGAGTTGTTTATAGTGACAGGAGGTCCCCCAGATAAGGCAGGCTGCTCAAAATCTACCATCTGTCCAGACAACATAGCCCAATGCTTTTTAAAGTTTTAAATAGGCATTGTTTTTTATGCCTGGTTTTTTCCTCATGCATTAATACAATTTGAAGAGGGGAGAACATCCCCTGATTGTTCTGTGCACTGCTCAGGGACTGCATTTACAGCCTAACAGAGAACTGCCACAACTCTTCTAAAAATGTCTGAGAATTATGAATTGCGGAAGCGGTGAAAAAACTACCAACGCTCTTTAAGTATTTGAACACTGAAACAATTTGTAATTTATTTTGTTAAGCTATAGAAAGCTACATTTGCTTCTCAGTAACACACAAAATGCTCGCTTAAATCCTCAGCCTCTTGTTTGTCAGATGGCAATTCTGTACACTCTGACCAGCCTACATCCCACCCGCCCCAATCTTGTACAATGCTTACCAGCAGGGAAAACAGCTAAAAATTGCAGTTATTAGTCACTATTCTCTTCTTGTGAGTCATTAACATCAATTACTAACCACTGCATTGTCAATTACAACTATCACTTGCTGCTATTCACTGCTAATGTGCTAATTGTCATCAATTTACTGCTTCAATTAAATGGTCATATACTTGCCTCGAGGTATACTGATTTGATATAAGGATCTTGAGGAGAAACATACTCTCTCAGTGATTTTAATGCAAGAAAAGAAACTTAGAGTGAGTCTGAACATGTTGGATGTGCTTGCAGTATGCTCCTACAGAAAAATTATTCTAACAGACAGGTGATGGTAAGGAAAGAAAAAAAAAATATATTTAAACTGAGGGTTTTTTTATAGGGTTCTTGTTTATTATTGACCCTTCCACTGAAATTATGATGATATTTCACCTGAAATAGATGTGTAGATCCTGTTCACTCTGCAATCCTGTATATATTTTTCTCTAATTATATCTGATTGCTTAATGCATGTTGTAGTTTCTAATGAGCGTTAAATTATTAATCTGCTGCCTAGTCTGTCCCGGCATACAAAAGGGATGATGTCTGGTGTCATTGAAGCACAGTCTATTGTGTTCCCTTCAAGAAGCAGAAGCAAACTTTAGGATTCAGCAGTGTGTCAAATTCTTACTACAGACATAACCAAGTTCTTTTTGACAGGTTTTAAATAATATGCTTTTGGTGTGCTTTATCTGACACTAAGCTGCCCTGAAAATAGTAGAGCAAGTCTGCTAGCAAGAATAAAATCAGACGATCTCATGAAAAAGTCTGTGTCTCTACTGCCTCTGTTTTTCAGACCTTAGGCAAATAACCTTGTAGGCTGCATGAAATAGTTTAATTTCTCTTATATTGTTTCTCAGCAATATAAGAAAACAAAGCAGAGACATGCTTATCTATAGCAAGGGTCCAGTGAAAATGATGTATCACTCCCATCAAAGGAATAGTGATTTTTCACATAATATTGTGATGGGCACTTGATTTCCATGTGCAATATTTGGGGGGGGG
>NW_020799116.1:10980255-11044630 GCF_003259725.1 Athene cunicularia
GGGGGGGGGGGGGGGGGGTGTCTTTAGAATCCTAAACCAAATCATTTCAGCAACCAAGAACCAAGTGAGTCTCACAAACCTTCTCTTCTGTTTAGCAGGAGGAAGCTGTGCTGGAAATGTCTCCTAGCCACAAGCTCTGCTCGCTGGGATCCCAGCGCAGAAGGCAGCCCACCGCCTGCCCAGGTAGGCTCCGAAGGTGCCAGGGTGGTCTGTGAGGGAGGGGGGACACACCAAATGCAGATCTGATGTGACAGCTCTGAGCTCAAGCACTTCTTAACATGCTTGCCCTGGAGACAAGTGTCTTTAAGCTGAGGTTAGCAGTTATCTTGCTTTTCACAGAGTAGGCTTTGGAGAGACTGATGGTGATTTGCTGTTAAGCAAAGGTTCTCATTAGCTGTGTGAAATCTTTTGAATTATCTCCCTCGTTACTATCAGTTGCTCTGATGGGACCAGACCTTGCTGTATGGATTTCACCTCTGCGTGTGCAGAAAGTTCTGGTGTATCTGTCTGGCTGTTAGCTCATGTCTAGCTATGCAGTTTGATGCTTGCACACCCAACCATCATGTCAGACGGTATTTTAATGGTGTGTTTGTGTGTGTCTTGAATTTCTTAAGCTTTTATTAGTATTCTGATTTATTTTCTTGATACACTACTTGTGTGGGACAGTGTAAATGGCTAGTTTAGTAGTTGGCATCTCTGCTTTCTTTGACTTACTCCAATTTAATACTAAAGCTGCTTCTCATCTATAAAGGTGTACCAGGTTTGTGCATTAATTTACATTTTAATGAAAAGAAATGACACCAGTATAGTAAACGAAGATGTGTGAGAGTTTGTTTAGGAGCTTTTTGGATCAGCTTGAGGAAAATTTGGAGACGAGAGACCAGCTGCAAATGTTTTGAAACTGCTGGGTTGAACATTGCTTTGACTCCATCATTGCTGAAACATGAGCTTCACTGAAACTGAATGGCATAAGTTCTGGTCTATTATTTTTTCCAGATCTAGATTTTTTTGTTTGTTAATTTGCTCTCTTTCTCTATTTTGGGGACAAATTTCTGGAAAGGAAAAACCCAATAGAAGACGCAGATTCTGTAGATTTTTAACCACTGCTTGTTGAAATTAGTTTAATATAACAATTGCTACTTTTTTTACAAGTATGCTTTCTGTGTAAAAATACTTGAAATGTGATTCGATATTTGGGAATGTAGTAGTCAAATGGGAGGAGAAGGGAAGTACTGAGTAATAAGGTGGGGAGAAGACACACAGTCACGTCGCTGGGTACAAGCGAGCAGTTCCAGGAAGGGCAACCATCCCTTTATGCACATACACAAACCTCTGCCTGTGCAAACCAGCCGAGCAGTGCTAATACAGCCCTTAACTCTGGAGCGTGTTCGTGTATTGATATCATGAGGTTGTGATGTAAGTCGGGACATCAGTTAAGGCTTTGACCCCCTCTGAAAATGCCTTGTCTAGATGCAGCTTAGAAAGACAAAACCAATCAGCTTTGCCAAACTGAACTCTCTAGAACTTTAAAAAAGCATGTAAACCCACATTTTGTTCATGTATAAACATCTCCCAGGCTCCCTAAACTGGCTAGTTAAATTTTAACTTCTATGGTCTATGCTCTCATTTCTGGCACTGCTGGGTTCATGACCAGTAACCTCCTGTTTTATTTTGGGCCTAAAAGACAGAAGTGACTGGTACACATGGACTGACTGTGAATGTCTCAATCTCTGCAGAGTCTAAATCTGACAGCTATTTTTCCTTCAGAACCATTTCTCTTTGATCTTGCCTCTAACAGCAAAATGTAAAAACGACAAGGCATCTGCTTCCAAAACCCTCTTCCTACAGTGGCCCTGTGAGCGCTTTGACAGTGAATACCAGCTCACTGCCTGCTCATTCTCAGTGCAACTTAATGCTACTGAAAACAGCTACATAAATTGGGAACCTGTCAGCTTCCCAAATACTTCAGAGAGACTAGTGGGTACTCCAGTGTGTATATACAACCAGGGACTTCTGAGGATGTGCTATAAAAAAATAACCTAACACCCATAAGAAGGACAGGGGAGAAGCCTACTGTTTGTGAAGACTTAGAAACTTTTCCATGTTAACTGTTGGGAGTGGTGAGAGAAGAGGAACTACAACAGCTGTGGAGATGGTTTTTGATGGTGACAGTGTTGGTATCTGGTTTCAGTAACAGCACATGCATGTTAGAGATACTAAATGGTTGTTAGCAATACAGATGCGGCTCAGCTTAGTGCTCACTGTGCCACTGGATGGGGCAGAGATGTTAAAAACAAGCAAAAAAAAAAACCCACTTTAAAAAAACAAAAAACAAAAAAAAAAAACAAAAAAAAAAAACCAAACCCAAAAACAAACAAACAAAAAAAACTAAACCAAAACTACCAACTTGAAGAGCCTTAATGTATGTGTGCAGAGGAATTGCAGCTAGACAAGGTGGATGGGTGTGTTTTAATGTGACAAGTCTGAAGAATAACAGTCTTCTGACCTCGCTCTTCCCAGCTGTAAACTCCTACTCCAGATGTAAAAGGCTACAGTTAAAATTAAAGATCTTTTCCTTTACATCCTTCTTGTTGCAGGTCCCCACCTGAATCCCAATTACCATGTTGATTTATTTTAACTGTAACTATAAAAGTAGTGATCCTCCTTTATTAATGATAGGGAAGAGGTGAAATAAACAACCCATATATTATGTTGGCATCAGATACTCAGATGGAAACTGTTGGGTAGATCTCTAAGGACAAAGACAAAAGAGAGAGAAAGTTGGGAGTTGTGGTTAGGTAGTAGCTTGAAGTTGTTGGCTGCTTAACAAAAATAAAATATAATGAGAAATTGCCAAAGTGCAACTTGGTTTTGGTGTTTGGATGGGGTGGGGGAAGCTAAAACTCTTTCTTCCCCAAGCAATTTGCTCCAGTCCTAGAAAATATTTGAAAGACTTGAATACATATGTTTTTCCTTTTGAAAACTTTCATTCAGCTTTATTATTTAGGTAGGTAATACCACAAATACAGATGGCATTTACCCTTGCCTTGTTTCCTCCCAATCTGTTCTCTTTTCTGGGTTAATACCTTCTCCCACTCTGCTCTTCTATTTCAATACAGAGTGTTTAAAAATAAAATGGCAGATTTCTCTTTGCTTTTCATCTGTCTTTCTTCACATCTATATTTTGACTTTGTTACCTTTGGCTCACCTCATCTGCCTACATAGAAGGCTTTTTTTGTTTGTTTGTCAGATTTTTCATATAACTTTTCCTAGAACTCAGAGAACGCATTTATTAAAGAATAACTTTCCTGCCTTTCAACCCAATTCACTTTTTCTTAACAAATTTTGTTTTTATAACTGTGATTTACAAATAGAAGACAAATGAGTTAAGGGGAAGAAAAAAACAGGAGGGTGGGGGAAAAAGAAAGTATGCATTTTGGGTTTTGGTTTCTGCCTATAATCATGACACTGGGTATATTTTTCTCTTTCACAAATGAAGGTATTGAATTTGGAGACTCATGCATGAACTAAAAATTGGCAGGAAGAAAATCAGTTTTGTGAAATCCAAAGAAAGTTCTTACAATGAAATTGTGTGGGGTGTGGGGGTGTCAGACTGATCTGTAGTAGAACTTTTTGCCTTAAAATTTTTAACCATAGTAATTTATTTTAAAAAAAAAGAAAAAAATTCCCAAACAAAAAAAAAATCAAGAAGAAAATATTGTTCACAATATAAAAGTTTAAATATAGCATTTTGGAAACAGAGATGAAACTCTCCTGTCTTCCAAACATCAAACTTCATTTTGGAAATAGTCCAAAAGAAATCATTTAAGACTTTCAAATGAACTTGTTTTATTTTCTTGCTCTAAAGGCATTCGTTAGGCCAGATTCTGTTTTGAATACTTTGTGTCCCTAATAATGGTCTATTTGATGGATTTGCCATGAACAGAATAAAAAAAAATTATCTAGTTGCAGTTGTGATACTTCCCTGCCCCAATAACATAAAAAAAAGGTTCATGCCAGACCATCCTGTCATTTGCAAACTTTTGGTCACATTTTGTCACAGCAGGGATCAATATTTGCCATGGCACCAACACGGCAGCTCCATATGCTGCCCCTTTTATTGGTGCCTTGCATGGAGCGTATGGCAAAAAATAGCGCTGCGGTGCTACTACTGCTGTCCCTTGGAGAACGTTCGTGCTATAGAGCTTTACAAATGGATTTGTGCTCCTGTTAAGATGTATGTGGTCATGCTTCTGTTGGTTAAAAGAGAAAAGGCAACTAGTAGCTTCACTAGGGGTGACTTGGGGGTATGATGACTTGCCTTTTATTTTAGTGGGAGTTGGATGGGTGTTTGGGTGCTTAATACCACTCTGATATTTTGCAGGCTGATTAATCTACAAAAAGCTTGTAATCATCAGAGTGTTTCCCTCTGGACTTAGCATGTGTTGGTGTCTGGCTCTCTCTTTATAGCATATGCTATCCATTTCCCAAATCTATTACAAAACCAATAAAAGATCTTAAATGGAGTCAGACGGCACAACTACTCTTTCATGTGCAGTGTGGTCTTTGTTTATCATGTCATTCATTAAGTTACATGGGTAAAATGCCACAGCAACACAATGCTACAGTTACAGATAATGAAGTGGTGTACTGATTGCCAGAGAACATATACTAATTAAAGACAGCTCAACAATTTTATCTCTTGCTGCACTATGAGCAGAAAGGAAAAAGGCAGCAGGTGCAATGATGATGCAAGTTTGTCACCTGAGGAAATGTGTGGAAGAAAACGTGTGTTGCTTATTCTTCACTGCTGTTAAGTGAGTTGATTATAAAATGATTCTTTCTTGGAACCCAAAAGGAATCACAAATGTTTCCCCTGACCTAACAAACCTTTTATACCTTTATGTTTCTAATATAGGTACCACTGTGACCAGTAACGAATGTGTATTTACACACAAGTTGACACAATGTGTTTTATGAAGGCCAGATCTGGTGGCTACGGGTGTTGTTTTGATTGATATCTATTGACAATATTGAATTTCTAGATGCAGCTACTTTCTCTTATTAAAGCCACTTTAGAATACGAGAAGTTTATTTTCTGGTAATAGCAGTTTGGGTTTTCTTTCCTGACAACAAATGAAGGGCAGACAGTCATTTTATCACGATAAAAAGATTATTCTATTCCTTAGACCACTTCTATGACCTCATGCTTTTCACTTTTAGAAAATTAGTTTGGGAAGTGTATGTCTATAAATTGCTGTCCCGTCCCGTGTCATGTGTGTCCGTCCCGTCCCCCCCCCCCCTTACATGCCCTGTACTTCTCACAACACAGTGGGGACAGGCTTGGCTTCCCAGGCTGAGCTCCTGCGAAGGGCTTCCCTCTTCTGGGCTCTCATGATATCCTGCCTCTCTCGTGCTTCAGGATTTTCCTAGGAGCTTTCACAGAAACAAGCTGAAAACAGATGTTGATATGGTTCTGAACACAGCCCATCACATTTTATTGCAACAACATTACATCATGATACCTGTCACTCACATCTTGCTTTTTCTCCTTAAAGAAGATGCCAGACATGAACAAATAGTCAAAGCCAGCAGCTGACTGCCTCACCTCAAAACATTTTGTAAAGTGATTTGTTTTGGGAGCCATTCTCCCGAGGAATGATGATTAGCTCTTTCCAGGCAGAGGAAAGAAGTGATTGTGATTCTCAAACTGGAAGGCTGGGTCTCACCAAGTCATGATTTTCTGCCATAGTTTTGTGGTTCTATCCCTTAGCTTTCCTAAATCAGTTTACAAGTGTTCTTTATATTGCGTAGTAGCCCAGTTCTGATGTTTTTTAACATAATTACTATCTAGGCAATACACTACTTACCACAAAACAGTCAGCCAGTGGTCTGGGACTCTCTGACCTCTTGAAATCCCTTCAGGAGAGATTATTCTGCAATAATACTCTGACAAAAAGAGCTAAGCTTGCTCACTGCCTATACAAACAGGGAAATGCATGGTCTCTGATGTATTAAAATGATTTGACACCATCATTTAAGCAACTGGATATGCAGATATGGAAGAATACATGCAGACACAAAATTAAACTGTATAGATCATGATCATCTCAGGGTTGATTAAATGGAATGAGAGTGCATTTCCTCTTTCATACGGGAAGAGGCTTAACATTAAAAAAACCTAATCTTTTCTAAGATAAAGTTCATTAACACAATGATTATTCATTTGGCTTTTATAATGATACTGCTGCTTAATCACCAGAACATTGCTTCCTGTGCTCTAGGAGAACCAGCAGGAAACATTTGAAAAGACGGAGCTGGTGCTAATGCAGCAGCAGACAGAATGGCAATCTCGGTGCTTTTCATTTTCAAAGTGGCATCGTATTCCTGCTCAGGTTTCTAAAAACCTACCCGTCAAACAGCATGAGCTTTAAACCCAACATTAAATTTATACAGCGATGAAGCCTCAGGTTTCCTGTTTCTACACAGTTAACATCTAAGTTTCCTCCTGGGTCCATTTCCATTATTTATTATATTATTTGCCTAGAGTAGCACCCTAGAGGAGCATTGTAATCAGGAACTGAGGCTGTGTTGGGAGAAATACAGTATAGTCACTCCAGAGTTGGTATGGCCTCTTGAGTTTATAATCCTAATAAACAAGGCAAACAGTAATAGAGATAGATAAACAAATGCTGGAGGTACTTGTCTGGTTAATAACTTCCTTTCACTGCAGTTCTGTTTCCTCACTTCATGCTCCTGCAGTCTCAACCAAATCTCCTATGTTCAGCTGCCTGTGTCAATCCCATGTTCCCTTCCTTCACCTGCTGAACATGCTTATTTGATCTTTCACTTAACCTTCACTTATTTACATTTTTGTTGTTATTTTCCTTGACCTTTCTCTCCTTGGAGCTTCCCCCAGTGCTGATGGACCAGCTCATGCAGGTCAATGACTGGCCCTCAGGCATTAGGGTCAGGCTGGTCCCCTGCTGCCACTTCAGATGCCATTGAGCAATGTTGCTTTCTCTCCCCTCCCTGGCAATGTTATAAAGTAGGGCTTGCAGTAATTTAAGCCTTTCTCTCTTTTTTTTTTTTTTTTTCCTAGAGTGTTTTTCCTCTAAGAAACAGAGGGGAGGAAGTAAGTAGTTGGAAGATGTCCTCAAAGAAAGAGGAAATAATGTAGAAAGCAAACACAGGGGATTTTAGGGCCTGATTATATTGTAAACGTAGGGCAGGACAGGATCTGTCCTCAGCCATGCAGCAGCCCTTCCTCCATAATGGAAGTGAATGCACCAGAAGTCAGCAAAGGCTTCCATTTGTCAACAGGAGAGTTCATAGAAATGCCGTGTTCGTCAGGCTGCTGCTCACCAGCATTCATTTGTTTATTTTTACTTCTGCAAGAAAGGGAAGAAGTTTTACAAAGAGTGTGATTCTTGCTCACAAAAAATGTCTGTTGGGATAGGAAAACTGGAACACATGTCTGAGTAGCTCTGCACGCTTACTTGAAAGACTGAATTCAAAGGGTCACAGTCTGAGCCCACACGAGTCTAACAAAGGTGTTTACCAGCTTTCATTGAACAGCCTTGCTGTAGCCCTGGTATGATCCAAGCGGGAAGATAGGATGCCTTCTGCTTGTTCTCCTGTGAAACTCCTTATTGGCAAGCAACATCTCATGCCACTAGCTTATACCAGGGTAGTACAAAGTTTATACTGGATTGTTCATTATCTGCACTGTGCTATCACAGGAAGTGACAGATAACATTTACTGCATATCTGACTTGTTGCCTTCTCCTTTCTTCAAGAATCTATTAGACTTAATATGCACCAGAAGGGGGGATTAGGAAGTGGTTTGTTTTGTCTAAAAATTTCTAAACGAATTCATGCTCTGTTTGTGCTATCCACTCTTAATTACAGGCTGTGTCCCTCTGTTCTTGCTCCCTGGGGATAATTTTATGGCTGTACTCAGTAGGGACAGTGAGTGCCTTTGTTTCTTGTACATGCTCATTGCAGTAGTGAGAAAGCTGAATGAAAACAATTAAGGAAAATGTAGCAACATGCTTCTGCTCTAATTTGAGCTGTCATAATCCAAATTAGCTGATAGAAACATTCAAGTGATCTGGTATCGAAGCCCACAAAACCGGTTAAACGGCTAAATCTGAAAGCAGGATTTCTGATTACGAGTATGTGTTGATACACAAATGCTGTATCTAGGTGGGTCACATTTAACACTAGGACCAGGGAGGCATAGGAGAGTCCTGGATCTGCTGCAGACCCTTTCCATGAGCTGGGCCAAATCTTTAAAAGGATTGGTGACAATTTTCAGGTGCCTTGTAGATGCGATGAAATGTTTGGTCCTTCCTCTTCCCACTGTTGTTGTGGGGTTGGTGAGATGGGCTCTGAGGCAGTTAATGCACTCGAGCTCTGGAGGAAGCCTTTGACTTCCAGAGGTCCCTTCTGACTCAGTTACTCAGTGGTGGGCACACAGAGCTCTCTAGGGGGTCAGGTCACAGCCAGTAGATATTAGCTGTCGCTGTCACAGGCAGCTGACTTGTGTGGGCTCCAGCTGAGTGGAGATCCATGCTATGGGCATCGAGGCCATGAAGACCTGTTAGATGTCCTTGCTCAGCTGTACTTTGACAGAAATCACAGGTGAGTGTGAGCTGAGGCTACTTGACACTTAAGACTGAAGCATTCCTGGAGATGTCAAAAAGCAAACGTTTTCCTGAAGCTGCCAAGGCACTCAGGGTTTGGTCAACTCCAGAATAAGCAGCAGTTTAGTGAGAGATCAGGGACTGCTATTTTGGATTAGCCTCCCAAAATGAGAGTTGAGTAAAATTTAGTACTCTAGAATGAAATAGATTCCCTCCCTCGGGGCACTATAAGAATACATACATTCAAGACTAAGGGGGTTCTGTGCTATTAAGGATCATTAGAAGTAACTTGCCTCTACTATAATGCTGTTCATCACTTCAGAGGTTTTGGTGGATTTTGTTTTCCCAAATCTCTGCTTTGTTCTTTCCATTTCCCTCTCAGATCTTTTAGTATCCACCTTCTAGCATAGTCAAAGGAACGTGACAGCATTTTTAAATGAAGAGATGTGTGAACAGCTGTCTGATTCTTCTCCCTCTACAGTCACATGCATAAGGAAATGAAAGAGATCTACTACAGGTCATTGTTTCTGCATTTAATTATGTATTTATTTGTTTGAATTTATAAAAGTGTAAGAATCACCTATCATATGTTCTAGGTACTCCTAGCTATTAATTGTACGGCATACTGTGTTTTCAATTAAGGCAAAAAAAAACCCCAAGACTGAAAAGCTTCACAGCAAATAAGAAAACTACAAAGGCTGTTTACAGTGATAGAAGAGGTCACCAAAATCATGTATTGCCACACTAGATCAGCTGTGAGTGCAGGACAGAGGCATGTCCTCTGCTGTGGAGATACGCTTCCCTTGGGGCAGGATTGCCAAGCTCTCCCAGTAGAGTGGACCAGGCGGGAGAGAGCCAGGGAGCACCAAAACGCAAATGTTCTTCAAATCAAACAAATCCGCTATCAACTTCAACGAGAATTTTGCTCACAGGCAACTTTCTTTCCCAAGACATCTCTTACATAGTTCTTACAGCATAAATAGCCCCTCATTCTTCAGTTTTAAAGAAAATAAATGATGCTTTCAGCCCAGTCCTTTTCATTCCCTATGACTGATATCAGAAAAGCAATGGTGCTGGTTATGTCTATGTAGATACAGTCTTGCAGTGCAGATGTGTTATTTAAATTACAATGCTGGGAATACATTTGTGTCAGTAGCTTTCCATCTCCTCTACCAAGCATTAAAGTTATGATCAGAAGAAAGTACGGTTTCATGAGCACCACTGTATTTTCCTCTTTTCACAAGTCAGTTTGCTACATCTGAAGAGCTTACTCATGCATTCCCATCCAGTTCATTTTTATTACAGCTATGTGTTTGTTATAGATAAGCTCCAAGGATGCAGCTGAAATCTGGGCTCTTTCCAGATTCCATGTATTTTCCCAGGTTTTAATCGTTATATAACACTGTGTTATGACACAAGCTCCCTCTTGCTGAAATAAAATTGCCAAACTCGGTTTATCAAATTTTTCAAGGGTACAAAGTTCAGATAAGAAAAGTTGAGATAGTAATCAAAAATGTCAGTGAGAATTATTTAAGTTTCTGAAAGCATAAAAGGTTTTTTCTCTTTTTTTCTTTCTTTTTTTTTTTTGTTTTGTTTTTCTTATAGTATTTTGATACTTAATATTTGGGGAAATCTCTTCTTCATGGACTGTTCTTCTTTTTCATCCCTTTTAACAGAAAATCTGTCAGTTGCTTTGCAATGTCTCTGCAGAGAATAGCTAGTGGTCACTTTTCAGTCATCAGGAATGGGCACCTGCCCTTGGTGGCAGCTGCTAACTGCACTAATTTAACAGCAGAGTGGAGATCTGATGAACTTATTGCAGAAGACAACCCATGTTTGGTCCAAAACCTGCTACCTAATGAGTGACATTAGAGAAGTCAAGGTCAGGATTATTTCTTGGAAGCACACAGCCAAAGGAGAGCCAACAAAAGGCATAGCAAGGGAAATTCTTGTTAAATATTAGGGGAGGATAAAAAACCTTTCACACGGAGGATAGTCAGACACTGGAACAGATTGCCCAGAGAGGCTGTGGAAATTCTGTAATTGAAGATGATCAGAATTCAGACCACTTGTTCATGGCCAGACTAGAGCCATTTTCAGTGTTGGGCTTTCTCTGAGTGCTGGGGTCAGAACAGATGACCTCCAGAGGCCCCTTTCCACCTAAATTGCTCTACAGTTTTAATGTCTTATTGGTTTCCCTCCATGTGAGGTAAACGTTTAGCACCCAGATAAGACAGTATCAATAATTTCAACCATTGTTTTTTCTCCCTGCGTTTTTTCCATCTATATGGTTGTTATTCAAGATCTATTGTGTCTTGCTGTCATGGGAGACAGTCATTGTGATAATTTTTCAGAAAGAATCAGCACAGTTCTGGATGCTTAATATTCAGAAAAAAAAAGGAGGGAGGTGGGAAAGCTGTTCTGTGTCCTAGGAATTTCACTGCTAGTCTTGCCAAATCTCACCCACGTGCAATCAAGCATTCATCAAACACCAACATTCACCATCCCTTTTTTTAAAGTCATTTAATAAAATGAGGATGTCATGATATCTGTCAAAGATAGTATAAGGGATTGTGGAATTTTATAAATAGGTTACCGATAGTAACTCAATGACCAGTGCTTCAGTACTTCACTTGTGCTAATTATCTTGGCTTATCTCTTATGACACTTATAGGATGGCATGATTTATATGGTATCGGGTAGCATTGAAAGAAGGGCTGAATGTGGTGATATACTCTTGGCTATGATTGATCTCATGTTACAGGCAAATAGCTCATGCAGTAATATCTGACAGTCCAGATAGTAAATATCCTGTGCTTTGGAAATCATCGTTTACCTGGATATGATAGCAGACTACCTGCAAATTCCACCGGATCAGATGCATTGATTGCATCTACTTGGCTCGCAGGA
Source organism: Athene cunicularia (assembly GCF_003259725.1). Classification (NCBI taxonomy): domain Eukaryota; kingdom Metazoa; phylum Chordata; class Aves; order Strigiformes; family Strigidae; genus Athene; species Athene cunicularia. The sequence goes on from NW_020799116.1 coordinate 10,991,814, forward strand.
GTCAATCACATAATAGAAAAAAAGGGGAAAACCTGCAGGCATTATCTGGACATCAGACAGATGCAGCTTCCCATCCCTTTCAGTAAGTAGTTAGAATATAAATGTTGTGATTTTTTTATATAATTATTTTTTATCCTAGATAGCAAAGGAGTGGTTGTTCTCGTTACTCTTACAAATCTCTAATCTTTACTGAAATCCTACTGTGTCTCCCTGCATACAACTCATTATTTGAAAAGGATAGATTTAATATATTTGATTTTTATTTCAAGCAAAAATTAAAGACTTTTAATCCAGATGATGTGGACAACATTGTTGCTGCTGCCATTTATAGATTCAGAGATGAGTAGTACCTCCAGCAGCGATGAGTGACGGCTAAAATGGCAGATTGTGTGACAGACTTCAAAGCAGAGAGGAATTCTCTAAATGTGATTCCCTTGATATTTTAGCACTTACAAGTCTGACTTCTTAAGTGTAATATGGCTGAGTGAAGGGCCAAGAAATTTATACATCAATATTTTTTTTGTTGTGCTCATTTTAACCAGGACAACAGTAAACTTTGGCTCTCTTCCTCTCTTCCCAATTTTTGCTACCTTTTTATTTTTTCCTCTTCCTCTTTTCTTTCTTCAGTTTAAGAGGAGGAAAAAAAGGCAGGTGGAAAGCTGGAAAAGCAGAACCATCACAGAATATCCAGAATCTTATTGGAGCAGTACAGATACAACATCTCTGTATTTCAGACCTTAACCAGGTCATAACAGAAATGAAGCACCATGTGCCTGTGCAGACCGGTCATGCAGTAGGAAATGCTACATCTTACCCTTGAAATGTTGTGTCATGGCATGATTTTTTCCATTGCTTCTTCCATTTACGAGTCATCAAAGCAGTAGTTTCTAATTACAGAGTTAGAATGGATATAATAAGGCTTTCTCCTTTCCCCAAACTTTCCCACTACTGATGGCAGTTCATAGGGTTTAGTTTTAGGTAGTCCTGCAAGGAGCAGGGATTTGGACTTGATGATCCTCACGGGTCCATTCCAACAGAGTCATTCTATGACTCCGTGATTCTGATTCCTATCGATCCCTCTCACTGCTGCTGCACTCTGCAATCACAATGCCTGACACCCAGCTGCAGGGCAAAGCTCAAAAAATACCTGAGATTATTCCGAGCTATTCTATTATTCATGTATTATTCAGTGGTAAATTGACTGAAAAAATAGGTAAAACTAATTTGATAATTATAAGTTAATAAAACCTTGAAGCTGCTTACCCAGATGTCAGTAACCATAGATATACACTCTTTAAGTAGTTTAAATACATAGCACTGTTAATTGCTAATGCAAATTCATAAAGGAGAAAATGATGGTACAGTTATACAGAGAGAATACATGTTATCTTTTTTCTGCAGATAATTTTTATTTCCAGAAATCTATTAAGAAAGACCAATATTCTGCTGTGTAAAATCATTATGGGGCCTTTTGTATATAGAGTTGACAGTTGAAAAACAATTATGCAAAGAGTTTTTTGGACTGGCACGGAAGACTAATTAGAGCCTTAATAAGACACAGAGTGAAGATTTTGAAAAATATCAGAAAAATTGCACTGAACCCCTCCTGAGCCCTGGGGCACAGGCTAAAGCAGGCACAGGATGGATGCAGAGCTCCCTCGGGCACAGTGCTGGTGCAGCTTCATGGCAGGGCTATGAGCTCTCGCCGCGATGGACCAGCAGTGAGAACTGACCTGCAGAAATGGCTGTGGGGACAGCTGAGCGGGGGGATGTTTGTGAGAGGAAGAGTAGCAGTAGCTTTTATTATATTATTTCTCCAGGAGTCCCTGGGACTTGGGTATAGTGACCTGGATTTGCAATATCTTGGTGGCTAAGGATCAGAGGCAAACATTTGCTCTGTCATAAAAAGTGGAACTGGCATCTTTGCAGATAGGAGTACAAATTCATGTAACTCTTCGATTCTCACCTAAGCTTTCTATGAGATTTCAGATAGAACCAAGGTGATATTACAAATCTAGCTGCTGGCCCGCTGTGCTTGAATGCATTTCACTGAGTTTACACACAGCAAAAATTAAAGTAAAGCGTTAGAAAAGAATGATAGACATAAAGTGAACTTCAAGGCCTGACTATTTGCTATTCTAATATTCATTAAAATGCAGTAATTATCTGATTGTATCTGGCACATTAGATTGCTTCAATCTATAAATCCTACACAAATTTTTATACTGATTAACTAAAATAAAAGGAACTACTCTTTATAAGCCTCCCTTATTCTGAATCCTTTTTTCCCCTTACCTGAGTGCTTCTCTTTCAAGCAAGGGGCTATCATTTCTAGTGAATCAGACACCTCCCAAATGGGATGATCTCTTGAAAAATGTTACTTTGCAACAAAAAAAACAAAAAAAGAAAATGTTTCATGTCTCACTTTCATCTTCAGAATGGCAACCTTAATAAGTGAGCTCCTGAAAAGAAACACCTGCATCCTGAAATTAAGCATTCAAGGCATCACTGTGATAATCCAGTTCAGCCACAGTAGGATATGTAAAGTAAAAAGTATCTTATAAATAATATTTGATACCACTGCTGAAGGCTTGAGGGTTGGGTTTTCTGTGTCCATGTGAAGTTTTATGGATTAGTTCTATACAGTGTTGTCTTTTATTTGGATTCCTATGGTCAAAAGCTTATACTGGAGTTAGGAATTTTCAGGGTTACCACTGGAACTGGACTGGGTATCGTGCAAAACCAATATGAAACATCTTAGCCAAAATATTTATAATATTTGTAGATAAATATGTATATGTGTATATATAAATCTCTGTAAATAATGATGCATTCAGGCTAATTAGTTCATAAATAAAGATCTGAGATTTTTGATCTGTTTTGCCATGGGTAAAATGGGAGTAATAATGCATCTGTGTTATTTGTAAGGAGCATTTAGGTCTGCCATTGAGGAGTGCCTTGGAATTGTAAGGTGGTATTATCATTTTATAGAAATCTTGGCTGTCATTGAAGTGTAGCCACCAAAGGTGTGGAAATATGATGGGAAGCTAGTTTATCCATACAGTTGTACTTAACAAAACCTTTCAGATAAGTGCATGTCATCCAAAGCAAGCCACTCATTTTCCCATGTTAAACCTCAAGGAAAAAACAGATTGAAAAAGAAACTGTCAGATCTGTGGAAGACATGTATATCAACGGCTGCATTTAATTGCATGTGCAGCATTTAAATATCTTTTTTTTGTTGTTTATGTCTCAACCTGCTGGAAAAATACCTGGTTTTAGTTTATATCATCATTGTTGCAAGTACTTAATAGGGTAGCATAGATAAGATATTCTTCTTGGTTTTGGTAATTTAGCATTTTTGCAAGGTATTTACATGTTGTATATTTTTATAACCACATCAAAAATTACAATGGTTAAGTGAAAAATCTCCAGAATATAGACATAATCTGTGCCTAACATTTATATTAAATTCAGTAAACTAGTTTCCCTTTCAAAAGTACTGTAGGTATCTTTTTGATTATAGGTGAAGTGATACATGGCAAATTTTTATATCCATGTGGTTGAACAAGCTTTGTGAGCTTTAGTGAAAATAGATTACCTTACTATCTATGTGTGCAGTTCCTGGGTTGGTCTGCAATTTTGATATTTTGATAGTAGCCCATTTCCAATTCATTTACTCATTGTTTCTGACTGATACACCATAGAAATGTTGCTGTTTACACTGGTATTTAGGACTTACATTGAAGAAATAATAATAGGTCTCTTTGCCAGTTGCTAGAAACCAACTTAAGGAAATTGCACCACATCTAAGCTTGAGTTTTTTGTTTTTTTTTTTTAACTCAAAGCATGTACTTGGTCTGTAGTCATTCAAGTGGAAAAGCATAAAATGATCATTTTATGTGAACAGTTTTAGGAGTTATCCATCAAAAAGATGGAGACGAGGGTCTACTTGGATTATAACACACTTTCACTTCCACTTTAATACAGTAAGGGTTGTATTTAAGTCAGCTCATAACACTTCATGTAAGTATTATTAATTTCCCTGGAATTTACCCTTTTTGCCAATATTGACATTTTCTTGATTTATTTTTCAATTTAGAGATTAAACGTGAGAATGCCCAAATATATATAATTGAGAAGCTGAAGATAAATAGGATAATATGCAGCAGGAAAGAGGCCCAGGGTTGTGATAGGACCATCAGGTAGCTTATTCCTTCTTTGTTTACACACGTCAATACATTCCTTTTCTAACAGTGCAACAAAGAAAAGTATCAGTAACCTTAAATTACTTTTGTGGTCTTTACAGAGTATCTCTCTAAAAGCAAAATAAATGGAAACTGCTGGGCAGCCAAAAGGAAAAGACCATCTCAACATATTTGCTCAAGACAAAATACACTAATCCAAACTCAGTCCTCTCTCTCATTGTTTCTATTGTCTGGCAGAAACCTTAGAGCCGCACTAAGAGTAAGTGGTTGGGCAGCTACTGGTGAAATGAGAGAAGATTGGGTATTTGGGAAGAAATAGGTTGTGTAGTCTGTGGAAAATGAGAATCTGGTCCTAGCTGCAGGAGATCCTCACTCCAATGTAGCCCAAGACTTTAAAGTCAATGGACTCGCTTTCAACTTATGTTGGGTAATAATGGGAAAATATTTGACCCAAACACTGGGGGATAAAAGTTGGATGAGGTGTAGCTGGTTTATAGCAACACAACTTGATAGCAGCAGTGGAGGTTGGCAAGCACTGTCTTTTTCCTTCCAATTAAGAAGAATGCTGTTGTCTTCTTTTGTCACCTCTGTTTAGAGCATTGCACTAATAGTCAGACTTGTCTTAATGGTGTCATGTGTTAAATTTAAAAAAAACCACAACCACCCAACAACAAAAACCCCAAACAAAACAAAATAACTCCAGCTTATGTTTCTGAATGGATGAACCAGATTCCAAATAATTTTCATAGGTCTATTGTTCATGTGGCTCACTGGCTTTAACTGTAGCAGTCTTGATTCAGCTGGTATCGGCAATGTTCACATGCCATCTTCTTTAATCAATTATCATAGCTTGTTTGTTTTGTTGTTTGGGGTTTTTTTTAAATTAAAATAAACATATCATCCACTTCCAAAACTTTTACTTTTAACATCTGTATAAATAATACATAGTACTGCAGAAAGGCTAATTTTCCTTTCTTTTCCCTGTCCTATGGCTTCTGAGGCTACTGAACTTGCATTTCTGGAAGTCAGTGAGTGATAGGTTGTCTTTATGTTGATTTTTTTTTCAGAGAAATTACACTGGTGATGATCAAAGAGCCGAGTCCTTGATGAGATTGTCCTGACTAAGCAGGTTTCTAACACATTTTCTGTAGAGATGTTTGGGTCCCACCATTGTTGGCTGGTTTGTAAAAAGTCATTGTTCTTAAAATCAGTGTTTTCAACCTTTTAATATTTGTAGACCCTCAAGAATTTTCCAGGTGAGAATGAAACCCTTTTATAAAGACTTTAACCTACTGGAAATACATTTTCTCTTTTGAATTGCCCCTCGTGTGAACCACATCTGGAAAACCACTGCGTGGACCTCTCAGCAGGTCATTTCAGGCAAGTGCTGTGGTAGCTGAAGAGCAGCAGGCATACTTGTTTTATAAAAGTCCTTTCAAATTTTACTGCTTCACACTTATATATGACCAACTGAGAATAAAAGTAGGAAAATATAACCTGATTTATATGACTGCGTGAAGTGCAAGCAGTAAGGTTCAGTAAAGGCAAACGTGTTATTGGGCGGCTCAAGCTTACAAGACCAAATAATTGATTAGTAATAGTTAGGGAAAAATGCCTAGAGCTTCCGCATCTGCTTTTCGTTTTGTTCTCCTATCTTTAAGTCCATCTCACATGTGTATGTTTTTTCTCCTTGTGCTGAAGAAACTAGTTAAATCTCTCTAGAGTCTTATAACACCTTAATGGTTTAATTTCTTGCTATCTACACTGAAGTCATGAATCACGGAGGCAGCAGTGCTGTATGACTGCTGTGTTGTCAACAGCATGCACCTACAAGGTGTGGAAGCTTACATACTGACAAGATGGGATAAATGCACACAGCGGCATGTGAACACGGCCATATGAGTTTCATCATCCACACAGGGCTGAGATGAAAACCATCCATTAACTTTTTCCTCCATTACTGAATTGCCAGTCTGGATCTGGGTAGAAGTGACAAACTGACTTGTCCTAGGATCCTGGCCAGCTACCTTGGAGCAAACATGTTGTTGGCGTGACCCAGGAAGAACTGGATGTGTTCCTTCTGTGTGCAATGTGATTTTAGGCTTATCCAAGCAGGGTAGTGTTTGGTGACAACAAGATTTTTTTTTTTTTAATTTACTTAAAAGGCCCTCAGCTAAACTCAGCTGTGACACCTGTGGACTGCATGTATGACAACCATAACAAGAAGTCCAAATAATCACTAGTATAATGACTCAATAGTCCGCACAGACCATGTTTGCTGTGATCTCACTGCACCCTCAACAAAAAATTCAGCTGAGAGACAGAAACCAAGATGGCACTTGAAAATCAAAAGGCGAACGACTTTTTAATTTCTCTGATTCTTTACTTAAAGGTGAAACCATAACTAAATGGTATTTAGAGGTGTGGATGAGTGCTCGTGACAGTCAGCTGACAGATCAGGAAAGTACAGTTTACTTTACAAAATCAAAAACTTGTTGAGAACTAATGTACAGTGATAAGGACTAGTCCATACAACTAAAAGTAGTGCAGTAAAACAGTGCAGCCAGAGCTCAATAAAATAAAGATGAGTGGAGCTGCAGCTACTCATTTTTGCTAGAGGCTTCTGGGCTTCAGAAATAGAACCTCATCTAGTAAAAAAAATCAACTTTGTTCTGCATGAATTTTAGATTAAATTTAATAAATTAATAGAGTTTCTTTCTTTTTTTTTTTTTTTTTTTTTTTTTTGGAGCATCTGAGTGGAATTTTATATGGATTCCCCAAGCTACCTTTTTAATCCTGTATAAAGAGAGAAAATAAGTAGATATGAGCTTCTTTTAATTGTTAACTAACACTTTTAAAAGCATAAAAATTACTGCATGTGAGGTATTTAATCCCCTCCAAAGCAAGCATGTACTTTCTTATCCTAAGGCTCAATATACTTGGACTGGTCAGTTCTGGGAGCAGCCACAGAAGGCGGCTGCATAATTACAATAATTGCTTTTTGCTGCAATTGGTAGCCGAAGATGGTAGCTGAGTATCTTTAACTTTTCATTTAAAGATGAAACTGTTTCTGAAACCACAGGTACACCTCATATTCTTTCTCTAATCTGAACGATACATTTCAGTGCTGTCTCCTGATTTTAGAACTGTTTCTTTGAACTCCATTACGAGAAAGACAGAAAGCGCTGCCCGTGCAGGCATAATGGCTCATTGGGATGGAGAGAGCCATTGCCAGCAGGGATGAGGAACATGTTTGATTTCTTTTCTCTCATCCTGCATGTGTGGGACGCCCTATGATAACCTGATTCCTTCCCAGAGCCACCTTTATCTGATTTCCTGCTGGTGGCCTTCTCCAGCACACCACGAGGACAGCCATGCTCATGTCCTTCCTGATCCCCTCCTCAGCCCAGAACTATCAAATCTGGAGTTTTGACAAGGCAAGAGCAGGGTTTCTATGTAGAAAAGTGTTTGTTCCAAGGCTGGACTGGAAACGGTGGATCTCAGAGATGAAATCACAAGGTCAGATGCTTTTGCTCCAGGTGAGCTTCTGGAGCGCCTCTCCTGCATCATGCAACTTGATGTCAGTCTTGGGACTCCGGTGTCTGATGTGATTGTGATAACATTACGATACAACCACTTACCAGTATGGTTATGACTAGATGTAACTATCATTTCTATCTGCAAAACTGAGATTATTTTTTTTTTTGAGTGTTACATGAGGTTGTGGTGTTTTGTTTTTTTTTTCTCTAAACTGAAGCTATTTATGGTCTGTTGTATATTTCTTGGCATGTCTATTTCTTGGCATGATATCACATCAAAATACCACAGAGGCTCAGGGAAAAAAAAAAAAAAAAAAAAAAAAAAAAAAAAATCAACCTGCTCTTACTTCAAAGATATGTGAAGCTTCTTACTTCCCTTTGATTGGATAATTCTGATTTGGGTACAAGATAGACCTCACCATGTGGATTACATAAAAAGCTCCTTTACAAAGGGTTCTCAGTTTTGGAATGAAACACAGAGGCTAGGTCTGTAACAGTTGTAAAGAGGTCCATGCAGAAAGATAGATGCTTTCAATTCAGTTGCTCTGAATTTTTCATATTCTCCTTGCACTGCTTCAGGTGCATGTATGGAAGATATTTTTCCCACTGGAGTTTTGGTGCCAATGTGATAAGAATGTGAGGACTGATCATATTCACTTCCCTCATAATTTATTTATAACCACTTAATTAAGTTATTATGAAGTCATCTTTTTTTTTTTTTTCTTATTGGCAGTGAAGATGCAATTAATTTTCCTAGCCTTTCCTTTAGAACCAGGATCTCTGACAAACTGTTTCTCTGCTAAAACTGCTCTTTTTCAAAAGACATTATATTATCCACAAGATATTCTGTGATGACCGAATCAAAACTTACCCTAGGTAAAGTTGCACTGGTAACAAAGCTTCCTCTTTTTTTTGATTTATATTCAGTTCCTCTGGCAATATATCCAAACAACCTGCTGTATTTCTTTGCTGTTTCTGTTATGAGTTACAAGGCAAAGGAAGTGCCTGATCTTTTGTTTTCACTTTTCTTTCTTGTGTGTCTCTTACCTGTTTTAAATTTCCCTTCAAGACCTTTTCTCCCAAGACCTTTTTCTTTTAATTACTGCCACTTATTGGTCCAGTAGTCAAAAAGTACATGGTGAAACCTCTGGCAGAAGGCTGGCATCTCCATGGCCAACAAAATATTATCTTGGGAATAAGAGAAACCACACGCGGACTGTGCACAGCAGTGTCAGTTTTGCTTCTCTGGACTCACCAGCTCACATGGCAAAACATCACCTAGTTGCTAAAGAGGAAAAAAAGAAATATCCGAGTTCTCAAGAAAAGAAACAATAGAAGAGTTGACATGTTATTACATATTTTAATGCTTCATTTATTCTGAATAGGGCTTCAGTAGTTGCCAAGGAAGACTTTCAGGTTTTAGGGCTAATATTTAAGGGTTTTCTCTTTTCCATTACACTATATTTATCTAAAAGGAAAGTCTTCCCTCTGGATTTTCCAAATCTTCTCTGTTCATTTACTCTCTCCTACATCATTCCCTTCTAAACAAATGTGACTTCTATTTTAATAACTTGCCCCATCTGGGGTCAGATTAAGTCATTCATCGGCTTACATTCTGTTTGGCAAAACCACCACACTTCTTAAAATATTTGTTTAATACTACAGTGAGAGAAGGTTCATAATCTTCAGACCTCAGTAGTGAAATATTAATAATAGAAATCACTCTGTAAGAGGTGAAAGCTCTTTTAGCTCAACAAGGTCTCACAAGAACATCAGAAATTATAAAGAAATTTGGATGCTCCAGAACCAACAAAAGGCAGCAACCAGCAGAGACCTTTTGTCTTGCAAAACGTTCAATATTCATCCACCTACAAGAAAATAGAGTAGCAAAGTGTTTAAAACTTTAAAGTATATAGGACATAAAGCCACTTCTTATTTCCTCATTTCAAAATTATATCTGTGTTGGAAAGCTGTGGTAAAACACCCCAGACTGACTATCAAAATTCCGTGCACCTATATTACTTAATTTCATGTAATGTCAGTCTGTGTGTATGTATTTATTTTTCCCACAATCTCTTTTTTATGTTCTTCTCAATCTTGCGTTAATGTCATAAATAAATTTTTGCCTCTGCACATCTTATGGATGTTAAATCCCTAAAGGGGATGGGACCGTAACTTGACTTAAAAATTATGATTGTGCATAAAATTAATTTTGATAAATCACTCTTTTCATTGAGAAGATACAAATATTTAATGAAAAATACACTTAAAACAAATATTTAACACTAAAGTACTAGAAATCAGATGTTGATTATAAAGCAAATTTCTAAAATTTTTTTTTAGTATGGATGAGTTTGCACTCACTTTCTACAAAATGCGTTTGTCGGTAATATAACTTTTCTGAACGGTTTTACAGTTTACAGGAAGGCACTTTAGAATTGCACATAGGAATGCTGAGCTCCTCTGTGCGGTGGCGTAACTCCCTGCACTTGGTTAAGATACTTTTGCTTCATGGTCTCATCCTGGATACTCAGCGCTTACTGCATTGCTTTGGGTGTAGAGTGACATTGCCTCTAAAGCCACTGGCATCATCCTGGTGGAGGTGTAAGCTGGCTCACATGTTCACAGCATCTGGTGAAGGTTTGAGGGTTCTTCACCTGTTTCAACGTCAAGTCTCTACATGCATCAAAATTTTAACTCCACACTTGCCTGGTCCTAGAGCACAGGGCAAACGTGCCATCTAAACACCCCTGTGACACACTGCCAGCTGGCCAGAAGCTGGCACCATCCTTCTGGTTACCTGGGTGCTGATGGACCATCGTTTAGGGAGATACACCCAGAAAGTTAGTTGTGATTTCAGCAGAAAGACGTGGAAAGGTTGCCTTACAAGTCACTTTGTGGTTTGCAGACTGATTGCCTTAATGGCACTCTCATTAAAGTTCTTGCTGTGAAATGCTGTTTTCTTTCTCTTTTAGAATTCTCTGCATTAATAATGAGTAGCTCCTTGTGGAAGTTATTTATAGAAAGTATTGCTCTTGTGTCACTTCATGCTAGACAAGACAGAAAGCAAGCACCATACAGATGCACGCACAGAGCAGATCTGTTTAACATTCTGCTAAGAACTACAAGCTATCTTTTTACAGGCAAGGAAAACCCAGATACCCCCCCCCTCCTCCCAAAATGACCATGCTGTTCTAGCACCAAAGTGAATGACACTGGCCACATTTAAATGGGGGAAGGTAAACCTCCTCCCAAGGCTTTCGGCAGCTTGTCTGGTGCGTGGGAAAAGCTCAGTCCTCTCCCCATTCTGCAAACCTATAGAAGGCTTCATTTTCCAGTGTGTCAGTCTGGCCTCTTTCCTTAAGTGCGTATATGCATGTTCAAATTAAAACCATGGCATTTAGTTCATTCAACTCGCACCAGGAAAAACACACAAAGCAAAAGGCAGTTAAGCCCCTGGGAAGGGAAGGAAGGAGTTGCAGAGTGTGTGGTGCTGACAGCAGTCTGGATGGGGGCTGCCAGACAATGGTATTGGGGAAGTTTAATTTTAGATAGTGGGAGCAAAACACTGCATCACTTGGGGAAATCGGGACTGAAGAAGGAATAAGGCCTGCAGGAACAGCTGCATGGAGCAAGGCTAGCAATGAGAGGAGGAGGAGGGGTACGCAGGCCCACGTGTGTCATTGCCAAGCAGTCTGAAAAGGACTCCAACATTAGCAGAATGGGTTGTTGGTTTGTTGGTGTTTTTTTTTTTTCCTCTCTGTAGTATATCAAAAAGACAGCTGCAATGCAATCTGCTGTTTGTGTAGGGAAGGTGTTAGTGATGAGCAGGACAATAAGCTCTCAGGAATTGTTGCTGGTGGAAGTAGAGATCACCAAGCAGGGCTGATGGGGCCAGCAGCAGGGCAGGGGCTCTGCTCCCTCACCTCATGGCATTTTCACAGTGTCCTCCCTGGTGGAAACAGGCATCTTAACAGCCTTCAAAAGGCTGTTATTTGTCCCTTGGAAAACAAGGCATTAATCCTAACTCCTGTCTTCCAGACAGAGCATGATATATCTACAGCATTGGATAAGGCTTGTAAACACAAATATAACAAAAAGCCCCAGTGAAGCTGATACGCTCTACGTCTTTGCTACCTCTCCTATCCCTCTGCAAGACTGTCCTGGTTATTCTTCTCTTCTTTTTCCCCAGGAAACAAATGCTTTTAGTTCAGTCCTGTAAGAGGCAAAGATGCTTCCAGAGCAGCAACCTCTGTGCCTCCTCATAGACAGAGCCACATAGAACAGAGAAGAAAGAGTTTCACAATAATAAGTAATTATAATTATAATTAGCACATATTTAGTGCTTTACATTTTCAAAGTACTGTACAAATATTAGCTAATGAATATTTGGTAAGCAAACAGATTTCAAGCTTCTAGAAGGATTATTCTAAACTATGAGGAAAATATTTTACAATATGTGGCTGACTTTCTCACTCCTACATTTACAAGGTTATTAGACTTTGCCACACATGTAACTTAATCATAGTGAGCCATTTTGTATTTATTACTCTTACAGTATTTAAACACCAACGCCTTTAATTAGAATTTAAGGATTTGGGGGGGTGTAGTAATAAGCTTTTTTAAGAATTTTTAAAAGAAAGCGCTGTGTGATCAATGTGGGCAAGCATTTTTTCCCCATTTTTTATGACCAGCCTTCGGTTTGGACTCTGAGACTTAATGCACATACTAATCCTCCCTAGCTATGCTCATGTTCCTATGTAGACTAACCCACTTTCACCCATATCTAAATGTTTTGCCTGAAGCTTTCTGATCTATGCTGCATTTGACAACTTGGGGATTCCCACTGGACATGGATGCTGAGAAGTCATTTATAACAAGAATTTTGGTTAGAGGGACCATCCATCCCATGGTCAGTCTTCTGTGCTTCCCACCGGAAAGCTGCAAAAAGTGGAACGGGCATATTCAGAACAGATATTTGCAGTTATTTTCCAAGAGATGAGATTGTGCACACCATTCTAGGTAAAAGAAACCCAGTTAATACCATCACAGACACAGCCTTGTAGTAAACATATAGCTGAAACTGCAGAGGTGGTGTAACTGCTGGTGTGAGCTGCTGTCTCCTCCAGGAGCTGAGGTTAGCATTGCTCCTTTGCAGGAATCCTACCAGATGATTTAAGCCAGAAGAATGCACCTTTCCTTCTCAGCCATCTGACTGAGACACTAAATATTGGGCCAGATATTTATCTTTTATCATGGGTGGAATTGTTTGTGCTTCATAGTATTGATAATGAGAGCAAAAGCAGATGCATAGACATAGTGACTGTGCCTGAACCTTTCAGAAGATCTAATAACTCTTTGAAGTTCAGCCACCCAAATGATCACAAAGCCAAAACCCTCAGATTTAGAAATTCTGATGTACATAGTCAAGCTCTTCTAATGAGCTTTTCTTGATGGCTGTAATTGGTCCCTTCTTTCCTTGTTGTTGTCCTTGACTTTGAAGTTTTGATTCATTACCTTGTGCAAATTCTCCTCCACACCATGACAAACAATTTCATACCAATGATTCCTCTGTTTCATTTGTATCCAAGTTGCCTTCTTTAAGCTATCCCACTCTTATCTCTTCATAATCAATTTTCTACTCTCTAAATATCCACAATTTTGGCACCTATATAGCAAGCTTTCTTTACATGAAGTGATTAAAGTATTCGGCTTGCTCTCTTTCTTCCTTCACCTTGTCTGATTCAGTTTGTGCTTTGAGCAGTAGCTGGGCAGTGTATATATCTTGCTGCTTAAATTCTGCAGATTATGTGTGATCTCTGTATTAGTTTCTCTTCCAATTGCCTCTGCTTCACTATCCCTGCACAATATGCACTCAGCATCTGCTTCTGCCATTGCCTCTGAAAGCAGAAGTGATTTCTCCTGCCAATTTTCCACTTTCCAAAAAGAAACTGTTCTTTCAAGGCTTGATCTTGTTGTGTGCTTTAAAGTCAGTAATAATATAGTGTATGCGACAAGTTACCGAACTGGGGACAAAACAAGAAACACAGATAGAGCAGCCAAAATATTTAATATTTAATAACAAACTCTAACATGCACTCTGCTCGACGGGCCGAGGGAAATACCACTTCTCTTGAAATGTCACTAAGCTCCACCAAGAGGCAATCCAGACCCCAGGCACTCAGGCCAGACAAAGGGGTATTGGATGTGGAGCCAGGCACAGGGACAGATCTGGTTTTCTGACTTTTTTAAAAATAGTTATTTCTGGTTTACCAGAAGTTTAGTTATTGCCAATCACCAGTGCACAGAAAGTAATTTTCCCACATATTTTTGATAGGAAATTTGTCCGATGTTGCAGGGATGTTTTGATATTTTGGAAATCACTTCAATTTCATGTATCTCTCTTCCCATATCACAGTTTGATATCTATTTAGAGTGTAAACCTTTCAGGCTGGGACAGCCTCTCGCTTATCAGGGGGAAAAATAAAGATTACATTGTTATTTATGTTATCTGCTAACAATATGTAAAGACAATGCACACGTACGATGGAAACTGATTTTTCTCTCTACCTAGATTTTACATTTAAGGCTTTCCTAATAGGAAAGTAAGTTTGTTCAGTGGCTGGCATAGCGAATCCCCAGTTTGATGGTTTTGGGCTCTACATTCATACAAATAATCTGTCACAAACAGCTGCTGCACTTAATTTTAGATAGGGATAGAGCTGAACAGAAAAAATGCAACTAACCAAAAATCAAAGTGAAAAATCAAGCTAAATGGTGCTTTGGGGTTTTGTCATTACTGTTGTTTTAAAATATTGACTGATATTTTAACATTACTGTCATTTCTCCTCCACTGTTTTGGATGTCATCAACGTCCACGTAATGTAAAAAGCTAATCCAAAATTAAGGAAGGGGTGATCTTTACATCTCCAGTTAGTTGGAAATCTACAGCATCATAAATGCTTAATCAAATGTGAGTTTTCTGCCTTACTTTTGGAGGTCCATGTAGTTTTGACAAGGTTTGTAAGTCCCCGGCTCCTGAGAATGCGATGTCTACATCTTCGCTACCCCGCCCACCACAACTGGCAATGCATAATGAGAGTTTGCTGAGTTATCCCTTAGACAAGGCAACAGGAAAAAAAAAAAAAAAAAAAAATGAAAATAGAGGAAGAAAGAGTCATACATGGGAAAGAGATCTGATTCCTTCTGTGAAGAGTCAAGTTCAGCCTTTAGCCTTTAAAAATCTTACGAAAAGGCAAACGTGATTCTTATACCTGCTGAAAATGTACTAAACTGTTTAGACGGTAGGTATCATCAGGCTGCTTCTCAGCAGGGAGCTCTGATTCATCAGCATCAGGGTTTCCCCAAAGCTTTCTGCCTGCATCTCATACTTAGCTTGGCAGGGACATTGTCAGAGAATAAAAGACTTCTTCCTTATGTCAAAGGCCTGGCATTCATCAAAATAATAATACTTTTTACCTAGAGCACCTTTTAGATGAGGTTCATGAAGCCTGTAAAGAAGATGATGATAAAGAGAAAAATGTTGCAGGATTTTTTATTGTATTTTTGGCACTAAAACTGATACTACATGAAATGAAAGATTCTTCTTTTGTAAGTTTCCTTTGGCTTTTACTTTATAAATATTCCTTGGTTAAGTCAGTGAACTGTTTTTCACATAAAGCATAATCCAAAGCCTGTTAAGGTCAACAGAAAGCTTCTTATTAATTTCAGCAGGCTTTGGATCGACCTCCAAGAGCCAAACTGCTCACTGAATCAAACGATAACTTTTTGTATCACAAAAGCAAGATTCACACCTTGCAGGATCAAGTACTTCATGATGAGGATAGTCTAAAATCCAGTAAATCTGCTGGGAATCTTTCCACTGATTGTTACGGGCTTAGGATCAAGGATGTTGTATCCAGTCTGCACAGTCGAGGGGGTTCTCTGACCAGTGCTGGGCACGTCGTGCTTTCTCCATCAGGAAAAGTGGAAAACTGAAGAGGGGGCTTTCCAACCCTCCAGACTCAGCTGATTTATTGTAGGAAGAACTGAGGGTACAGCAGTTCAGCCACAGCTTGTTATACCCCTACAAATCCCCTCTAGATCCCCAAACCTAACACTAGGCATCTTTACCATTATACGCAGGATTTCTTCGTTGAGGCACAGAGTGTCTAGGTGGTTGTAGTATGCTTACATGATAATTTTTCACAGTTTCTCCCCTAATTTCCTTTTGTTCCTTTGCTTTATAACCTAATGACACTGCCTTCTTCAGTTTCTCCTTCCATTTGTTAGTTCCTGCCTCCTGTTTCCATACAGCTGTTAGCCCAAATCCTGCCTTACACCTCACCTCAGCTGCAGTCACAGCTGAAAAAGGTCCCTCCAAAAATCAAGGCAGGTGTGTCATGCTCTCAGTTCAGTTGTTGTTGGGGTTCAGGGTATATTCAGGTTAAAATATGGAACTAAACTAAGCTATAGTTTGAGAGAATTAAATGAGTTTGAAAGGTCTATTTGTCTCTTGTCAGAGAAGAAATCCCCTCTCATTAACTTCACAAGTATCAGAAGAAGATAAACAGCAGTGAGTTTTCCACACAGTGCATTGACAGGGCGGCCTCTTAAGTAACTTTACATCCCCAAATATGTTTTAATATCTAATTTGTCTGTAAAAGCTAAATTATCTGAATGCTGAAAAGTGATCAATAACTCCATTGGTTCATTCATTGAATTTTTATTTTCATTTTTTAAACCGCAATCTAAAAAAAATCCGGCATAAAAATAGCTATATGATTAATTTGAATTTTTAATGATAGCATCCGTTTTGATCAAAACAATCTTTTTTTTTTTTTTTTTGAAAGGAGTTTTAATGAATAACATGAAGGTAACATGGAAGCATATTTAAGTTCTCCGATGAAAATTAAGTTTTCAAGATTTTACTTTTTTAAATGTTTCCAAACACCTTCTCTCAAATGGGGATTTTTATTTGGTGTTGCTATTTTAATGACTCTTTTATCATTATGATGGCTTTTATTCTCTGTGAATAATTGCTGTCCTTCTTTCATGGTTTTCCAGAAAGACTTTAAATCCAAAGCACATTATAAGACACAGATTATTATTCATTACCAATATACATCAGTTCATTCTAATTGTGTCATAGGAACAGAATCAACACACAGTTAAAGAAATATAATTTATTCATTATCTATCTTGATACGACCTAGAAAGAGTTAAAACAAAGCCTACCATCAGCTTCAGATTATAGAGCTCTGATTCAGTTTTAAACTGCCAATTATTCTGAAAACTTCTAAACACCTTTCTCTACAGAAGTATTATCCTTTCAATCATCCAAGTGAAATCCAATTACTTAACATTTGAGCTACGGAGTGGCAATGTTTGTGTGACAATTATGGTAAAAACAGAAACCTTGAGCAAAACCAGATTTTGTGGTGTATCTGTCAAATAGTTAAAATTCACAGGGTTAAAAAAAAAAAAAAGTACAGTAATCAAAATCTTAGAGAAAGATTGCATTTGATCAAAACCCCCCACCTCATTCATTTTTAGTACTTCTTATAATATTCCTTCATCCCCTTCTATTTTCTTGCTTTGATTAAAAAAAAAAAAAAAAAAAAAAAAAAAAAAAAAAAACAAACCTCTGAGCATTGTAAGTAGTGGTGTTACCTGTGTTACTTGAATATTTAATTAGTTATCTTATGAAAACAGAGAGTGTTAATGGTCTCTTACTTTCTTGAAAAACATTGGAAAGAAATTATGACAGTGTTACGTACATCGCATGATTCATTGCAAATACCGGGGCAGGGTCATTCACGACCACAGAGTTGATATCATGTGAAATAAGGGTCAGGATGGCTTGGGTTATAAAGACTCTCAGTTTGATAAAAACTTACCAACCCACCGTTCGGAGTTTTGAACAGCACTCAGAGTCAGTAAAGCCATCAAAAAGAGTAGCTGAAGTGTAAATTAAATATCTCTCAGAAACTGCATCTTTGCTTATTTTTAGAGTACATCACACAGACAGTGATTTAAATATAACTGAGATGTAATTAAAAAATTAAATACAACCCAGCTGAAGAAATTAATGAGGAATTATTTGCCTTTAGGTTCTCCTGTTGGAGAAGGGAGGTTGCCACAGGTTTGCTCTCTGTTTCACCAGATGTTTCCACTCCCCAGCCGTGCTGTCAGTGCTGATGTTATTTCAGCAGCTATTGCACAGGTCCTACTGACCTGGTATGTGGTTCTCCTTTTATCTTCTTCCACTGTCTGGAAGCAGCCACCAGAGATGGTAGAAACAGTTTTTGATTTGACAGTACTGGTTGATAAACGCAGCAAGACGCAGCAGTGCTTAGACCAAACTGTTGACCTGTTCTGGTGAGTGGTCTTGAATTTTTCAACAGGGAGCAGAGAAGGGCTGGTGGCAAAGTTGCCCTGGAGGTCGCAGGTTCCTGAGGCCAGGAGATGTAGAGCAGGAGGTGACTGTAGCTGCATCCAAGCACGCAGATCTGGGGGTCACCTGTCTGAGAACATGCTGGAGGATACAAGATTTTCATACAATGACCTGGTCAGGTGTATTCTGGACTAATTTAGGGAAAAGAACCGGAGAGAATGCTTGTTGAGCTCAATCATTCACACTTTGCAGTGGCGAGCATGCAGACTGTTCCAGAAAGGTCTAGTCTCTAAGAAACAGAGATTTATAAGAAAGCTTTGAGAAAGCTGGGGAAAAGTGACTTGAAGAAAAAACAAGTTCTTCCATTATCCTTCACTGATAAAGGTGCTCATCTATCAGCATCAGGTGAAAGCTTGTGGAAAATCTCTGCCACTTGCTTAGTACCACACTGGAGAGGGTATGAGCAGCTAGGTTTAGTCCTCTCCATTAGTCAAGAACAGCAACAGAAGGAATCATTAGGTGATTTGAGCGATTTATCACCCACTTGTGTTCCCAGATAAACTAAACTGTTTGCAGCCCTACAGAGGGGGATGCTTTGCATCAACTTGTTCCTCCTTGCATGGCCAAGATAATGAGATCTTGGACCTTCTAAATGAACTGAGATTTCAATGAAAGTTTAGAGGCCAACAAAATGCTTTCATGGGCAAATGCCTAATTTGCATTTTCTAAGTTCACCTTTTAGCCTTGGGATATCTGTTCTCTACAGGTTTAAGACACAAAGAAAAACAGGAGGTCACTGAATGCCAAAATGTACAGAATGGTCAATTATCTGACTATGAATCACACCTCTGGTGTATGTACAAGCCCTGGAATCATGCTTCCCTGGACTCACTTTAAGGATAATTCTCCATTAAGCTGGCAGCTGTGTTTTAAGACCCATCCCCACCGTAACTAGGACTCAGTACTTACCCGCTCTATTCTAAATGGCACAACCTTCAAGTGATAATATTACGAAAACTGATTTAAATGTCTATTAGATTAAACTTCCTTAAATATAGAGCTGTTTACTTTTAATTAGCTATCTCTGTATGCTTACCCATATTTACAAAGGCACAGAGTACAGTGTCTGCTAAGGTTTTGAAAAATGTCATGAAAACAAAGAATAAAAGACGTAATTACTCACACTAAAGATGGATCTCTACCCCAGCCACTTTTCCAGGGCACAGCCCCAGCTCCTGCCCACGAGCTCCCCATGGCCACCCAGACTCTCTGCCTGCCCGCCCCTTGGTGTGGGGAAGGACTCTGCACAGCATGCTTCCTCAATATGTGGCTTTCAAGGGAATATGTGCTTATTAGCAGAAATAATAAGTTCTACACCTTGTTCGTCCTTCCTGGAGGTAGAAAAATTGCTTCAGAGTGAATGGTGGACAATAATAAAGAAGACTAAACCAGAATATTGAGTGTGCGACACTATCTTCCTTGAAAAACAACTGGGGACTACAGGGGTTGGGGACATAAAGCTTGTCTGTAGCTTATCCTACCAACATTGGCCTCCAGAGAGAAAAAGCCTGTTATAGCATTATCTACATCATCTTCTTGATATTCCTTGGCATCCTATAGCATAGCAAGGTAAGGCCTTGCAGCATTTAAGATTGCTAAGAGACCATCAGCAAGAGAGGACTTAATTTCTCGATGAGGTAGATCTCTGCATTTCCCCTGCTTTTAAGTAACTCAGACCCACCAAATTATCTGCTCTTCATATGTAGCATTTCTGTCTCCGTGCGGAGATATTCACACTGACTGTGCACAAAAATATTTTAAAACATATTTTTCTAATAATTTTCTTTAATATATTTTAAAGTCAAAAATATGTATTACTTCACTCACTCCAGTTGGTGACCGAAACTTTTCCTGCAGTTTTGTTCTTCTGATTTTCCTACTTCCTCTCCCAAGCCAGCCTGCCACTGGGTAGGCAGTGGAAATCAGAAAATGAAGTGAAATGCAGTGCTGTTGTTTGGGGAAGCGAGCATAAAAGTGTTACAAAAAGGGCAGCCTAGTGCCTCAGTGGATGAACGCTGGCATTTGGCACTTTGTAATAGGTTAGGAGCCTCAAAATTTATTGTAAACTTAATGCCGTTTTACAGCCTATCTTCAAAACATTTACACAGACAGTAAAAGATGATGGATATTTTCAGAGCATTCCTCTTCCCCAGCAGTTTCCCCTGCAGTAACACTGCAAAAGCAGCACTGATTTGAAATATATTATTGATGTATCTTTGAAGATCCATTATATGATACCTCATGTTTATTGCTATTATGCAACTGGCTTCTAAGTGTCCTCTTCTATATGAGACAGAGCGAAGATACAATCAGTATTATTATTATTTGTATTGCAGTGATAGAGGCAGTAACCCAGCAGGGCACCATTGATTTAGATACTGTACAAAAACGCAGGATGACAGAGTAGCCGCTCTTTACATTTTACGTTTTAAATAAACCAGGAAAACAAGGCCGGAAAGTGATACAGTATATAAACAATCAGCAGAAAGTGAAGTGCACAGGAGATAGATGTGTGTTTGCACCTGTAAAGTTAATGAGATCCACACTCTGCATTTAATGGCAGTCCCTCAGTTGACTCCTCCATGATGAAAAGTTGGAGAGGTGAATGAGGAGCTAGATAATTAGATGCCAATACAGAAATCCTGATTGGGAAGGTAGGCAGAGTTATGGGGAGGTCAACTCTTTTATTACTATTGGATCTTGAATGTTTTGCTATGCTATGTCTTTAATCTCTCTTCATACACAATGTGTTTTATGGATTGTGTGGCTCACACATCGTTTTCTTTGCGTGCACGCTCTGGCCTTATTCTCGACAACACCGCTAACGTATCCAAAGCTAAGAACTGGATCAAACTTACAGTGAAAAGCACAATAGATTTTCTGTTAGTGTTGATTTAAACAGAGCTCTGGGATGTTTCTATAACTAAGATGAACCGTGAGCACAACATTACCTTAGCAGGGAATGTCCTGCTGGACAACATTTGCTAGTAAAAGATAATGACATAGTGTAAACCTAACAGTATCTTCTAATCAGAAAATGAGTTTGCAAGAGCTGTAAGCAGGAGAATGACCTGAAATTTTTAAAGAGAGCAGCTGGAGCAGAGGCCCTTGGCTTTGAATTGGATAAATGCTAAATTCTCCTTCAGCAAAGAAGCTCCACAGGAGGGTATCAGTGGTTTTGTAATGCCAACAGATACGAAATCTTATATGAACTGTCCTAATTTTATTATTCATTCAGAAGAGTTCTGCATGCCCCCAAACCCTAACTATGCTTTTCAGGTCTTGTCAATTTGCTCAAGAGTTCTCAATTCAGGTTATTTCCAACACTTACCACAGGTCCAATAGCAGCTTTCAGCACCCTGAAGTGTTAGAGGAAGAAATGTTCACTCTAGCAATTAAGCAGTGGCCCAACCTGTAAGAAGCTGTGTGCTGTAAATCAGACAAATTCCTAAAATAATAAAAGCAGTTCTGTGTCTTGTCTACACCTGTAGTGCTGCAAATATGTGTTTAGCATAGGACACACCCAGCTCTCATGGGGATCTATGTTCAGCATGGAAATACATGTATTATCCTATTATATTGGGAAGATGTGTTTATATGTAGAAATAAAATGTCTATTTTTCCAATACTTTGTGTAGTCCACATTAAGACTTCTTGGAGCTCTTTTTTTGGCTTTCTACATAAGCCACCCTTTCTATTTGCTTTAAGTTTCTGATTTTTTTAGCATTATAATGCATGGCCTTTAATAATCATAGAAATCCCAAAATGCAGCTGCAGTCATTAGGTTCTCAGACATAGATTAATCACACCTATATATAACCTGGGTATGAAGTACAGATCATGATGCTCTGTGTTACAATTAAAAAGCCCTTAATTTTTGATTCCTTCTTTTATTACATCCCACACATTTCTTCATGTCTTTAGGACCAGTATCAAACACCTGCAATCTCTGAGTATTTTTATTCTATTTACTTCTTATAGGTGACACTTTAGATTTTGTTTTAAGTGTGGCTAATTCTCTTTTCAGAACTGTCAAGTTGCATGGCTGAATGCCTCTAGGACTGATAACTGCACAATACATGATGCTACACCAATGTACAATAGCTGCACATCTACACAATATTTTGATAGTGTGACAGTAGCAGTTGATAATAATGCATTTGTGTCACCATTTTGGCTAGCAGTTATCAGAATACTGGTGAATTTCCTGTTATTACAGAAAATTAGTTTTCAGACGGAGCAATCATGTCCTGGAGCTTTGGGGTACAGGTAATCACTTGAAATCTAATTCAGGAAGGGCCTCAGCCATGTGCCTAAAAATATATATGTATGCTGGAGATTATTACTGCAAGGTGATACATTAAAATTGTCACCATTCAAGAAGTTAAAATCCAATATGGTTATGTGCGTTTTCAAAGTGGAATATATAAGCTTGAAACTGCTTGTGTGCAAATATGTTTGTGCATATGTAATTCTTTCCCGAATTAGGTCTGATTTTCAGCATGTCTTTACTATTCATGTACTATTTTTAGCTTCCTGGATCATATAGTAATAGGAATCCATTTAAAGTATGATGTTAAAAATGAAATGATGCCTTAGCCACCATCTAAGTTCATCATTTTTTTCTAATTGCTTAGAATTTTTCAAAAATATTTAATGTTCGCTGGTAGAGCAGATGGAGCTGTGAGCTGTGAATGCTTTCCTACATGATGATATACTTTGATTCTGGCTGATGGTGTTGCTTTGTTTTTTTCATTTTCTCATTAAATAATACTCAGGCTGGAAAAATAAGAACTTTGTTATTTTTTAAGAATTTCAATCTCGGAGGCAGGTTAAGCAGTGTTCAGGGACAAGTGCAGAGAAATACTGGATCCTCAGATGTCAGGCTATTTTAGTGAGTGTCTTTGCCTGCTCAATAGTTAGCAAACATTAAACTTTCAATTAGCATGAATGTGCGTAAAACGTATTATGCCTCTAACCATACAGAGCAATTGAGATAGGGAACCCCAGCTTAAGGGCTGTCCCGTCACTTTTCTCATTAATGAGAAATATCCAGGCATTCCTATTTGAACTTTAATAACTGCACGTATTTACGTAAAATCTTATGTCTGTGGATGAGAGGATACAGCACAGTGAAAGGAATCTAATAAGTGTGCTGGTTGCCGCTCAAAATTTAGTATTATTCTGCTAATCAGTACAAAAATTAATAAAAGGATTAGTACTGCAACTGACTTTCCATACTGCAAAAGGGAGCTGCGATAGAAAACTGAGTAACATCTGCCGCATTCTCATCAAATAAATTTTAACGTGATAAAAATAAGCAAACAGTAGGATCCCATTTTGGTTAACAGAAAAATACAGTAAAATGAAGGAATTAAGGTCACCATTTGTGTCCAGGAGACAAACTTCCTCTGCAGACTTCATCAGCTGTCACTGGTTGACAGGGAAGCTCCTGGATTAATCTTCAACACAGTTTCTTGTATTGCTGTTTCTAAGCAGTAACAGCTTACATGAGCAATGGTTTTGAAAGCTGAAGTTGACTAACAAGTAGATTTTCCATTTGGAACTACTTTTTCTTGTTGATGAGTATAGAATGTTGTGCTAATTTTATATTAAACCTGAAAATTATACCGAGAAAAATGAATGAAATTCACCTAACGATTTTTATCTCAAATAACATCACAAGTGACTGTGATTACCATAATGCGGTAACTTGTCCAACTTTTAGCCTTTTCTGCAAGTCTGATAATACCTATAGTTAATATTTACTGGGCCTGGAAATGATTGGGTAAGTGAAATTCAAATGAACAATATTTATAGAATGCCAGAAAATACACCAGAATACTGTTTATTATAAGTCACTGATCTATGACAGAGAAATTTGTGTGTGTGTATAAAAAAATACCTAAATAGATACGTATTTCTGCCACCTCTTCCTGCAAGAACCCTCTATAGAGACATGAGATGGCCATTAATGAATAGAGCTCTACATCTACCAATGAGATGAGTTCCTTCATCCCATGATAGGGATTTCAGGAACGACAAACAAATTTTTTAAGACAAAATTTTGTGAGGCTTAGTTTTAGGAATAAAAGCATTGATTATCTACTAGATGGGTTCTGTTTTATTTTTATATGGAGAAGAAAACCTGTAGATACATTTGTTTTTGTTTCTCCCAGTAGAAAATTTTGACTATTTAATTAAAGGCCTCATTGCCCCATCATTAAATTCAAAGAAGCACATCTAATGCAAGCACTTAAATGTAATGTCACTTATTAGTCTTTAATGAAGAGAAACTTATTCTTTCTCTAAAGAACAGCTGTAGAAATAGTGCCCATGTCACCCACAAAATTATATATTATGAAGGGTATTAATGTGTATTTAATGACTGTAAAAATATTCCTTTATAAAAAGGACTGTATTCTTTCTTGTTCAGCTTCACTCATAAGAGAGGTTAATTAAAACCAGAGCATCACAAATTCTGTAACACTACAGGTCATTCATCTGTACCAAAGTGTAACACAATTCTGAAAAATCTCATTGACAGTGATAACATAAAACTATCGCTCTGCTACTCGGTAAAGATCACTGGTCTGTCTTGTAACTTGGCTCTAGCTTTCATGATCCAACAGCCATGAAATCTGCCATTAAACATAAGATTTATCTAACCCTTTTCATATTATGCTTCATAAATACATACATATAAAGTGGTTACTGATGTTTGGGGAAAAAAAAAAAGAAAAAAAAAAAAAAATAAGAAGCCCAAGTAACCACAGTTTTTTCCATGGAAATGCCACAAAGCAGTGATTAAATGTTGTATGTCATCATCAGGTCAAAAAGTGAGAGGCCACAACACTGCTATCTACATCCATACTTCAAGGTTACGTATTTGATGTTTAGTTAGTTTAGCACCTTTTTTTTTTTTTTTCTTAAACTGATAAATTATTCAAAATAAAAGGCCAGAGCAGTATCATAGTACATCTTCCAGGGTGGAGAGATTATCAACAGTGGGAGGTTATCAACATCTCTCAGGTAGTATCTGGATATCAGAATAGGATGGCTAGAAGTGAAAGAAAGAGAAAATGTTTCAGTGCCGCCACCCCCGCCCCCAAAACGAAATGCTCTGAGATGCTAATTTGTCACCCTTTTCTACAAGCAAGGGTAATGCTGTTATTTTGTTTATGAAGACTGCACAAATACACAGCTGTAAGGTGGGGTGATAGAATTTCAAGTGTACACTGTTTCTGTCATATGCACAGTTTTAATCTGATTTATCTGATGTAATCCTGCATATCCTCCATTTACAAATTATGTGTATTTGGTATCTGCAGTACCAATATTACCTGGTGCTTTCAATTTGCTCTTTTTCTTGTTTTCCAGTTAAAAAATACTGAAAACTAACATATAGCAGATAGATAGTACCTTGCAACTCGTCCACTTCCTATTAAGCCCTGGTCTTGTTCACAACCGTAAGTCACCTAGAAATTGAGAACAGCCAAAACAAATTCATTTTGTTGCCTTGCATCATTCAAACAGCTTCCAAAAGCACCGATGCAATCCTGTGTACTGAGTGTTCAAGTCTTATTTCAATCTCATAAAAATGAAGAGTTACTCCACTGAAACGTGTGGATTGCCACTGGTGAGAAAGGAATGAAGATGAGCATCACACCCTCGTAGTAAAACTCTGCCCACTCATGGCTTGTTTGAGAACTGCTCTCTGCATTTATCTAATTAATTATGTGACCCTCTAATACTCATCTGGTACTTCTCCATAGTTGAATTTATTCTGTTCCAGATAACAATTTCTCTTGGGAAGTGTGAATGCAGATGTATAAATTGTATAAAGAGGTATAGAAGATTTCTTCTTTGTTCTACAGCCCCTTGTAGGTTATAAAACTCTCCATACTTCTCTCACTTTTCTGTATGCAAAAGAGAGAAAGATGGTACCATAGTGGTTTGGATATAAGATAAAGGGATTTCTTTTTTTTTTTTTTTCCCCCAGAACATGGGAAAAAAAAATAGATAGATAGATAGATAGATAGATAGATAGATAGATAGATAGATAGATAGATAGATAGATAGATAGAAGGACTTTTTATTTGTCATCTGCAATTCGCTGCACTGGTTGACTTTCTCCATGAGTCCATGAGAGATCCTCTATCATCTCCCAGCAGCCAAAGTTGTGCAACTGTTGGTCACCACAGGGCAGCAACAGCTGGGGGGAACCTGCAGGTCTGTGACATAACACCCCAAATTGCTAGCAAAGGTCAGGCCTCCACAAGGACAGACTGCTGAGGAAGACCCGGGCTGGCTGATGGGTGGGCTGCCAAGGCTGGGGCAGCATGGAGAGTGGGGAAACACCTGAGAAATTAAGCAATTTTACTTTCTGGGCTTATTTTTTAAATAAAGTATGACCACACATTCAAAGCAATTTGATGCTCACTGTGCCTTGTGAAGAGCTTTGAGATTTATGAATGGAAAATGTTAAATAAAGCTAAGTAATACATCTCTTAATATAGAAATATACTTAGACAATATGGAAATGAGATGGGAGAGCAGAAAATGTGGCAGCTGAGTAGATAAACATGGACTTGTGTTTTCATTTACGAAGACCTCCAGTACATAAATGCTAATTATTTACTGCATTATAAGATCCTGAATTCCAAAGAGAGATTTCATCAAATTGATGTATTAAACAATGTCTATTAATAGACCACTTCTTAATGTACTGTCTCAAACATTTTTAAAGGTGGCTACACATCCCACAGCTATCCATTTCACTTGAGATGCCAGGTGCCTCAGTCAGGGTATTCCCACCAAGTACTGGGTGCAAGCACACTCACTAACACACCTGACTTGACAAGTCGTATTCTTTTAGCACTGGGAAGCAAATCTGTTTCCTCTTCCACCATCACCAGCAAAAGTCAGGACTTGAAACAATTCTTATTTAACTTACCTCCATAAAAGTTTGTCTGAAGTAGACTTGTGGACAACCAGTAAAGCCTGCAGTATTTACTAAGCTTGCTGTACCCTACTAAAGAAGTAGATCAAAGTGTTTCCAGTGTTTTGTATTTCAGTCCTATTTGCTCCATCTTTACTTGCAGATTTTCTTAAATTAGTCACTGTTGGGCAAGACAGACCCTGAGGCAACAGCTTTAGGGATGGATAGAGCAGAAGTGTACAAAATTTCCTCTTTTCCCTCTGGATCAAGCGGTGATCCTTATTATCCTCACCCTGACAAGGCATGACCTGCTTGCACACAGGTACGATGTGTAGGACACTTAGAGGTCATATTTATGTTTTACATAAAAAGGAAAAAGTCTTTCCTCCATGTGACAGAAGCATTGCAGCTATTTTTCAATGGAAGATCCTCTTTTCCCGTCTTTTCCTGTGCTGGGAGGGGTAACAGGCTCAGCTCCAGCTTCCGAGGGCAGAACATTACCCCACCATGCCTGAGCTCCTTATTCCTTTCAGGTAACACAACAGCGCTTTTGTGTTAAGGGACTAAGGGGAGAAAACAGGAAAATTTTTTTGTCACTTAAAGAATAGCCATGAAAATAATATCTTTGGCTGTCCATACATGCAAACAAAAGAGCAACTGAACCTAGAAAGGAGTTGTAATAAAGGGAACCATTCCCTCAGAGAAAAAGCATGGGAAGGATGGGGGAGAAACGTGCTGCTGGGCAGGAGCCCAGAAAGAGAATCTCAGTGAAGAGCTGTATCTGGCAATTAGTGGCACCTGCTAAGGTGTCTGATGGTAGTCTTCTGCGAGAGGGACGTAAGGAAGAGCAGACCGTAGAGTAATAATCTGTATCAAGCTTTCTTGTTTTAAGTAAATTTTGCCCTTTGGAAGGCAACTGTTACTAATACTCCTGTTACCCCGGTCCCTGATTCCTATAATTCACTAATTTTTTCTCTTTATTTTTTAGTTTAATTTTATATTATTTTTATCTTATCTTTGTTAGTTAAATTTTATATTATTTATATCTTTGTGACCTCCTGTCTCTTAAGTGAACAATGACAACACAAATTTGCCAGAGTGAATAAGAGATATTGCAATAAACGTTTTTCTTTGCAAAAAAATATTGCAAGAAGCCAGTCTCCTAGGATTTCCTTCTTTGTTAGGGAGCTATGAAGGATAAAGAGGAATGGATGTAGATAATTGCTGGACTGTTGAATACTTAACTAGAATGAAGTTGTAACAGAGCTTGTGCAAGAGCAACTGTTTACACATGAATGAAAGAAATTTATGCTTTTCTGTATATTATGCTAAAATTTATGCAGCTGTCACAGTCCTGCAGAACTTGTGCTTTGCACTTACTCAGTGATCTCTGCCTTTCTGCCTAGAAATGTCCATATGAAGTGATGACATAATTGATTATTATGAATCCAGTTGTTCACAACTAATGTGACTACTGTTCCAAACTCACAATGACTTGTTCAGCTCAAATCTGAAACACTTGGTTAGGGATCAGCAGGTGTTAGGGGGGCTGTCAGAAATCAGCCTCTGTGATCAGACGTGCTGCCAGCTCGGACCCGGTGGGCAGCACACCCTGCAGACTAAGCCCTAAGACACTGTGGGAAGATGCTCAGCCGTTGAAATAACCCCACTGATCAGCTTTTTCTTTTCATAGTTTTCAGTTTTATGGGTTTCTCATTCTGCAAAATAATAAGAAGCTTTTCAAGATCTGTCTTCCTGAAGAGAACTGTGACTGGGGCTTATTTTTTCTATTCTGTTACATCTCTCTTACTCTAAAATCTTTTCCCCTCAATTTCTCACTTTTATCTCATCCTTATTGTACTTTACTCATCTTTAAAACTCATTTTGTATAAAGCCGTTCTGCCAGTCCCTGCTCTGGCATTTTTTGGCTTGTGCTTGATCCCTCAATAACTTTCTGGGTTACAAGAGTTTACTTTGCTTGTCTGTTGGCTTTTAATTGTGGATTCAGAAAGAGTAAGAATTAGGTACTCCCTCTAACTATCCATTGGTAATTTTATAAGTATGGCTGCTTTACTGATGTCCTGGAGGGTATTTGCATTTGGCATTCTCAAAGTTGTAAAATGTAAACCTGGTTAACAGGGAAATTGTGTCTTGCATTGTAGAGATGCTAATACAAGTGGCATCGCTTGCCATGAGATATTCTAAATGATGACTATCTTTAAAGAACATACTTGCCAGTTAGTGTCTTTATTAGAATAGTTACTTTTATCATTTGAAAATATGCCTCTTAATTGGGACCAGCTTTGCCTAAGGGAGAAACATTTGTTAATAAATAAATGAATACACTTAAACTTCTCCATCAGTACCCATGGAGGGAACCAGCTTATATCACATAGACACCCTTATAGATTGTATTACTTCTTATTCTTAAACTCAGTCAATTATTGAGAAAGACAATTTCATCTAAGATTATATTGTCTTGCTGGGAAAAATATAGACAGGATATTGGAATTTTCTTGTTTATTAAAGCAAGTAGCTCATTAGGCATAATTAAGCTAGAAAAAACCAGGAGCATTAAATTTTCATACCACAGCATCAGCCTGATAGCTCTAGTAAAGGCAAAAGCACCATAGTTGCTCTATTAGTACATTGATCAGGTTGATGTAATTAAGGTGCCAATTTTATTAGAATCTGAAGATAAGATAAGATGAGGAGTGCTTAGTGGTTTTTACTTTAAAAACATAGTAAAGAAACCATTTAAAAAATAGAACTTAACAGGACTGAAAACCCCACTAGTCAGCCAAGGGCCAGTTATGAACCATAATCCAGGTAAGATAGGTGCCACGGGGACATCACAGTGTGTCCTGTGCTTGTCATGGTTCTGTCACTGCATTTCCTTCACCAAAGGAGATGAGAAGTTAGAGCAAAGCTAGTTACAGCCAGGGCACATCCTCCTCCAAGCTGGGCCTGTGTTCCCAAGGTCCATGCTCATCCTTTCACCATGGAGGACTTGATGCTTCTGGGGTCGGTGGCATCGGACTTTACAGCCCAAACAAGAGTGTGTCTTGCAGGAACACGTTTGTCCACAGAGGGGTAAAGCAGCAGGGAAGAAGCCAAAGCACATCTGACCAATCCTCACGGGATGCGGGTACGTGTAAAGGTTTTTGGTGCTGTAAATAACCAAACATAGGTACATTCATGAGTCAGCAGGATATTCCGTTGATTGATTTGAGCTCAAAAAAAAAATCTCAGTGCTGCACTTCTGCTTTATACTTACAGTCTCTTGGCCCTGACAGAAGCAACAAAGCAGTTGTTCATGGTGCAGTGCCTGCTGCATAAAGCCTGGAAAAAACTAACATCCAGGCTGCTTGGTACTGGCGGTACTGGCCGTACTGAGTGGGCTTTTTAATTCTGTTAGTTCAAATGGCATGTCCACATCTTGGTGTGGTCATACCCACAGGTGTGGATGTCAGAGACTTTGGCTCCAGGTCAGGGAAGCCAGGAAACCTGCTCAGCCTTCAGAGCAAAAGTCCTTCACTTCAGATATTGTGCCACTGAAAAACCTTTAAGCAGCGGCTTATTTTACTTAAGCTCATCTTAAATATATATGTATATTTGTGTGTGTATTTATATACAGACACCAATACAGCTGCGCACACATGCCTACTACTGCCCTTCAAGATGGGGTGTTCAGGGCTGCCTCTGACAGGTCCCACAGGGTGGGCAGGTGGCATCTTTCCCTTGCCCTGCCACCTGGTTGAACAACATGCCCTGCACAAATGACACTTAATACATGATTGCAGCGGGGGAGAAGAGCCTTAAGGTTGCTTTAGCTTTTGTGCAGAAGTATGAGGTCTGGTTCTTTGAAAAATAGGTAGGTTGGCAGAAAACTGTTTTCCTCTGCATACTATCTGTGTGATCTCCCTTCAGTATTTAAGCACAAATAAATGTTTCCCTGACACACAAAGTATACCTATTTTTAAATAAATAAATAAACGCTGACAAATTAGGTTACCAGTCAAGTCATCAAATCAGCAGTGCTATGTTCAGAGAACATAGCACTGTGCCTCACAAATTATCTCCCAATCCCACCTGCTCTCAGATCTTTATAGCCCGGCTATCTGCTCTACTATGATTGCTCAATAGAAAATAAACAGATGGGGCTGAGAAAAATCCAAAAGAATAAATGGGGTAGAAACTGCCTCAAGCCTTTTGAACAGCATCGGGGTAGCTTTTCTCTTTTCAAGGATTTTTCTTCCCCCATTTGAAAAATAAACCTGCTGGTTCACAAGATGTGATTTGGTTTAATTTTCAACTACTTGAAAGCACACACATGCACACAAATGTGGTTTAGATGCTTTTGGGCAGAGACAAACTCTGCTTTCTTCCATGGGCTTTGCTGCTGTTTTTAATCTGGTAATTGCCTGATCAATATTGCTATTTGAAACTTATATGAAAATGTGTGAAACTTTCTAATGGCAGAGAATATATAGATTCCTTTGCTGTGCTGCAGGACTTCAGCAGCAATAATTTCAGTAATTAGGCTGCTTTTCAAATAAAGGCCAGTTCCATAGATACATGACTATGATAAATTATGCCCTGGATAAGCTTATATTTTCCTGCATGTGCTTGCCCTTTCTGTGTTCATGTCCATGTAAGGAAAGCCTGAGTAAACATCTTTTCTTTTCCTCCTCACACGTCATGGTACATCTGTGTACTGTCTCAGGCAGGAGTGCTCTTCACCGGCCCTAAGCACTGGATATCCTACATCAGAGGTGACCTTACATTTGTCCTTTAGGAATTACTCTTTTCTTGTCAATGTTTTTTCACTAGTAGATTAGTTTAGAGAATGAAATGAGGAAAAAACGGGAAAAACCATGATTTTGCAGTGAAGGTAATCCAGATTTTAGACCAAAAAGTAGGATGTCAAAAAGGGAAGAAAGATCAAGAAAAGAATGCTCTGGAATACTTCTTAGACATTTCAGTTATTTCAGATCATCTTATTTAAAGCTTATTCTCATAATTTCATGCCAACATCAAGAAAGAGATGCGATATCATTATGTGGATATCTCAAAACAGCACCATCTTTGCAGCTCATCAGCAGGAATTTGAGCAGAGAAATTGAATATTTTTATTTTTGTGGGCTCAGGTGTCAGCAGAGTCCACATCACTGAATTTAAGTTTGACAATGTCGTATCTGAAATTGGGCAACAAGACATGGTTCCCATCACACTAAGCATGGGAACTGCCCTAGGATCAGCTCTCCTCTCCATGAGGGCCATGAGGAGAGGCAGGCAGGGAGCTGGGCAATGAACTGAAGTTTTACCCACCGGAGTTTGACTTTAATCTGGCTGTTCATGAGTCAACAGACGTAACATCAATAAAACCACAGACATCTTGACTGTTGTGGGGGTTGCATCAGAGTGAAAGTCAGAGTGAAAGTGTGCTGGTACCAGGGTAGTCACTGTGTTTGTCTTGTGTACAAAGGGCCTATTCCTTCCTATGGACACAAAACTCTGCTGAAATGCTTACTGAATGGAGTTTTGCCCATGGGTAAAAAATTGGGTTGTCTGAGGGAGGTGTTTCTCTGGAGTCCTGGTGCCATCATAGCAATGGTTGGAGAGAGCTGAAGATTAGACTTGAAATTCAGAGCCTCAGTCCTCCACATGGGAGGACATCTCTGGACTCAGGTGGGTAAAAGTGAGGAGCAGTTGGTTTTCTAGCTAAAACGTGCCCAAAAGAAAACCCATTTTAATATTTAGTACTTTCCTCAAGGTTTGCCTGATGAGAACACTTAAAGAAAAGAAAGAGAAGGAAGATATTAGGAAAGAGGTTGAGCTTCAGTCAGCAACACTGACATCTCAGGAGGCATGATGAAGATGTCTGCTGACACGAGCTGGCCCCAAATTTAGGAGCGTATTTTTGAATCATCAAGTTCTGATTTGTCAAACTTTTGCATAGAGACACGTGAGGAAATAGCTCAGCTGCTGGGAAAGGTCTTGCTGGGCCCACAAAGAAAGCTGAAACTAAAGGTGGCACACACAAAGCATGCGGTATTTTCTGCATGAGATAGAAGAGGAGCTGTCACACAGTCCTGGGGCTGTGTGGAAGTGGTGCTCATATGGAGATGTTTGGCTACATCTGCTCTGCGATGCTGCTTGCAAGCTAACACAACTGAAATACCAGCATGTAAAAAAAACTTCCAAACCTTGGATGCTTGTCACTGAGGAGACAAATTGTTATCCATAAACAGCCATCCTTCGCTGTGAAAGTTTAAGTCAAAAATCATGGGGATGCTCACCTGAAGATTTAGTTGAATATTCAGCGGCAATCAGAGCTGGTGACAAAATCCAGACCCAGATCTGCCTGGAGAGGCTTTTCCCGGGAACACAGCGAAGCGCACGGGCTCCTTGCTGTCCTTACTGCTACATTTCATTTAGTTTCACACATTTCTATCCCTTCTGCAGAACAAGATAACAGAGCATAATGTTGTGTACAATGAGTCACTAACTACCCCTATAAGCAAGGTCTTACCTTCACATGTTCTGGAACTCATCTGTGTCGACAAGACCAAGTCTAACAGGTCCCAGCAGCTCACCACACTGGGAAATGGTATCCCTTGCCCTTCTGCGCTCACATTCAAAATCAAAGTCTCTGCTGTTGGGATGCTTGTTTGCATCTGCTGAATTTAAACTTGATGGGTGGGCCTAGAGAGGTCGAAGCTGAAGGCTGAAGGTGAGGAAGGTCATGTCTCCCTGCTCTCCCACTGACAAATTAGCAGCTCCTGGCTGGGCACAGGGAAACGCCACTCCAGTGCTCAGAGAGTCCATGGTCCCTCCTGCCTGTCCTGAAGATTTCGGTAGCTAAAACAGATGAATTTTTAAGTTCAATTTGTTTCAATTTTCATGTGCTTGCTTTTTTTTTTTTTCCCAGGTAAATATTATTTAGCTCTAGCCACACAAAGACTGGACATAATGACTTATGGCCTTTGTTTTTCAAAATCTGTTTCCTGCATGTGTTGGCTGTCCTTGTAGTTTTACATTTTCCATAAAATATCAAATATCAGTGAAACAAAACAGTGTTTCAAAAGAGTGTCTGACCACTGTGTATGATGAGATATAGTACAGGTGAATACAGCACCTGTACCGTGCTGCACAAAGGTCTCCATCTAATGAGCCACAGTTCCCAAAGACCCATAAATTTCAAAATATGCCAAATATTTACTGTTATTATATGAAATGCTGCTTTTTTTTTTTTTTTTAAACCCATGAATTTATGGAATGAATTTTGTTCAAAAGACGACAAGAAAATGAATAAAAGCTAGAAGTGACAAATGATGTTGATCCCTTTCAACTTTAAAGTGTTTGAATCAGAAGCTGCCATACAGCTCTTTTCAAGGTCCATATGTTTTTTTGATAGGAAACGTGTTTTGATTCAGGAATTATTTCTAGGGTTCATTAACATGTAAATTGCTCCACAAGGAAATCTAAAGCAGATTGAGTCCAAAGATATGTAAATATTTAAATGTAATTGGGGTTCAAGCCCTACATCTCTATTTCTGCCTGAACAGTTCAAACAGACGAGGTTTCCTGTCCTTCTCCCTGAAATCTAGCAAAATTCCTTGTCACATGATTTGCCTCCAAAAGCAGTCCCGGGGCCTGAAGTTCCATAAATAATTATAAGTTAGCTGAGTTAGAGGGTTCAGAGAGCCGGGGAATGTGTGGGCACCTGGAGTCGGTGTGCACACTCGGGTGCAGAGCCTTCCTCGTCGCCTGAGCAATTCTTTGTGCTCTGATGAGTACACTGCGCCTATGGCTGCACTCTGCACCAAGCTGCTACAGGGCCGTTTGCTGGTGCAAATAGAAAATGTTATCTTCTTAGAAAATATTATGTCTCCTATTACTTTTGATAGATCTCCTGTGGAATTCTTTTACAGTTAAATATAAATCACATATGGAAGAATGAAATCTGTTCTTGTAAACATGGCGTATGCACAAGGAGTAAATCACGCAGATGCAATCACTGCTGTTGTCATAATGTGTCTCCTACATGAAGCAGAGTGAAAAGGGATAAATAATCCTCTGGCTACGACTGCACCTGTGTGATGTCACGCTGCATGTCACTGGGAGCTGACAGCTCAGAGGAAGGCAGCTAGTGGGGAATATTTAATGAAAAGGTAAGGTAGTTGTCTGGGGAGCTCCTGCCGCACTGTGTTAACACACACAAACGTGCCGGGCCAAGGCAGCTGTAGAAATATCCCTGACGACCAGGCTCAATGTGTGAAAATCAAGATGTACTTCGGATGTACTCGAGCCCAAGTGCCTACTGCAGTTGAGGGAACGATTTAGGACATTTATTCTCTTGCTCTCTGCCCACGTCCATAGAGCAGGCCAGTGTGCTGCCCTGGGCTGGGCCACCAGGCGATCCCCCCTGTCATCAATCGCTCACAGAGCCCCTTGCCCTGGAGCTGGGTGGGAGAGAGCCCTCGTGGGTCCCCTTCTACAACAGCAGCAGAGAGCAGAGGCTTCAGGAAACAGGGATCAGTTCTTGCCTCCCCACCATCTGCCAGCCTAATCTCTGCAAATTATTTAAGCTACTTGTCTTCAATTCCCCATCTGTAAACGGGACACAATTACTCCTTGCTTGCATGTACAAGAGGAAAACAGTCTCTTTGTGATTGAGGTGTATTTGGACATTCATTCCAGTGGAGTATTTGGACATTCATCCCACTGGAGATGACTGGGTTGAAAATATATCTCCTCCCCGGTTGCTTGGCTGACTTGTGGCTGTGCAAGCGGAGGCAGCGGTACCCGGGCGCCGAGGTGCGGTAACTCACCTCCTGCCCGCAGGCTGTTGGCAGGGCCAGCACCAGCACGGGTTGACTGATGGCTGTACACAGCACGCCCCGTTCTCACTCCATGGACATCTGCTCCAGATTGCTGCAACAAAATGATACAGCCTTTGTTCAGTAGTTTCTGAATTATTTTCAGCTCTTTCCAGTCTTTGTGTTTCCATAATTTAGTGTTATTAACATATGATAAATCCAGTGTTGTAAGGCTAAATCCATGCAGACCAAATATTAGGTGCTCCATTCTCTACGGTGTTGGTTCTCAGTACTGTCACTTTTATAACATAAAAAGTATTTGAGTAATTATAAAACATACTTTATTATAATGACATGTCCTTCTTATAGCCAGGATACTTTTGAGGAACAGACTTTCAGTAATCACTTCTCTTTTTATGCAGTGCTTTCCCCAGAAATATTTTATTAGTCTAATTAGGGCAGGCAGTGAAAAGATCACCTTCAATTCATTTTAGAAATATGAAAGATCAATAGAGGAGATTGTTGTTTGAACTCCACCACCCAAGCTCTCCAAATGAGCACAACCTTCCTCCCCAAAAGCACATGTATGCCCAGATCAATACTTCAGTAGGAGGCTGAGGGAAATCAGAGCTCTGCTGGGAGAATAATCTGCCCTCTAAAAGCATAGATATAGTGTTAAAATAAAAGACAGTGTTGTAACGCTTCCTTTACTGTCTTGGGAGTGGGGGAATAAGTTGCAGAGGTGAAATGGTGAGAGCCTGCTGTCAGGTGCTGTAGCTGTTACTCTGACGAAACTATTGCTGAGTGTCTGTCCACGTGATGCTACAAACCCTCCTGATCAGCCAAGGTCACACAGACCTTTGGTTATTTGCTGAGTAAGTGCTGGTCAAGCAAATTAAAGGAGTTTGGAGCAGATCTACCAGATGCACCTCATTTATCTTGAAGTTCTGCACTTCCCCTACCTGAGTTTTGCCGTTCTGGTCACACCTTCAAGAAGGATGAATTCCTACCCCCAGGTGCAGAGGAGGGCTGCTTGGGGAATGTGAGTGCTGGTTGACAGACCCTGCAAGAGGAAACTAAGAGAGCAAAGCATGGTTGGATAACTAAACAAAGGTTGGATGTGCACAGGTGGGAGGGGGTATGGCTGCTTTCTTTAAACACCACAGAGGATAGACTTTAAGCCAGAGTATTATAGAGGTGTGTAAAAACATAGGTCTGGATTTGTCAGACTGGAAATTAGGAGGCATCTAAGCATTGTAGGATTAAGGTTCTGGGACAATGTTTCAATCAGAAGAGAAGGCATGATGTGATCCAGCTGGTTTCCGGATGGGGTTGGATGGGTTGAGGAAAACCATTGGCATGATGTGGTTACTGGTGCAGTCAGAGTCAACTGAGCTGCAGGAGGTGCAGGTTCGAAGGCTTGGCCATGCACCTCTTTTACCAAGGGCTGAAGAGCAAGCACAGGAAGAGCGAGCCACGCAGGGCTGGGGAGAAGTTAATGAGAAGCCAAGAGACTGGATTTCCCAACAAGCGTGTGATAGATTTTGAGTATTATAAACTTAGTGACAGAAGTAAATAGGAATTTGATGGTCCTCCTGGAGAGAAGAAACAGAGACCTAGCTGAGGAATGATGATAGGGGAAATTCAATAGTCTGCTTTCATTCCTGGTACCTGGGG
This sequence comes from Athene cunicularia, assembly GCF_003259725.1. NCBI lineage: Eukaryota > Metazoa > Chordata > Aves > Strigiformes > Strigidae > Athene > Athene cunicularia. The sequence continues at coordinate 11,029,460 of NW_020799116.1, forward strand.
CTATTACATAGGCTTCAAGGAGGCCCTGTGGGATGAAAGAAAGGCAAAATACATGCCATAGGTGCCTTCATAGAGGCTTGGACCATACAGGGCATTTTGAACTGGTGTCTCAATTTTTCAGAAAGTTTTCACTAATATTCCTACTTATTCACAGGCACATTAAATATATATATAAGTCAATGGGAAGGATATTCTTCAAGTAAGCTTGCTCTCTCAAAAGACCAGCCTAAAGTGTTATTCTTTATGAAACTATCTGTACTATGAAATAGTATGCCTATGACAATGCATACAACATTTTAAGTCCTCAGGGCTGCATGAGGAGAACATCCAAATTAAAAAAGGATAATGAAGTCTGAAATAGTAAAACTGCTAGCAGTTACTTTTTAATGGCAGCTAATTTAGTGGCATTGTTTGGACTATAGTCTTAGGCTGTAACTCAACTGACTTCAACAGAACGATGCCAGTAGCTAACTGTTGTGTCAGCCCTCAAGAGCTACATATTGCCATTATTTTATTAATAGCCACAAATAAACTGTACTTATGTAGAATTTAATTACTGGAGCCATTTGTTTTCTTTACTTGTGTTTGGGGGGCAAGGCTTTTGAGGATGATGAAAATTATTTGTTACTCATAGCATATGTTTTCCTGTTAAAATCTGAATAGGGCAAATTTCATTAGAGTATTGTTACAGTATTAATGTCAATCAAGCTCCTACTTAGACTGAATTAAATTGCCATTGTGTGAGTCTTCTGGTTTTATAAAGAAATCAGGTAAAATTCACTAATTTGATGGAATTTGTTAAGGACACAGTGAGGACAGAAGTGAAGAAATCAGCATAAAATGTAAGGGAGAATCAAAACAGAAGCTTAGCTATGTGTCTTTGATATGTTGACAGTTCCCATAGCTCAAGGTAACCTTTCTCTGTAGCACTCTGGGGTTTCCCTTTATTACTGTCTTTTTTAATAGAAGTCCAGTATTATGCTTCAAGTGCATTTTTCTGGTGAGCAAAACCACAAAGAGCAAAAGTAATGAAGATGTACAATGAGCCGAAGAAAGACAAGCAGTAATAACCAGATCCCACCCACCAAGTTGAAGACCCAAGAAAGTGGTGACAGTGGCACTGAAGCCCTCCCCACGTGCTAGGCTGGTAGTGGTGTAGCAGGGCCATGTTCCACCGGGTACAACACCCATGTCAGTTCAGGGTTTTCTGCAGTAGTTTTAAACAGAAATGGAGAACACTCCGAACTCAGATATAGCGTCAGAAACGATTGCACAGATTTTGCTATCATTTACTTACGCTGAACATTTAATTATAGAAGAAACACGAGTGCCATATAAATTTAGTTATTCAGTTAGGGTTTCCAAGACAGGTGATGGATCGGAAGAGATCTGTTGACTGCTGTTTCCAAGTGGTTGTATTATCTGGATGTGTAAATGATTACTATAGAGATATTTAGTCTGCCATTTTGATATTTTAGTCTATGTATTTCCATCACTTGCCCTTAAAACTGAATCAATATTTTATGCTCAAAAATGTACAGGTTAATACATTCTTGATATACCAAACAAGTAAGTTGGAAGGCCTACAGGATTGAATTTTATGGTTGCTCATATCACAAACTAAATAACAAGCAGTGCCACCAAGAGAAGGTTCAAGGTCTAGTATCTAAATGGGAACAACGTCCTGTGTCCTCTGTTGACCAGGTGATTTATATACCAGCTTTCTAGACTCCTTGCACTTTATTGGAGTGTTTATGATTGTTCTGATTTTTAGCAGTTTTCTTTGTACAGCCAAAACTTTGCACATATTTTTAGGAATTATTTTGGAGAAAGATTGAGGAAATTGTAAATGCTATAAGTATATAAACTGTGCTCAACCCAGACAGGTAGTCTTGACACATTTGACTTTTGACAAAGATATATTGGTTTCTTTGATTTTAGTAGGCAGGGGGATTTTTGTTCCAGTGCAGAGCAAAACCAGATCTTGAAAGGTTTGCAAAACAGAAGCGTTGCTAGCTGAACAGTAGAACAGGTCTTGTTTCGCCTACTCTGACTTTGTAAGGCTTGGACGTACATACACAGCTACAGAGTGATGGAGAGGTCATCTTGGAAAGCTATGCTTACTTGACCTTTGAGTTTTGGTTTTGTGATATCTATGGGTTGTTGTTCTTTAATAAAGTCAAAAAGAACAATAGATTTTAACAGACAAAACAGCAGCAGCTGAAAGGAAAAATACACTCTCCCAAGTTTTGAGCTATGACTTTCTTACAGTAGGAATCCATATGCTAATGCCAACCCAGGTAAATGCATTTTGGAAGTGTTGTTCCTAGAGCATCTTAGTGTACTGGCACATGGCATCACAGATACAAATAATCCAAGACTCAATGGTCCCACTTGCAGCAATGGGAGAATTTGCTGTGGACACTGACCCTCAGAATTTCTTGTTTCTCGTTGTGGTGTGGCAGTGGAAAGTGGGTTCAATGAGCTGAAGTACAGAAGCTGGAAAGGTATTAACTCAGGACCCTAAAAGGTGTCTTAGGAAATGTAAAATAAACAGGAGACAACCCCCAAAGAAATACAGCCATCCTGTTTAGATTATATCTTTTTCCCTTACTCCTGTATGCTCTGTTCAAATCGTAGAGCAAACATATGTTGAGAGATGCTGCCTATTTATAAAGTAAACACTAACAACAGGCAGAAAACAAAAGATAAAGGAAGTATTTTGCACACTAATCAAGTTGTCTTAACTCAGAAAGTAGTGAATATATGATGGTGCTAGGTTTTTAAAAGTATCACCAAGGCTTCAATTTTTCCATGTATTTAAAATATCTCTGCATGTCCATTGTTCTGGACACGTCTCAGGATGAGACCTAGTCACAGCTCTGGATGTTGGTAACTAAACTGGAAAACGACTCTCCTATCAATAGAGATGAGTTCCTCCATCAGAGAAGGCATTAGCATAGGTTTCCAGAAAATTTATTTTAAACTTAAAACAAGTCTTTGAATAACAAAATGAAGTGAAAGGTGTCCATGCATATTGTTGATGATACTGTACGCCAGCCTGTATCTTCAGACAAAATGCTCATTCACGAAGGTCATCCAAGGCTCAGCTGATGCGTCAGGAAGGATAGAGGTGAAAAGTCTTCTTCATCTGCTTTCTTCACTCCAATTACAAATATCAGCAATGTTGGAATTCACCTTTGGCTGCATGGGATTTTGATCGCTTTCCACTACCTAGCCAGCATGTCATGAAGGTTCATATACAATGTGTGTCATCAAAAATTAAAACCCCCGAAGTGCAGAAATGGCTAAGGTGTTTATTTCAGCAAAATATCCTTCTTCATATACAGTTTTCAATAAAAATATTACAGATAGTAGTTTAAATTCCACTGCTACGTAGAGTGTGTGCTGGGCAAAATGACAAGAAAAGATGTAAGCTGTTATGATCTGATTGTGAATATCAGACTATAAAAGCTGGTAGATATGAGAAAGTGACATAGTTTTCTTATTTTATTTTGCTTTAGATGAGATGGCTTCACTTTCACTTGTGGGAGGTTATTGTTGAGGCACAACTGCAGAGATTCAAGACTGGGTGAAATACAACTTTTCAGGGGATTGCTCTTCCTTATGTACTCCTACGGAATACATGGGCGAAGAATGAACGGAGATGACCCAGCTCAGCCTTGCTGACCTCCCCTCTATTAGCAGAGAGACAGTGAGCGGCATTTGGCACACAAGCTCTGCAGACACATAGATGCAAGGATTAAATCCCAGCCTTGCTGACGCCACAACTTTCTGTGGTCTTGGCAGGGAGCTGGAGACAGCAGAAGCTGCTGGGGCACCCTCTTCTCCCACAGCCCCTGTCCTGCTTTGCCGGGAGAAGCTGATTCCTCCAGGGAGTGGGTTCTGTGATTGCTATCACATGTGGGATGCATCTCCCCCTCTGTGGATTTAATTTTGCAACTCAATACTGTGCCAGCTGAGAAATGTTCCCTCTCCACCTGATTTGCCCGCAGTGCAATGGATTACAATCTGCTGCAGGCACCTGAAGATGAAAACCCAGCACAGTACACCAGTTAGACTGGTACAGCCCTCACAGCCCCACTTGAGCAGGAGTATCTCTCAGCAAGTATGAACACGTGAAAAGATGCACTTCCAAGACTGCAAAATCTCCACAGGCTCAAAATGTGGGGGTGGAAGTGAAAATGTACAATATGTTGTTAGCAAGCGGTGTTACTTTTTTCCCAGCCCCTTCTGACCTGCTCTGTTTTATAAATCCACGCTTCTTAAAAAGACTATGGTGAGTCCATATGTCTGCATGCGTGCACATAGCTGCCCTGTCTTAACTGGAGCAGAGCTGATAGTTGACTGGGACTCTACTAATTGACTTCTCTTCCAGAAAGGAAGTTGCCTTCATTTAAGAAATATCTCTTCTATTTTATTCCTTCTACTACTTACCAGCCATAAGTGTTCAATGGTGTACATAGTGTTTTATAACCAAGTAGGAGTAGAGCATTTCTTTTCTGAGGAGCTGGTACTGTTTAGTTGCTGCATAAAACACATTAGGCAAGTAGTGCATAGTATGTCTGTCAATAACGGGGTAAGGACCTAATGCTTAAACAATATATCTTTGTGTTTTAAAACAAAAATAATTATTCTAATGAACTAACATTCTCAAGTACTGGGCCTAATGACACATTGCTTTAAAATTTCTGCTGATGAGGCAACGTGGTCTTGGGTGTTTAGGGACGTGAAATAGATTAGAAGACTAAGAAGTGGATACTGTCCAAAGGGACCTATCACTTACCCTCATGGACCCTCCTTTCTGAAATAAAACAACAGTGTTTATGATTTGACTAATTCTAAGGACAACAAGCCTAGTAAAAATATGAAAATTTCTCTGCCAAGAGTCAGCTTGGAGCCTAAAGCTCAAAGTAGGGCAAAAACATGGTCCTCCATCAACTTTTTATGGAAATAAATTATTTCCATAGAATGTAACACATGTTTTTTACTCATTTGTGGTCTCTGTCTCTCTCTGAATGAAACAGAGCCTCTGTGAGGTGTTTACAGCTAAGGCACATTATTAAAGTGCCCATATAGGTGGTAGTTGGGAACAAGTGTAAACAGGTCTTGACACAGATTTCCAGCAGATTAACATGCAGGAATAAAAAGGAAAAGGAGAGAGGGGGGAAGGAAAGTCAGGCTGATATGATAGTCTTAACTGAGCCATAATTGCCTGTAAAATCAGAAGGGAGCTGACTTTAAATAAGACAGTCATGAATATTGCCAAAGGATTAAACAAATATCTAGCTTCTTGTCTTGTCTGCAACCTCCGAGGATGTGCTTAGATGTACACATGCTACACGCAAGGCGCATCAGATGAATGCTGCATGGGGGAGAGCTGAGACTTTTAGAAAGCTGAGGAGGATGGGATTGTGCAACAAAAGAAAAATTATCCCTGTGTCAAATAGCACTGAATTAACACTCACATATAATTTTTACCTCTACTTGATTCTTTTACTTGATGGTAGCAAATACATTATTACTGAATTTATCCACACTAATACCACAGAGCAGCAAATGACAATTTTTCAAGAGAACCATTATTGCAGTTGTGGGCTGCCTAGGCAGCACAGCGCCTGTGTGTAACACAAAATTAAATGTGTTCAGATTATCCAGACACGTGCAGGAGGCTAGTGTTGGCAAATGGGTCAGTAATCAAATCCTTTCACCTCACACTGTTGACTGCATGGCACAAGGCAAGCCAAGCCTTTCTGCAGCTACACTTACACTTCCAGCAGGAAAGAAAGGCAACCGGCAAACGCCTGGTGAAGAACAACCACAGTAAGAAAGCAGCTAATTGCTGAACATTTTTCAGATCTAAAAATAATCCAGAAAGCAAGAGAGTAGAGAGATAAACCACATACAGCTAAACAGAGCGCACAGCAAAGTAACTTGCAGCAGGCATCAAACATTCCTACATAGTTAGATCAGCTGGATCACTCCACAGGACAGAAAAGACTACGATCCTTTGTTCTTACAGGCTGCTTGTGCTCTTTCTTTTTATTTATCATCTGTAATTTAAAATAAAGACAAGGGAGCAGGTAGCGGTAAAGGACACACATTCTTCAACCTTATTGCCTTCCGGACAACACACAGGGATCAATTTTAACTGTCATATCAAGTCAGATGTCAAGATGTGCATGTTTGAGAAGGGGAAAGTTCCCTCCTGTAAGGATGTCTTGGATCAGCTCTTTTAATGGCATCTTTTGCCTTTCTGCAGAGGTTATACTGAAGGTGGTAAAAACAGGTATCACTGCCCTGCTTTGCTCGGGCAGGCTTTAACTGGTGTAAAACCTATGGAGGGACCTTTCTAGTGGGATTGTTTAAGCAGAGTCCCACAAGCCCCAAGTCTCTGAATCAATAAGCTTACAACCAGTACATTGACAATGTCCTTTTTCCTTGCTGGGCTGAGCTGACCCTGAAAAGCACAGCCCAAGCCCTGGCACACCCCCAGCAACTTCAGCTCTTGTGGGGAATGTTTCACAGAAAGCTTGTGGCATCCCGGGTTTGGCATCCCCTGTGTGCTTCTCAAACGATCGGCTGAGCAGACACGTAAGCATTTTGAGGAGATGTTTCCCCAGAGACGCCTTTGCTGGCTCATCGCATCCTCGCATCAGCTCCTCTCCGACCCAGCTCTCAGGCGCTGGTGCTCATGCCTCCGGGAAAGGCAGGATTACCCCAGCCCCTTGGCACGTGTTTGCCTCCCACAGCACTGCCTGGGATCAGCACGGCTCCTGGGTCGCATGGTCAGGCTGTCTTCCTCCACATGGAGTTGAAGGTCTGTTGTCAGCCTCTGAGCGCGGACAGAAAGGATTGGTGATGCCAACTTCTGATAGGGAAGGAGAAAGGAAGAGGTATTTCCTTGAGTATCTCAAGGCTTGATGATAGTACACTTTCCTCTCTTTTAAGGCCACAATGGTATCTGCCTCCACCAGTCATTGGATATAGGCCTCTTCTCACACCTCAGCAGGAATTCCTGTGTAGGGATGACTGATTTATTGTTTACTTCAGAAAAACTTGGGCTGCATATAATAGTCATCCATCACACCATTCCCATTTTGAGTTTCCTCATACCACCCTCATAGCAGCTCTATATTGTCAAATCTAGCAGAATACTGCCATTCCCTGCTCTAATATCTCAGATATGTAATACGGCTTCTTTCTGCCCTGGTAGATCTGATGAAAGCCTATTCTTACTTGCCATGAGCATTCTTAAAGGAAAAAAAAAATAACAAAACAAAAACCAAAACACAAAAAAACAAACCAACAAGCCATTGTTAAAAGAGTACAGTGCAGGTATTTAAAGAGGTAGTTTCTGACTGCTGCTCCTTTCTCCTCTTGACATGAAGATGAACTTCCTCTGGTAGCTGACTCATTGCCCTGGGCTATCGCTCTAATTTCTTTGACTTCTGATGAGCAGATGCTCTAAATCTGTCAATATGAAGCACAAAAGGATCTTATTAATGGTCCAACTACTATGTTTTTCATGGGTAGTGCTATCAATCTTATCTTATGTGCATTATTGCTAGCAATTGTTTACATATGCTGTAGCTCCCACTCAGTGCTTTATACCACCTCACTTCATACTGCTGCCTCATATACGGTGGTCTTTATGCTACATATATCACATTTATATATCTTGAGTGAGCTTGAGGCTCACTCGCTTTGTAAGGTACCAAGCTGTAAGGTACTTTTCTGTTTTCTGTAGTATATTGGTGTGCCTTGAATTATTCACTCAATTTCTGAGAAGCAGCATTAAGAATGTAATCTTCTGTTCATAAATCCATTGGAAGACTCTTAATAATGTAAGCCTTAGTGGAACATCCCAGCGTTGCAAAGGAAGGTGCGAGCATTTCCTTAGGGTTTCAGATGGTTCACTTTCCTTTGACAGAGCTAAATCCATTCTTTAGAAAAAAAAAAACAAAAACAAAAACCCCACACCAACACCACACTTAGCTTTTGAAAGATTTCAACCATTGTTTTCTTTTTCCTTGTAATGAATGATCAGCTGCTCTGTCACTACAGGAAGGTCCATACAGCTCACAGAATACACAAAGGCCAAGTTCAGGACCATTTGCATTCATTGGTTAACACTAACGTGCTCCTTGATCCTGCTGCAAAGAGGGTTTGCTCCTATAGGCTTCTTTTTCCAGGAAGCCTTCATTTCAGTGGTGAAACATTACCTTATAAACACTCAGCTCAGGTGAAATCAACCACACTGACAACTTGCCTTCATCTCCAGAAATGAGAATTCTTGGAATGCTGGCAATACCTACTACAGAAACGGTGGCACTGGTGCCATTGTGGCCGCAGCCCCCATAGCCTGCATGAGCATTGTGACCCTGAGCTCCCAGGGCATGTGAGGCTGTGCATAGGTTTGGTGATCTCTGCACGGGCCTGGTCTTTGAAGTGAAGATCTAAGCAGGGCATTTAAAATGTCGGGATTATTCTTCTTTGTCCCTTCCAAAGAGCAGGAACAAGTGGGATCAGCATCTTCTGGGGACAAAATGGCATCTCTGAGCACGGCCACCTGGAGCAGCAGGTAAGTCAACAAGAGCAGAGACCATGAGAGGTGGCAGGAGCAGCTGTGACTCCAAACAGGTCTTGTTCCTGAAACCTTGAGGTAAAACCAGGAAGATTCAGCTGCTGGTTATTTCTCTGTATAGAACACAACACTCATCTTCAGATTTCCGTTTTCTTACACCAACTTTTGCACGTTACTTCTACTTAGATAGTAAACTTCTTGCGGGGCAGTATAGGAGTTAATTTTGATGAGATCTGTGATTACAGCATAACTTATTTTTGCAACTACTCACAAAACAAATTTCAACATTTCAGATAGTATCTACCCACCATCAGCCAACTGCAGCAGAAGATGATACTACGTTCTCATTTGGGTTTATACAGTAGCTCCACAACTGTTCCTCTTCATGTAGTCCCAAATGTAATGGTAATTTCTCACAAGTAAAGAATTTACAGTAGTATTGCAAGTTTGGGAGATATGGATATGTGGGTTAGTAAAATTAAGCTTAGCATCCCTTGAATGTCTCGTGCTCTTAGTGGTACAGCAGTCTGAACCCTCTAAAACATGTTTACAGTTATTCGGATTTTTTCTGGCTTCATCATATATGTAAAATCTCTCCCATGTTTATTTAAATATCTTAAATACATTTGGGATAAAGCTGTTGAGTTTTGTTTTCTCTCACAGGATGTATCTAATTCAGGATATTATTTTCAGATAATGACTTAAATGGGAATATGCGTGTTCATATACTGCTAGCATGACTTCCATAATAATATGATCCCTTTTAGGAAATTGTGTATGCAGAATCAGTGTGTTGGTAACTGCTGTAGAAAGCTAAAATTCAAAAGTGACAGTTAATAACTTATCTGTCGAATGTACCCAACTGTCCTCGGGAAAAAATAATTGTTTCAATTAAAAAAAAAAAAAAAAAAAAAAAAAAAGTATTTGTCTTTATTATTGGCAGGCTTCTACTCTTCAAATAAAACTGTACCCTATCATTACTGGAATAAAGTTTATCTGTTATTCATAGGCTGCAGAGAGATGTTTTCCCTTATTCTTTTTTCCCCTTCTCTGCTGTTTTTAATGGCCTCTGTAGAAATCTTTCAAATAAAAATTTGTATTACTTTCTTTTTCCTTGGCACAAATATATTTTTCCCTGTATTCCTGTGCTGAAATTAATACAGTTCTATTTTTGTCCTTCCTTATCTGTACATCAACAATAGACTATGTCTTGCTCAGAATTGCCTCTGTGGCTCCCATTCTCGGGAAAGTCTTAAAGGCCTTCCCGTTCTCATTACTGAGAAGAGCAGTTCATGTTTTGAAGGGGTTTTAGCTAGCTACCTATGACTTCAATCCTCTCTCTCTAAATCAGTGAAAACTCCACAGGTGGCTTGTGTGAGGGCCGCGTCGGGCCCACGATGCTGCTCTGAAATCGGAGGCTCTGCTCGTAAAAGGAGACAGGTCTGCGTGTGTCTGTGGGAGACGTGTGTCAAAAGCTGAAGTGCCGGTACAGAAGTATTCATTATAGTTTCTCCATTTAGTAGTATTAATACAACTTGTACAGTGCAAAAAGTTACACTCCTCGGTGTAGTTATGATGCTGATGGCAATCAGATTCATGAGTGGGATGTTTGATGACACAGAAATACCGAACGTCACACTTTAGGACGTCCTCCACTCTGAGTCCTAGAGGAAGGAGGCGTTTCTCACTCCTTTCCCTGGGATAACATATGATGACCATGATTTGAGGCAAGATGTTAGACAAGACAGACCACATTTGATCTGATAATTCTTGTCCTATGACATTAACTCCTAAGTGACTTGACTTTGCATACTTGGAATTTTATCTGACGTGGAGAGCCTGTCCCCACAGGCTTCCCTGGGAAGGAAAGCTGCCACGTTTCCCCAGATCACACTATTTGACTCCTGGAGGATCATGCAGAGGCACGCTGGAATCAGCAGGGCTTCATATGGCCAGAGGACATAACTGGTGAAGCTTGAAGTTCAGATTCATTCCCTGAAAGCCAAACACCAAAGTTTTCAGTAGAAAATGCACAAGAGTGCCTGTAAGGCTCAGCTACCTACGGAAGAAGAATCACAACACCATGGTTGATGAGGCAACTGTTTGATGCTCCTTCTTTCATCCAGTCTTTAATTTTGACCAAAACAGTCCACATGTATTCTTTAACAAGATCCCAGGTGCACAGCTGGTGCACAAAGTTATTGTTATCAAAAGTCCTCACTAATGGACCTGAAGAAGTGTTTGAGTTATCAGTGTCAACAGCCATCTTTGTTAGGACTTTCCAAAGGGACAGGGAGGGCATTATGCTGTATGTTTATCAGGTGATGGATGATTAATAGGTCTTAGCATACAATGAATGTGTATCTCTTCTTCACATGCTAATCACATGGCATTTATAAATGTCAGCACCTTATCGTGGCAACACACTCTGAATTTTGTGTGGTTTTAAAGGTATTTATTTTTAACATTTTAAACGTGCGTATTATTAAGGTTGCGTCATTTGAAATGTCCCTTTTGCAATGATTTAGAAATATGGTGAGTTTTTCTTTTAATTTCTGAAGCAATTAGGATATTGTATTTTAAATCTAGTTGTTCTTTAACTACTAAAATGTAGCAGTGGGTGTCACCTTGGAATCTTAAATCATGACAAAAATAATTCATAATTATTAGACTGAGAAGCTTCAGGGTTGTCCTGTTCTGCTTTTTTTTTTTTTTTTTTTTTAGTTATAAATTATAGTTTTACCATTTGGGAATTGCATCATTTTCATTCAAAAATCCTGAATTTCATGATTTGGTCATAAAAATGTGCTTTATTATCAAATGTGATTAGGAAGTGTGAGCCTCAAGGGATTTTTGTAAAGGTTCAGGGAGAGTTCAGGTACAGAAAGTCCAATGAAAAACACACACAGATTCTGGACTCAGGGGCTACTTAAGCCAACCTTTCTGAACTACAAAAGACTTTCTTTTCCAGATATAATTTTTAGGTCCATTCCTGTGCTCCTTGACTGAATCAGAACTACTCTTGTCTTCCAGAGAGTTTATGGATCTCGTGACTTTGAATTAACCTAAAGAAATTAAGATTCCTTTAGAAATCTGCACCTTGAAAGCTGTATTCTACCCTTGGACAGTGAAGTCGTTGAAGCCAACATCTGAATACTACTTGTTGACACTAAGTTTGTAGGTTTAGATCTTTGGTTCCCAACCATTTTGTTAGTGATAAATACCCACATTTTCAAAACACTTCACTGAAATTGGCACTAGCTGGCATCTTTGGCAGGGATGTCACCAGAGTGGCCAAAGATTGAATCAGTTTGGAGTAAACACAGCCTTGCAGCGCTAAACAATGGTTTCTGAAAAAAAGCACTGGGTTATACTGGCAGAACACCAAGGGTTTGCTTCAGTTTCTTCTTTGCTCCCTAATAACACATCAGCCTCCAAAGCTGTCCACCTTTCCACAGCACTAAAATCACTTCAACTTTGTATAAAAGATTTATTGTCCTGCGTATCACCATCTGTGTTGTCACATATCTGTGGACTTGAGAATATTTACAGATCACGTCACAAATAATTCTCAACCAGTTCCTGGTTGCTCTTCTCTCATTGTATCATCTCCTTAGAAATGCTATATTTGATGCATTGTCCCAAAAGGAAACTCATATGATGTAAGACTTGTGATGGCTAAAAAGAAAGGCAAATTTCTCCAAAACTCCTTGTAAGCTGTATTGCTCCCTGTACCACGGAGCTATAAGCAGCCCTAGACTTACCCAGCCCCTCAAAGGACTTTGTGAATAGTCATCACTTTGTAAAGATGGTCTTGGTATTTTAATTAAAGGTCAGACAAAACTACAGTGTAAACCTTGGAGAGGTTTTGTAGCAGTCATTTAAAGCAGAGTTGCTTAATGAAGTCTTATTGTATTAGTCAAACAATGCCCAAACCCTTTCTAAGATTTACAGAAACTGCAGCCTAAACAAAGGAGCCTCTGCCAAGTTCAGGCTGTGAGTTCAGCACCCATAAATCACGGCCTGGCCCTATGTCTGCTTCATCCCTATAAATTGTGGTGGGAGTGCTGCAGGGTTGTGCACTGCTTTGCTTACTCCTCTGTGTCAGTAGCGAGAAGCACGTGGCACGTACATCGTCCCAGAGCCTCGAACCCCTCTGTAACACAGTTGCAGGGCAGGACATGGCAAATATGTTAGGAATGGCACAAGTTTTGTCTTCTGCTTGTCTTTGTCTGCATGCTTGTGTGACAACCTTCATGGTAATTAAAAATAGTTTGTTTTTACGTAATTAATATTACCGTGCTAAATATTGTAGGGATGCTCTGGCATGAATATCCCAATTGTCAATCATGGACACGGTTGTGCAGCAGCGTGCTTCTGAAGGTCGCACTGTAAGGCTTTATTCAAAGTGTCAGCTTTACTATTACAAGTGATCTTAAAAACCTGCAAGGCAGTTTTTCTTGCCAGATTTCTGAAGTATTTTAGACTATTTGCTGAAAAGAATACGTCTGAATTTTAAACTGGAGTCTTTGATTTCTGACTCTTCCACCTTTGGCCTTATTCATGGATTCGTTTGGAAAAAAAAGAAGCAGGTGACCTGGTTTGCTTGTTCATTCAGTGGCAAGTTATAACATATGCAGAGAAGGTGGCACAACCAAAAGGCTTTTCAGGAAAGCCATCTGTCTGCACACACTGCTTCCATGGGTTTACCTTTCAGATCTTATTTGCTTTTGGTTGCCACCCAGTTGAGGGTAGGTGATGTTTTTCTCTGGCGCTTGTAAGGATGTTGCATGCTCAGATGGGTTATGATGATGTATTCTATGCATGTTCCTATTGAAAAATTCGGAAGCATTTTCAGCGTTGATTTCCCTCAAGAGTTATTACACCCCACACAGATTGGCAGTGCCGTGCCACAGTGCCAGGATTTATGAGGTGACCTTGGAGACACAGGCACTCCCAAATTGAAAACACTTGGAGCTAAACTTGAAATATATTTATTTTGGATTACTGAGCAGTCTCCACTATTGTATAAATCAGAATGAGATTACACAAATAAGACATAATATTTATATAACATTTCATAACATGAGGGGATTCATTCATACATGCTTCAAATACAACACTCCTGCCTCCTCCAGACTCTGTTTTGCAGTTGGGTCCAATGTTAAACCTTCGCTAGGATTCAGGAAAGGCAGCAACTGGCTTCTCCCGCCCTCTCCATGAGCACTGGACTATTTTTTGAGCCATCCTCCATCACATGGGAGCCGTGGAGCAGTGGTACTTAGCGGCTGCTCAGGATTGGACCGACTAAAGATGCTCAGTTGTCTCCAGCGGCTGGAGAAGCCCCGCTGCCTTGCTTCACCACTGTGTGTAGAGCTGCCCAAGCCCCTCAAGCCCTGCATGGGGTTGAGCTCGGCGTCCCAGTGTGCCAAGGAGACAGCCACCCTCCCAAGTGGCTTGGGGTGCTCCCCAACCGCCTTCGGGAGCTGGGAGCTGAGCTGTGCTAATAAAGAGGTGCTGATAGATGGCAATGAAACACCCGAGCGAAGGCACGTTGAGTGCAAACCTGTAAGCAGCAATAAACGCGAATCCAACCTGCACTAATGTTAATTGTCATTCAGTTTATATCGATGTGCAGTTTATTAAACCATAAAGCAAGGCAGCAAGCACAGAGAGCAACTCTAGAGATAATTAAACATAATAAGGGTTTCACTTAATCCCTCAAAACCCAGGGGAGGCACAGTTAAGACTGAATACCCTCTTTGCACTGAAAGGCATTTTTTTTGCACAGCCATTTAAGAGCACTTCCCGGTACAAGATTCCAGAACGGGGGAAAAGGTAGGTTCCACCTTCGCTTCTGAATACTTTTTTTTTTTTTTTTTTTTCCATTTTCTTCGTGCCTTTATATATCACTCTGCTTATTAAGCCTGAACTCTGACTTTCAAAGCAGTTCGTGGCTCGTAATTTGCATTGTGATAGCAAATTGAGACCCTCAGGGGGGATCCTGGGAAAGGTCCCAGCACAGGCCAGGGCGGTGGCGAGGAGGGCTGGGAAGCAGCAGGGCTGGTACCCGAGAGCGCTCTCATCCCCAGCCGCAGCACTCCCTGCTCGGACGAGCTGGGTCACAAAGGGGATGAAAGGAGAGGGCAGACTAGTCGTGCAGAGGGCTGAGCGGGAGACTGGCAGCGCAGGCAGAGGAAGGAGGGAGGCAGCTTTTGAGGAGTGAGAACAATTATGGCAAATCCGAGATTAATGCCGGAGGCCAAAGGCAGGGGGGTGGGGTGGAATTAAAAAAAATTAATGCCCCGAGGTGTAATTTGGGATTCTCGGGACTCGTTATCGGGACTGGGGCTGGTCGAGGATGGGAGAAAAACAGAGAAGTGATCGCCCAACCCTTCTCGCACCCCGCAGCGGCAGGGCTGCCCCGGGCTGCGGCCGCCTCGGCTCCGCGGGTGCGGACCTGTCCCGCCTCCGCGGGTGCGAGCCGTAAGAGGAGAACAAAAAATGAGCAGGGCAGCGGCGGTGGGGGCTGAGCCTCTGTAGCCAACCCCGCGGAGGCCGGG
>NW_020799116.1:11044680-11120693 GCF_003259725.1 Athene cunicularia
CCCCGCGGTACCCGCGGAGCGGGATGCGCAGCGCAGCGCGGCCGCCGTGGCGGCTCCTCGGCGGGGTGTGCCGGCGCGGAGAGGCGCGGAGAGGCGCGGAGGAGGACGGGCAGAGCTGGCCGCGGGTGCGGAGAGAGGGAAGGGCGGCGGGGATGGGGCGGCGTGCGTGTCTCGGCCGGCAGAAATGCATGCATAACTTTTTGCTGGATCCAGCCAGCCTCCCTTGCTCGACTTTCAGCTTCTTTTTGCTCTCCCCAGGCTGCTGTTGCTTCCGTGTCGTGAGCAACATAATGCAGCATGTTGTTTTATTTATCCCAGACAGGAATGACTTGCTCTCTAAACTACAAATTAAACGATGCTGCTTGCATAACAAGTGGAAATAGTTTGTATCTTACATACTAATTACCCATCACCTTTTAGACTAAGCAAAGGCGGTTGTTTTTTGTTTGGGTTTTTTGTTTTGGTTGGTGGTGGGGGTTTTTTGTGGGTTTTTGGTTGTTTGGTTTTTTTTTTTTTTTTCGAGGAGGGTTCAATAAAACAGTCTGATGTCTTGTAGCAACGTATTCATTTTCCCTTGCTGGATTAATGTGGGCAAAGGATTAAGAGCCAGCATGTTGATTAGGCACCCTGAGGTGCAGGGAAGAAGGGGAACATTTGGCTGCGGAGAGGAGTCAGTTTTTGTGTTTGTGCTCGCACATCCTCCTGGTTACGTGGCTCGGTTCGGGACCTGCAGCCTCACCTCCCGCTCCAACGGCCCCACGACTCCGAGATCCTTCCTGACACAGCATCTACCGGGGATGCTGGGGCCCGTGGCATGTCCCGGTGGCATCGCGCCTGGCGAAGCCCCTTCCCTCGTGTCTCTTGCTGCCTGCCGGCAGGTCCAGCCCAGGTGAGCGAGTGATGCTCCAGCCCCACTCCCGCATGCCGGGGCTCCCCGTGCTGCTGGCGTCGGGGCACGATGGCCAGCACCGAGCATGGGGAGCAGGGTGATGGGGCCCTGCGCTTGGGGCCAGCCTGAGGGACCCTCCAGAAGCCTTTTCTGCTGTTTTCCTGGCCAGGACACTGATTTTTCTTCTCTTTTTTTTGGACCTGAGGAGATTGCATTTTTACCCTGCGTTTGTAAGTCCCTGAAAACTGCTTAAATGGCTCTTCAATAATCCTTCAAAGTCACCTCCCCTCTTTAATCTAATACCAAAAGGACTTACTTTACATGGCTAATCCCTCTTTTACTTGCTGTACAGCCTCATTTAGAGGTGTGCACACTGCTAATTTTCCCAAAGCAGCCTGTTTTAGACAATGGCTTCCACTGGCGTGCAGCAACCTCTCCCTCCTGTGCTGAACTCTGGGCAGAGCTGAATGCATCTGACAAGATTTTGCTTGATTTCAGGAGGTGTTTCATCAGATCCCATCATGCAAACTAACCCTTCGCAGGAAGCCACGCTAAAACCTTTATTTTGTGTGGTTTTGTAAATGCCACCTCTTCAGAGGCTCCGGGGAGTCCCCTGCCCTGTCTGTGTACCCCTGTGTTGGATGGTGAGGACTGGAGTAAAGCAGGGTGTGCCTGCAGGTAGTTGGAGTTGAATGTTCCTGGCAAAACTCTGATGACTGGGAAATTTTCTCGTCCTTATCTTCTGCAGTGGAGTTGAGCTCTCTACTAGCCCATCTAGTGTTCCTAGAATTTTAAGCCTGCGTTCTTCTACATGATGACAAAATGTATGTTTTTACTGTGACAGCAGAAGAAAAGCTTAGCTTTGCAAGAAGTCTCACTTTTCCCTTAGCATGTAAACAGTAAACATGATGAAATGATACTGCCCTCAAACCTGAACTTTACGTGCGTTAACAGCGTGTGGGGAGCTCCTCAGCCCCTCACCTGAGGTCACCATGGATGTCCGATGAGGGGCAAGTGTGCCTTCAGCGTGCTCTGGGTGGTGGGAGGGGGCGAGTGGCAGCGTGTCGTCTTCCCAGGGCCACGAGGATGCCTTTGGCCACGGTATGGCACAAGCCCTCGTGGGTGGGTGGTCTCTGAGACCACAGCCATCCTTCCCTGGGGTGGCCTCAGTTGTATTTCCAGTGTTAATCCCTCCGTTGCATGTTTTCTGAGTGCTGATTTTTAACCATCAGCTCAGGAGCGTTTATTCTAGACGGGAAAGTAGCCGCACTTCAAGGCAGCAAGCAGCTGGTGAAAGATCCCCCCTTGGTTCCCAGCCTTGCACCTCCTCATGCATGAAAGTGTTTCTTGTTGATATTCAGGTCTTAATATTTATTGGGATTACCATTTCCTTGATTTAAAATACACTCCTCTGTTACCCCATCAGGGACAGCTAAGAAAACAGGTGTGAGCTCCTGTACAATTTCTACCACAGATGGAAAACTTACAGAATAATTTTGTCGATATTCTGGTGCCACATAACTTATTTCTGTTGGTCTAGGGAGTGGGCTTTCTCTGACAGTTCTGTGTAGTTAACTTGATTTTAAAAAAATTTAAAAATCAGAGATAAAGACAAGGCAGAGATGCAGGAAGGATATTAACCACAAGACAGCTAGATCATTGCCTTTTTATTTTCTCCCGTGGTTTTTCTGAATTTTATTTGGTGAAGCATGATGGAGGCGTCAGCTGCCTGTGGCTGGTCTCTGTCGGGGGCACCAGTGGGAACAGCCCCGGCGCCATGCAGGCAGCTCCTGGGCTGCAGGTGGTGCGGGAGAAGATGCTATTGCTTAAAAATACTCTGCCACGTTTGAAAGTTCATAAATCATCCCAGGTCTATTTTTAACCACGTTAGATTAGAGCAAGTCTGGGGTTTCTTCCCACACCTCCCGCCTGTGGCCTAAAATGACCCAGTAATGTCCTTGTAAAAGCTGTTTACACACTCCTTTTGATTTTGCTGGTGACCTGTTGTTCAGCCCCACTGTCATACAGAGGATGGGGCTCAGTCTGGAGAGGTTTTGATGCAACAGTTGGGAATTTTCCTTTGCATGCAGAAACTGGAAGTTTGCTGCTGAGTGCATGAGTGATGTGCAGCACCTGACAGGAAGGTAATCACAAACACAGAAAAGTAACATGAATCACACAAAATCCACAAATGTCAGCCCCGAAGCTCTAATCTAGGCGTGCTGCCAAGATTTAAATTTGCACACATCTTTACTGTTATCTGCTACAGTGGTTACTCAAATATAAATATGAATATCATGACAGTAGTGATTCATTCTTTTTATTATTAGCAAAGCAAATATATAATGATGACATCCATCTGATTTACTGTTTCATGTGAGTATACAACTGTCCCCTACCATCATCCAGCAAAAATGCTGGTATTAAAACAAAAACTCTTGTGTCCAATCTGCTTGCAGTCTTAGCATAAATGAGGTTCACGTTTCATTATGAATGCAGACAACAGTATTTTCTACACTAAACAGGGGGTTCCAGTATTTTGTGTGTTGTACTTGGGAAATAACTTCACTTTTTGCTTCTCCCTAGATACAAGCAGTCACTTTCTATCTTAATCTTCAGGATAAAAATCTGTTTCAACAGGACAACAAGAAAAAGAAGGATTTGTTGTTGTGAGGGTTTTTTTTTGTTGTTGTTGTGGTTTGGTTTTTTTTTTTTTTTTAATTGCTGGGTTAAATCACTGAAAGTCAAACCCTCAGGAGCAACAGGGTCAAAGTATTTTTAAAACAATTGATCTAGTGACTTTGTTGTACGCATTATTCAAATTTAGGAAGCTAGAGCATAAGGAGCAAGTTTTGACTCTGCAATGTAAATTGGGATTTTTGCTCAGGGTGGTAATTACAGCCTAGATGTATCAGCATGTGGACCTCAGTGAGGTAAGTGATACACTGTTGCACTGTTCAACTTCAGAAAAAATTTGGCACTCTCAAGAATATAATTTACAACCATTTCATTTTTAAAATACCTTAGTGTTAAACAGCTCAAGGTTTCAAAAAATGAGGTCCTGCCACATTTGTTTCTTCTATTAATTCTTCCATAAACTCCCAGTTGATCAGCGGTTAATGCTCTGTTTCTTGAAGGTTTGCTGGAGGTGTCTCAGATGTGGCCCAACATCTTTACTAATAAAAGTTTTGATATATCCGGTACCAAGTTCTCCTAAGATGCATTATACTAAAGATTAAAAGAAAAGTACCACACTTGTACCTCACCACCTTTTCTCCTTAGTTTTTCTAGAGACTTTGAGCCAGGCTTCAGTGAGACTCAGTGGACACAGTCGTTATTAACCATCTCACATGGGCTTTCCCCATTCTTGTTTGCATAGCAAGATGTGGTTGGAAGACCAGCTGTTAGTCTTGGCTTTCTCTGGATCTTGTTTAACCCGGGAGGGCAATATGACAGCACGCCCTGCAGTGATGGCTCATCTTCCTTTGCAGTCCTTTCTCACATGTAGACAGCCCAAAGGACTCCTCCACCAGTGTCCCTGCAACCCCCACAGTCTTTCTCGGGAGTATTTTAATTTCTGACCTCGGGAGTATTTTAATTCTGACACCACTCGCATCTCCTGGGATTTCCTGAATTAAGGTATTTCGGAGGTGGCTGGTGGGGGGAGCATGGGGGGCTGCACCCAGCCAGGGGGATGTGGCCAGAGCTGCTGCAACTGGAAAGGATTTCCAACAGTGGTTGACACTTGGTAGCTGTTCAGGGGACGAGTTAGTCCTGAGCTGCCTCTAACTCTAGGCTGATTTACTCTCCTATAAATTCTGTTTTTGTCAGCCTCAGACAAAATCTGTGGTTATAATTTATTTATATAAATATTTAGCCAGTGAAGAGATATGGTATTTAAATCCAATCTATATAAGGTTTAGTTAGTCAATTAGAAGACTAAGAAAGGGAACATATAGCAAACTTGGTGTTTGTAGTAGAAAAACCTGTGTTACAATGGTAATTTCATCTGAATAGTTCTGAAGAGCAATAACCTACCAGTGTTTTTTCAAGGGAACTGTAAGTGCATGGTTTATTAAACTCTTTTTTTAAATGCAGATAAGAGGGTATTGTTTGGGAAGACTTACAAACGACATCGTACTCAAACAATTAAACACATTTCCATCTCTATGCTTCCAGTAATAGGAGTGTGAAAACCCAGAACTATCTGGGAAAGGCCACAGGATTGCTGAGGTTATTCAGTGCACACTGCTTTTCCTGCTCCCCTCCCTGTTTCTGGCTGTATGTTACTGGTTCTGATCTCCCATTTTTACATCTTTCTAGCTATAGCTATAAAACCTTGAGCAGAAATCTTCATCCATAGCCATGGTTTGGGTGATCTCCCCCTTCATGGCCTCTGTTAAGGAGCCATTAGTAGAAAAACTGAATTCTACTCAGACCCCTCCGCTGGGTTTAGTCCCACCTCCCTCCATGTCCCTCTTTTGACTGAGCCATGGCCTGTTCTGTGCCTTTGGGTAGTCACAGCCACTTGCTACCTCTGAGCTCAGGGCTGACCTTAGGGCTTGGAGAAGACCCATAAGCTTTGTCCCCAGATTGCTGTCAGGCAGGGTTCCCTTCCTTGGACTGATAGTACTAGGCTCATATCTGAAGCAGATTCTTCTGTTAACTTAGCTGTAGGTTTGTACCAGGTTTAAATCAATGATCTCTTCTAGGACAGGTTGTACATTAACCAAGAGCATGTATTGGTGAGTCAATGGCAAGATAAACATCCTGGCTAACTGCCGTGATGCTGAGCTCCTTTCAGGGGGATCTTAGCCCACCTCTGCTTTCTGACACCATCAAGTGTGAACTGTTTGCAGGGCCGATGTGCTGGATCTTCTTCCCTTGGACCTTTAGTGGAACCCCACGTTTTATATAGCATATGTGTGAGGAACCTGTAGCTATGGCTACCAACGGTGCATAAATTCATTTAATGTGATTTTCTTTTTCCATTATATTTTTTGTTAACACTGTACTTTGTGTAATGGTGTGACCCACGAGAGGTGTTTGAAAGACGTCCTCAGTGCTGAGCGGAGGAGGGTTCTTCACCTCCCGCGTAGAGTACTGAATAGCTTTCATCAAGTAAGATTTTTTTTTTTTTTGTCACTACTATCCTGCTCTTGTGAAGTGGAGGCAAAAGCTCTGTATCCTCTTGTCATGAATGAATGGATGAATCTTCTTGGTCTTTGTCTCCCAGTCTTTTTTTTTTTTTTTTAAAAAAAAAAAAAAAAAAAAAAAAAGCTTCTGAACAGCACTCAACTCCTAGATTTTTAAAAGAGTTACTTAGCATAAGAGCAGAACGTTTGCCTAAGAGGGTTTTAGTCCAAGAAGGACTTTTCATATTTAATTGATCTGTATTGTTCAATTAGGGTGATGTATAATGCCCTCTGTTGTGCATGTATAGCTGGAAGTACAAATGAATGAAATATGAAGTACAGCAGAAGAGTAATTTCAAACAGAATCAGCTTTTAGCAGTGTACCAAACAGGATTTCAGTCCAGGCCTTGATATCTGTAAGTAAATAAGAATTGTGTAAATACATCAGATCGTTAACTTTGACATGCAGATTATTTTGAATTATAATATTTGTTCTTATTCTGGCCAGCATTCAGTAACTTTTTTGCTCTAAATCATATTAATAAACATTTCTAACTCCTGAATTAATGTTCGAATGTATTTCAGTGTGTTACGCTTCTGTGGAAACAGCTTATTTGGGCTTCAAAGCCCCCCATGGTTTCCCAAACGCAGGGTGCACTGTTGAGCGCAGGGAGCTCAGCAGAGGCAGTGTGACACGCGGAGACACGAGTGACACTGATCCCACAGGGTGGCAGCACTCGACCCCCGTCACCCGCACGGCTCCTGCTGCTGCCAGAGCTGCTCCAGCCCCCGGCGGGTGATGCCGCATCCCACCTCCCATCCCACCGCACGCCATCCCATCTGCCGAGCATCCCGCAGTGCATCTCACATCCCACAGCGCATCCCACGCCCCGCATCCCGCATCCCGCATCCCACCCAGCCGGGAGGGCGTAGCCAGGGAGCACCCACAGCTGGGAGCGCACCCTTCTCCGCAGGCCTGGGGAGGAGCTGGTGCCAGTTTGCAGGCTTTTAGATGGGTACTGAATTTTATGCCTATAACCCTAATCACAATTTTTATAGTGTAATTTTCTCAGGATTCCTAACTCTAAGGAATCAGTGCAAAACCGCATCATTTTCCTCCTTAACACATTCCTTCTGTGTTGTGATTCTCTGTTGACCCACAAAGCCATTCTGCTTCTCAGTTTACCCCTCATTTCCCCCACTGCTTTTAAACTTGCTGTTATCCATCTTTACTTACACAGCCAGATGCAGCAGGTCCTCTTACATTTTGGCTGACAGGTAAGGTTTTCTTGTGGCTTGCTCAGCATTATCCTCTCTCTACTTCTTCCCAATTCCTTTGATTTCAACATAAGATGATCAAGAGAACAGGAGGATTCCTCTCTTGGATCCAGCATGGTCAGTCATGCTGATCAAAAGGGCTGCTTATCCATGAAGAATGATTTTAAACTTTGCAGAAATTGGTGCCTGTGAGCAGGGAGCGCACAGAGAAGCTGTCCTGAACGGTGCATGGCATAAAGGATAGTTTGTCTGTGTGCAGATCTCCTTGATGACTTGCAGGAAGGCTTTCTGGGGATGTACTTTTGTCTGTTAAGGGTAGTTCAGCATTAGTCCAGTCCAGCAATCCACACGGCAGAAGAGATCTTTGCCAGCCTCATTTTCTGTGGGCATCAAGCAGGCGTCTCTCGGTGAGCAGGGATAAGGTCTGTGTGCAGGAAGGACGGGCAGGGCAGATGGAAGGCACTGAGCATCCTTCCCTCTGATCTCTGCTGCCACAGCGATATTTTCATACTGTTTGCCAACACTTCCCACAATGAATATTAAATGAACGTATCACACATTGTTTTATCGGGGAGGCAGAGATGGGAAAAGCAGAAACGGAGCAATGCTGAGCGCAAGGCTGGGTCTCTCTTAGGGAGCACTAGTAATGTGCTGCTTTGGGTCAAAGAATTACTCGGGGGAATTCAGTGTGTGATGGGGGTCTTCTAATTGCAGGTGTAGGGAAAAACCACTAGTCAAATGCATCTGAGAATGAAGAGCGCTGAACATGGATTGACTCAATATTTTCTCTAGTCAAGTGGAAAAAAGGAAGCCTGGTATGAGCAATCTGGAAAGGTCAAACTAATTTGTACTTTGTGTGATAATGGGTAATACCTCTATTGTTTATGAAGCTTGCAAAATCTTTCTGGTGTTACCCACTGTGATGTATCTGAAGGTGATTTTGTGAAATTAAAAATTAAGCAGCAATTGTTCCACCCTCTTCACGCCTTAATTTGTTTTGGTTTAGGATTCCTTTGAAAAGTTACGTATTCTTTACAAATTAGTTGAGATGTAATTTATTCAGTTCTCTCGACTTCAGTATGCTGCGGCAGAAGGAAGGAGATCATTTTTAACAAAAAAGATTCATAGCAAGGTTGATAAGAGTAAGACTGAAAACCTGCCTGTGTCTTGCTGCTTAAGCATTCTGACTGTGTTCCCCTGTTTGTTTGTTTTGCTGCAGTCTTTTCTGTTTATTTACGAGGGTAAGTGGAAATTTTATATGCGTGTACAGCTACTACTATTAAAATAAGAATAACTGGTGAGCTCCTAATGCCCCGGACTGCCTTCTGCTGCCTCAGTTATTCAGGCAGATCTGCAGCTTCTTTTAGTAGCCACTGGAAGTTGTGTGAATTTTCCTGGGATTCTGTTTTCTTTTCTGGGAGTGACAATGCTACCAGCATCATTTTCCATGAAGCGATAGGGGACTTTATTGGGAGTCCCTCCTGCCTCGTATACAGCAAAAAGTGTAGGCTCCAAAGGAATTCATCTGCTAGGCTTATCGCTGAGACATTTAATATCCAGAATGATTTAGTATATCAAATTCTAGAGTTTTGGGCTGAATGTAGCTGCATTCGTCATTGTTGCAGAACCCTGACAGTGAACAAAAGGTGCTGCAGGGAATCATAACTCATGCAGCAAATTAATGGGTTCCCAGCTTCGCTTGCTCAGCTAAATGGGAGTTGGGAATGGTGTGGTCTGACTGGCCAAGGGCTTTCTGCAACAAGTGTGAGAGTTGGGAGTTTGCATGTCCTTCATCCCTGGAGTGGCTATTAAAAGTGTAGCCCTCCTGCCAACTGGCTGGGACTGGTGTTTTTCACTGTTGAAGGTATTTTAGTATGAATGACTTGAAAGGGGGGAAAAAATCCCCCAGCTTGTTAGCTGTTATGGGAGCACGATACAATTGTTTTCACAGAATTTTTTTTAGTGGGTGTCCATAGAAAAAAAGGATTTGACTGAGGTTTCATATACTCTAAATTCTATCGTGTCACACTGCAACAGAAAACTTAAAGCTATAAGCACAGCATGTCCCGTAGCACTTACAAGCCACATACTACCACTGATAATTTTTGTCACTGGAAAGGTACGTGTATTTCAAGGAGATATTTGATCACCCTCAAATGATGGGTTCTCCCAGTCAGGCCTGGGCTGACAGAGAGCTTTGTCCATAGACTGCTCTGAATCCCATGCAGACTGAAAGCAGCAGTCTCTCTAAGATCTTCAGCAATTCAGACTGCTGGCTGTAGGAGGGCTGCAGCCCCACATTTTCCTGGCCCTGATTTTGCTCTTACCCTTTTCTCCAGTTCTGCCACCCTTACCACCAGATGAACCCAGTTCCTGCATAGGTTCTCTCTTCTTTTAGTTGCCAAATTACCAGGTGTGCAAAAAGGCAGGGCATAGCTGAGAAATACGGGATGTGGAGAGATGATGCTCTAAACAGACAGTCTAGTTGGTGTTGTGGTTTTTAAGCAGGGTGGGGTCAGCCTCTTTGCAGTGATCAGCAGTTCCCGAAACTTGGATGTGGAGTGTTGAGTACTTGGTGGTGGAGAGCTGACTGTACATTTGGTAATTGGCTCAATCACACTCAAGGGCTTAGAAGTTAAACATGCTGCAATGCCTGAGAAAGCAAATAGATGGAGGGAGATGGATGGATGGTGGTGCAGAGCAGTTTGAAACTGCAGCTGAGTTGCACCAAGAGGGCTTCAGAAAATGTGCAGAATTGGGTAGCTGCTAAATACTGCCACTGCACGTGTTTGGTCACATCAGGCAGTTTCCTGAGTTCTGAATTTGCACTTCTGAAGTTCAGGAAGACTCTGTGGTGTTTGGCAGATTAGTCAGCTGTCCCAAGCACCTTTGCAGTGCACAGAGCAGTTCAATACATCCGTATTTGCTCCTTGGGAGGTAAAACTACCATAAACCAGGTCACCTGCTCTCACCACAGAGGTTTACTTATGAGCTGGAGATGCCCTTCTCTAGAAAACATCATGACTAATGCCGTTCTTTTAAAAAAGCAAAATGCACTCCAGAAGATGAGTGTTTGAAACCCTCTGATTTAAGGCGCTGAAACGGTTGTGGCCCGACGTATTGGGGAATGTTGGGGTCACGTTATTGTGCAGAATTGCTGTGCTGGCAGCATGAATCAAGAGGGTTTGGTTTGGTTGCCACTCCTGTGTTAACTTGAATTTGGGGTGGATTTGTTGGTGGGGGAGTGTTGGGGTGTTTTCTTTGTTTGCTTATTTAGTTTCAGTCTTGATTCTTTCCTTTGAAGAGCAAGTTTCAAGGTCAGTCAGTGCTTTTCCAGTGTGGAAGTATAAAATCCAACTGCACTGCATGACTGTACCGTCTCATCTGTTTTTCTCCTTCAATCTTCTGGACCACTGAAGTTAAAAACTTGACAGCATGTAGCAAAAGATGCCAATACTAGCTCAGTAATACCTTCTTCTGGTTTGTTCAATCCCGTGTAAGTGGGAGCTTGCAGCGGAGCTGAATAGCACACTGTTGGCCAACCTCGGGTGGTATGAATAGAGTCCTTACAGTAGATTAAGGGATACATCACAGCTCCTGTGAAAACATTATATGGAGGAACCTGTTCTGCAGCAGCTAGCATAAATGGGCAGAAGTGCAATGTTTGTATTGCTGTTTATTTAATTAACTTAGATTTGCTTCTCTGTACACACTTGCCGGCACAGCCGTGCTCTGTGGCTCTGGCCTCCTCCTGGGTGGTCTGTGCTGAGCCAGAGCGAAGGGGATGGAAGGTGCTTAAATAAACTGGGAGAGCTGCAGGCTTGGTTACCTCTTTGCTTTGGGAGAGGAAAGGCATGGGAGTTACAGAGGAGGTGGGAAAATGACAAAGAGCATGGGGCATGGCAAGAAAACTTCAAAAGGCCAGGAAAAAATTCCCCCTTTCAATTCTTCTTTTCTCCTCTACTTGGATTCTTCTGTCACTGCGTTCTGTCATGCCATTCATGCGATGGCTCCTGCAATGTCACTCATGCAATTAGCAGTAAGAACGACATCCCATGGAAGACTGAATTATGGGTGCTTCTTCTCTGTCTGCACAGCCTGAGGAAGACTTGCCAAAACCCCCTGTTTGTGGTGGGTCTGCAGCTGAAGAGGCTCTCTTGCTCTAGGAGAGGAGGGACTGACAGCCGTGAGCTGGGCAGTCGCGTTCCCCCACCCTGGGGAGCTTCCTCCTGGCCACCGAGGTGATGCAGAGGGAAGAGGTCTCCCCTTCTGCCTGCAGAAGATCTCTAGTGCAGGTGTTTCTATCTTGGTCCAGGAGGAAGATCCTTCAAATCCTCTTTTTAAAGGATTTAACCTAGTACTTGAGTGGTCTCCACATTGAAACCAGCCCCAGGACCAGACCCTCAGGTGTTACCCTGCTGTCTTTCTCCTTTGTTTTAACATGTCGGGAAGTTCTGAGATTTGTGGTGTAAGTATAGAGTTTTGTGGACCCGCCAGTGCTTCCAGTCATTCCCAGTGTATCCAGAGACAGCAAGGCTATCTCTGATAGCCTGCTTGCTGTCAGCACACACTGTATCTCAGAACCATTTTATTATTATGATTATTATTGTATTTTAGAACCATTACCTAAAATATGGAATCACTGCCCCTAGAAGAGTGGATTATCCTTTCCTGGATAGCTAATTTTATTTCACTCGAGAAAATTTGATTCATGTTTCTGAAACATTGCCACTAAACAGCTTTCTAAGCAGAGTTGCAGTGCAAGACCAAATTAGATTCCTATAGGGAGAAGGGAAGTATTGTTGTTGCAAGTGTCCAAAGGGGTTGAAATGAAAATAATCTTACAGATCAAACTTAAATTGAGTTCAGATATTACAGAGATAACACAGTTCTATACCTGAAAAATCCCATCTGTCAAAAATAAATTTCAGGGTCACATTTTAAAATGGCACTTCTAGTTCTGGATCATCTAGCCTCTATCTCTGGCAGATGTGGGATATCAGCCCCCTGCATTACCGTGGCACAGATCTTGCAAAGTAGTTCAGGCTGCGTGAGTCTGCTCAATAGAAAAAAAAAAAATTAAAAAAAGAAGGTGGGGGAATGCTCTTCAAGGATTTATAAAATCCTTCACAAATTGCACCAGTCTGAAGTGGCAGATACTGTCTCAGTGACTTTTGAATAAGACTCCAAAAATTTAGGCCAGACTATAGCTAAACCCAGTATCTCCAGGAGAAAATACCTTGTGAAGTTCTGCGGTTTGAAGTAGAAGCAGTCTGAATCAAACTTGAGAACTTATTTGACCCTTATTACTGTAGTCTCTGAATGGACTTGAAATTTAGGTCTTTAATTATCCCTGTGGAATTCTCCTGAGCTGGTTGTGCGCTATTTTATTGGAGATCAGAAACTGAGATGCACATGCCAAGACGGTCAGGGATACAGAAGTATTTAGGCACTTCAGTGTCTAGTAAGCTCTACTCAAATTCTTTGAATTTTAGCGTACTGAGCTGTTAAAAATAATAAGTTTATGGCAGAGGAGAAATTTTAACACTGACATCTTTTTTTATCCCCCATGGATAGCTTCATAACTCTGTCTTATTCTTAAAACATTTAATTATTTTTGCACCTGTGTTTTTGCTTTGGATCAGTTCTTCGCAACAGTATGAGATTCAGGGTGTCTCTGAATACTTGCTTTAAAGCTACCAATACCTGGAACTGAAAGTATATTTGTGAAAATGTAATCAAATATGATTTAGCTGTCTAAAACATTATGAGTAGACCTAAGCATTCACATAGAAATACTTGACAATATCTATACTAATGTAATGTCACCCATTAGTATTGTGTAAAATATATAGTATCATGCAATATTAAAATCCAGCTGCAGTGTATCCTTTATAACTATACAGACAGTATCTAAATTTAGTAACTAATTAAATTCCGTGGAACAGAAGAATGCATTTCTCCATTGCAATCCACTTCTTGTAAGGATGAAGATTATGTGTATTATCTATACTTCTGTTTTTATATAATGTAGTTTATTTTTTTCCTATATTAACTATATACCTCTGTTTTCGGAATTTCTACATCTGTATTTCAGCATCTCTGCTGAAAAGGACCAGGGACCCTGGGTGATGCAGACTGAACGTGAGCCAGTGCTGAGGCTCAGCTGCCCTTGAGTCTGGCCACGAGGTCAAGGTGGGGGACTGTCACCCCTCCCTTGGCACTCATTAGTCCACGTCTGGACCCTGCTGTCCGGCTCTGACTCTGCTGGGAGATGGTTGCTGATGGAGGTGGCTGAGATCAGGAGGACCACTGCCGTGACATGTCCTGAGCATCCAGCTCTGGATTCCTTCCCACTGTCTGCTCGGAGCATCCTTCATCCATGACCAGAATGACTCTTTTCACTGAAAAAGCCAGTTCATGCATTTTTCTTTTCCAGCCACTTCTCTGACCAGGCCTCTGGCTGTGGAAGACTTTGGCTTTAAGACTGATGAAATTAAGCATGTACCCAAACCCTTACAGGATCAGGGCCAAACACTTTAAATAATTGATGGACTGTTTTATTTCTTTAGCCTTTCTAAAGTAAACTGAGTTTCAGATGAACATGAGCTGACTTAGATGTTTAGTGTGGAAAAAAAAAAAAAGCCCTTTGAATTGCACTGATTTCCCACAGGACTAACTTGGGACCAGAAAAAAATAACTTCCTGAGCTTCATCCTTCTTTCCCTCTCTCTAACCAAACTCTCTTTCTTTTTTCTTTTTTTTTTTTTTTTCTGTTTAGACTTTTTGGATTCTTTTGTAGGAATAAAGAATCCTCTTATATTAACCATATAATCTGAAGAGGGGAGGGGAGGAAAGTTGTTAATAGCATTTGTGAACTAAAGTGGGCCAACTATCCCAAGGGTATTTTCATTTTGCAGAGTATTTGTCTGTGTAATTTTTGTAACTGTTTATAAATTAATAATACAGCTAGAGTAGATGCGTTTCCCATCACACCTGTCAGTGGCTGTGCAACAATGCAAAAGTAAAAGAATTGAAATTAACTGACCCAAATATTGTGTAAGTTGAGAAGAAAAGGTGAATGGAAGCCAAAAAAGTAAATAGCACGAGAAGCAGATAATGAGCATCCCTGTTTTGACTGCTAAATTGTATTGTGGTCTTGTAGACTAGCTTGTAGGAAGGATGTCATTTGTACAGGCAGGATATGGAAGAAAGTAGAATTAGTTTGTTGAAAAACAAGCAGGAAATGTGTGTCCATTTTGGATGGCTCCTCATATTCCACTTCTGCAAATGGCTAAATATATTAGCTGAAAATAGAAGTGTGGCAGAAATAAGAGTTACACTGGGCTTCGGGGGAGGAAACTGCATTAGAAAAAAGGATGTGTAGTAATCCAGAGAAGCATTGCTTTTTGGAAACTTCCCTTTGAGCAATTTCTTTCTCCAGTGGAAAATGTCAATGTAATAGGACACTCCTGGGAATTAATTCGTAAGACTGTTTATTTTTACTAATGGCACAACATACCAAATTATTAAAAATTCTGAAAGCTACGTTGGACAAAGTGATTCACGGCAGAAAATATGCTTTGATCCAAAATGCCTTATTTTTCTCTCTCTCTCTTTGTTATAATCCCTTTACTCCTTGGGTCATATTACATGTCTAAACACTTTATCCTTTTCTGAATCTGAACATGTTTAGAAATCATAAAACTGTCTTTGAGGTGACTTTGATGGCTTTGGGAAGGGAGTAAAGTGATGCTGTGTTGGTACTATGAGTGGGCTGGACTGCTGATCTGGGAGAGTGTTTCCAGCTCTCGAATGTGATGGCATGTTGGCGCAGACACCCGTTATCATTGGTCACAGTTAAGTTTCATAAAGTCTTAAATACCTTCCACGTGTTAGGAACACTGCTAACACAAATATAAAAGCACTGTAAAGTTTTTTTTATGACCAGCATTCATAGCTGAAAATGAATTCCTGTTGTTGGCAACCCATTCATTATCCTCTTCATGGAGAAAAGGAAGATTCATTCTTCTGCTGTGAAGGTTCCCCTGTCTGTTCATCTCCTTAGCCACTGTCACTCATCCCCTCCATTTCTGAACCTTATCATTTTCTATTCCAGATATTGGATTTGATCCATCCATCAACTGTCAGTAATTTGTCAGAGACCCTGGACACTTCCAGACGTGTTTTCTGTGCAGGTCCTGCCAAAAGAGAGGAATATTGTGGAGAGAGGGCTGGGCAAGTCCCAGACTTTATCCATTTTTTTGCTGTACTTCAGATTAGACTTTTTCACTGCTTTCTCCCAAAACAGAACCAGAGAACTCATAATGGGTAATTTTTTATTTGTGAGGAGTTTGTGGGTTTATTTCTACAAATAGACAAACACTCCTATTTCAAACTGTTTTGACAAAATGCATAAGGGAAAATACTGCCCTCCACTACACAGACAAAGAGGAGGGTATAACCATGCCTGTTTTATTTCTTCAGCTGAACTTGATGATAATGCTTAGAGAGAAGTTTCCATGGTGAACATAGAAAAATCAAATTTGAAAACTGTCTTGTGTATTTGCTGCTATTGTTTTTAATGGTCACTGTTCTGCACATTTAACAGTCATTATCCACACCTTCTAGCTTGTGAATACATTTACATATTTTAAATCACCATTAGCAGGGAAAAATCCATGATTTGCCTAGGGCTGCTTATGATTTTTTATTTTTTAGTATCTGTCAGAAGGGTCTCTTCTAGCAGACAGCTCTGCTTACTTGATAACTTTGTGTATTGATTCCTTACATCACCTGCTTCTTACTCACTTATGTTTTATTTCTGTTCTTTCTTCTACTGTAAAAGTACAAAATGAAAAGCTGGTAGTAGTTTCTTGCTTTATTCTTTTCTTTTTTTTTTTTTTTTCCCCCCTATTGGAGCCTCATGTACTACATTCCTTGTCTGTTTACCAAGCACTTTTTCTCTATTTTTTTTCTTGAATGGAAAGATTCTGGCTTGGAACCAGATAACTTTGAATACAGATCATTCAGACCCATACTTGTAGCCTGACCAATGCATCCAGGATGCAGATGGATTTCCAGCATCGCTTTCCAAATCTTTCCCTTACAAAACAGCTCTTGTTGCAGCCCGGCCCAGCGTCTGTCCCACGAGTGTGACACAGGGACACTTGTGCACGGCCACAGCCGAGGAGCCCTTAGCCCTGGTACTGCTGTCCTGATCCCCAGAACTTGGTACCCAGAGCACTGGTGATGGGCCTGCCAGTATCTCTCAGTTGTCGGTTTGACATCTTACTCATTATTTTCATTCCCTCAGGAGAGAAAATGTCACAGTGTCATCCAGAGAGTCTATTACTCCTCTGTGCCTTTCTCCAGGTCATTTCTGTATGGGTCACGGGAGGCTGCAGCCTGGGGAGCACGCTCCTGCCTGCTCATGCCTGCTCCCGCTCGCTGGGAACTGCTGCCTGCTCTTGCTGGATTCTTGCTGTAATCACGCCAGTTGTTGCTTTTGCATTGTTTCAGTTTAGTCGTATGCTGCTCTTGTTCCGTCTCAAGTAATTTATTAGTACAATTTCCATTTTAAATTTAACTCAAGCTCACTAAAAATTTGCCAGCCCTGACAAAGTGCTGACGTGTTTTACCAGTTATTTGTTTTGAAAGTCTTTCAAAATAATTCCCAGCTAAAAGTCAAGTACAGTGAACAAAATGCTCAAAATAATCTTAAAAGGCCCTGAATATTTAGTTCTGTTGATGAATAATGGAGAATGTGTTCTGGAAGAAAAAAGCGGATGCAAAATTATTATTAATTTTCCTTAAGCCCTTTTGCTAGGCTCTTGGTTTTGGCTTTACTGCAGGAGATACTCAACATCACGCAAAGCAGTGAAATCTGTACATAAGGAGATACTGTATAATACAATTAAATACCTGAACTTCTGAATGACCTCAAACCTTGTTGAGCTGGTGCCCTGAGGGCAATGTTACGCTCTTGAGTTGGCGCAGTTCACTGAAAATTAATTTGAAGCTTTTATCCAGTATACGTAGTAAATTTCTGTAGCTAAATAAGAAAAAAATGTAAAAAAAATAAGAATTTATATTATATCTACAACCTGTGTGTATAATCTCAAGATGGTCTGTGTGCTCAAGTGGCAGTCGTGCCATGGCAGCGCAGGATTGCTGTCGCCCTTGTTAGGGACTGTCCCTTTAAATGACTTGTCAGTGTTGTCTGACAGAATTTAAAACATTTCCTTGTTAAATATTGCCTGTTTAATATACATTTCTGTGTGATTTGACAAACGGGTTTCTTCAGTTTAATACGGAAGAGAAACTAAATGAGTTAGTGAATGTTAATGTGTCCATGTTCTTCATAGATAACTAGTTGCCCTTGGGACAGTATCAATAAGTGGCATTTATATGATATTATGGATGTGTTAATTATGTGTAGACAAAATAATGAGTAAGCAAAGGTCAAGGACAAACGCAGTTTCCCCAGAAATATGCATCAAAGAGCTTCTAATATTTAAGGCATTACCATTATTGAATATTCAGTGTAATTTAAATTATGTGCATTTTTTTTTTTTCATTGCTCATATTTTTAATCTAGAAGATATTGAGCAACTTCAAGGGTTGTGCAGGTGTTTTGTAACAAAATTCATCAAAACTTCAGCAGTAGCTGGACTATATTTTCTACATATGTTGGTTAACTGTCAGGTGGAATTTGGGATTGATTTCTTGTTTGAGATGTAATGTTGTGATGTTGGGTTTTTTTCCTAAACTTGAAATGAAAGAAATGAAAATGTGGCCATCTTGGCTGTTAAACTTCTGAACCTTGAAACTCAATGCAAATCAAACCAAAATGCTCTTGAGACCATAAATACCCAACTTTGCCCTAGTTCATTGGGCTGTTCATTATCAATGCACTTTTAAAAAGCGATGCTCTTAGCGTGCTGGAGTCTTTGCTTTTTAGTAGCAAGCCGTAAGTACAAATGCCTCTTTGGCAGGCGCCCTTCCGAAATCCAGTGGTTTCTGTGACATGAGGCAAGAGGCAAACCTAGCTGATCAATACGGCCATTAATTAGAAGGAAACGTTCAGCCATGATTTTTACTTCTAAACTTTTATATATTGACATCTGGCAAAACAGTTAAGAAGTCAATAAGGATCTAAAAGTTACTGTACTGTTAGGTTGCTCACTGAGAAATAGCAATTAAGCCAACTCTGTCTCCTGGGACCTCCTCTTGCAGGTGTCTGGAAGCATCTTGCTACCAAACAAGATGCTGTTCATATATGAAATGTTCATGTTATGACATCAAAACATGTTGCATATTATTTCAGTAGTCAGGCTGAAATTAGATTCACATTTTATTTTGCTTATAAATGCCTGTCAGAGTTGCTAAATCAGTTTGTCTTTGCTGTCTTGAAATAGTGTCGGTTTGAATTTCTTTCATGCTGCATATTGTTTTGGGCAAAACCACAGTACTTCTATATTCAAGACGGAGTGCCTCGTATTCTTTAAATAAAGGTGGAAAAGCCCAACAATAAAGAATATTTAAAAAAATGTTTGGAGTGGGCATCTTGGACCCCTCTTAAAGTGATACAGAAGCCACCAGATGCTGATGCATTGCGATCGTTGCTTCCCCCCTTGTGCAAGTATCATGCGTATGGTGCATTACACATTATTTAATGGTTGTAGGGTATTTAACAAGGCATTCTGGAGTCTAGTGCTGATGAAAGTAGAGATGAGCTTCAAGTACCGGATTATACGAGTTGCTCAGTACAGCTGAGGAAGTATTAGATGATTTCAGCCATTGCAGCTGCCCTGCAAGTGTTCAGCTTATGTTGTGGATGCCTGGTGCATGGGGCATGGGCATCTTCATACTCAAGGAAATTGGGGCAGAGGCTTGGTCTTTACCTGTCTGTGAGCTGTCTGTTACAGTGGTGGCATGACATAAACCCCAACGAGCAGCAGCGCTGGGCTCCTACAGACCATCCTCTGACATGCAAAAGCATGTGACAAGGCTGTGACCTGGTCCTTTAAATCAGTAGGCAGGGGAATTAATTCACTGTTAGCTTTTTTGGCACTGTAATACTTCATTCATGCATAAATAATTTCATTTTAGTTATCCTGTTGCTAAAAAAAAAAAGCTCCTGTCCCCAGTCTACCAGACATTTGCATTAGAAATATCCCATCAGAGAAGCTACACATGCTTGAAAACATCTTTTATTTTCTTCCCTGCCTCTCTCCTGTACTCTTGTCCTCCCAGCTGCAGGCATTGCTCTGAGCCCCACCAGGCTGGTGCCTTGCACAGCCGCCTGCTTTGGCTCAAGAGCCCATGGTTTTGGAAGTCCTGCTGAGAAACCACATTCAGCATATATTTTATTTTTTTTTTTTTAAATCACAACCACCTTTTTAAACTTTAACTTTCTTCCTTTTCCGCTCTACTACTACCCTAAGCGTACTGCTGAAGTTTTTAATGCAGAAGTACCACTGTCTTACGATTTTCCCTGGATTTCCCTTGGTCTTTTAATGTAGTTCTTTTTAATTACTACCAGTAGATTTTGTAAATTAAGAGTATGTCATTTGTTGATGCTTCTGTTTTCATTCATAATATAATACATTTAACTGAAGATAATGCAAACAAGCATAGCAGCTGGGGTATAAAGCCTTTGGGTTGCTCTCAGGAATAATAGCTCACGGGATCTCCAGCAGGTCTAGGGTGGTGCAGAGAGTCTGGGAGATGTCCAGCCCCAGCACAGCCCCAGCCAGGGGTTTGCTCCCGTAACAGGGGATTTGTTAGGTGCTGCACTGGGTCCTGCACCCCCTGGGTCTAACCTGGCTCTCATAATTTGTCTCCTGCTATATACCATGATAGCTTTTCAAGATCCCTGAAGTGCCTGTGTGCCTCCTTGGTGTGCTCCAAGTTGTTTTCAAGGACCTGCTTTTAAGATAAAATCACATCTGCAAAGCTCCAGCCTCGACAATGCCTCCGTACTGCTCTTTTCGAAAAGTGAGGCTCTCATGATGAGCTTCTGCATTTTCCATTAGGAGAGACTTTCCAAAAAGATTTTTTTGAATGATTTCTTGATAGCTGGCAATCTCCTGAACCATTTCTTATACAGAAATTGTTCTTCAAGGTGTTTTGTTCCGGTAACAACTGCCACCAAGCTTGGTTTGTCACAATTTCCAGCCTATAACTTGGAAAGTGGTGTTGTCTATAGGACTGGTCTGAGGGGCTGACATGGTTATTTCTTGCTCTGAAATAGTGGGCAGGTCACCTCATTTTTCTGTGCCTCTGTATTTTTCTGCCTGGCTTTGTGTTTTTTTTGTCTATTCCTTTCGAGTCCGATAGTCTTTGAACTTAACAATGTGACTGACCTGAGCTCTGTTTTAATCCAATGATAAATAGTTAATTTTGGAGGTTTAGGTTGACAGCAAGCCACCTTGGAGTGTCAGACTGCGAGACTTTGGTTTCCTTCTATAATCAGATAAGGAACAGATATTTCCTGTAAACCCTCCCCTAGTGTTCAAGTTGTACCATTAGAGCATTAAGTCAGATACATGACACCCAATTTCAGAGTAATTCCTGGGGAAAAAGCACATTATATTTTTTTAATGGGCTTCCCAGGACTTATTTTGTTTCTTCCTGATGAATATGAATTCTAGCAAGTTTATCTGAATTCTGACCTTCAAATACACAAAGGCTTTTTTTAGAGCGACAATGCGGTCTTTAAAATTACGTACTGTCCATGTGAATGTCTTCCTCTCTTCCCTTAAAATCCCTTTAGAGCGCAAGAATAGAGCTGTTATAAGCATTCCTAAAATTAATCTGTGTATTTATTATGAACTACTTGCATCTTACAGAAAAACTATTCGTGTCAACCCCACCAGTACTGCCTTTTCTTTCCAAATGTCTATTTGGATTGTGTGCTGCATACAATATCGTCGCTTCTCTTCATCTCCTTTTCTTCTGATTGCCAAGTAACATCAAGCAGATCGGAGAAACTTCTCGTAATGTACTGTGTGGCTTGCTATAACAGTCTTTCCTGAGCACCTTGGTTGAATAAATATCCATTGAATAACTGGAGAATGCATTCATATTCTTTTTATTTTGATTTATGTTCTATCTTCCTATCTGTGCATCTTCAAGAGTAATTGCCAGTTTTCACCTCCTACAGAGAAAGTACAATAGAGCTGAAGAATAAGTAAAATGTGCTCTGTTTCTCTCTCTCTCTTTTGTAAGGAAACCTTTATATTCTTACCCATGCATACGCTAATAATTTGCAAACTGAAAATCATAACCTCATTCTCAGCTGGACTTGCTGTAAAAAGCTACTTGTATGCTTTCTGTGTTTCCTTTCCTCGTGACGCTTGCCAACTGGAGACCTGTACATATGGCCCGTTCCCCTTTATGAAATAAGTCAGTCCAACTCTGATGTACTAAAGGTATCCCAAATGAATACGAAGGTTGGAGCCAGTATGTTCCCTATTATAGACATCATATTCCCATGCACTGCTGATCTGATAGCAGCCAGACTATATGTCATCCATTTTAATGATCCTGCCAGTACAGCATCTCTCAGAGGATCACTGCGTGGTCTCCCCGTGATGGGTGGCAAGTTCCTTTCTGTCATCTGATACAGGATGCTGTTAAGGGTGACTGCAGTGTGAAATATCTCTGTGTGTTGGTCAAATACCACATTAGATTTGAAAGCACTCTTGAAGTGCTGGTTGTCATTGCTCTGCCGGGACCTCCTCTTAATCTGAACAATAATAAGGTCAGTTGTTTGCAGCATGATTTTTCCATCAATTAGTTCAGTCATACTTCTAACAAGCCGTATATAATCGTGCATGTTTAACCTGCAGGTTACACGGCCTAGCTAGCTGTGTGACCTACAGATCATAGAGCTGATAATTTCTTATTTTGTAAGCAAAAAATTTAATAGGGATTTCCAGCTGAATTGTGCTGTCTTAGGCATTCATGTTTCCACCTAGCTACTAACCAAACTGCAGAAGTAAAGAACCTGTGATCTGGACCACTACGCCTTGGTCTTCTACCCCATCCATCAAGGAAACAAAACCAGAAGCACACTTTGCTTCTGCGCCTTTCCTTTATGTATTAATCAAAAAAAAACCCTCCTCAAGTGGCCTGATGTGCTGTTCACAATGCGTTTCTTCTCAACTTTTTCCTCTCCTGTGGTCATGAACATTGGAAGATCTCACTGCATGCTGACGGGTGTCTTGCTCGCTGCAGACTTCCATGCAGAGCAAGACACAGGAGCCCCCCGCTCCCTCCCTCCCTCCGCTGTTGTGCAGACTTTTGCGTTTGGTCTGAGTTCAGTTCTTATCTGTAGCACCAAGACACGCCAGGCTTCACCTTGGAAGGGTATGGTGTAAAAGCTGTGTCCCAGGGCAAAAATGTTCACATGCTACAAAGTATTTTCAAAGCTGTTGGAGCATTTGGTTTGGATTTATGAATTACTAAAAAAAAGAGTTACACATTTATCATTTGAAAATAAAAAATTTTCTCATTAAAAAATGGCATGTTATCTGAGCCTGCAATAATTCTGCATCTTTGTGGGTATCAGCAGGGAAAAAATAGAAAATTACCACTCTACTTGAAATTCACTATCTCTGAATACCCTAAAAATCCTAAAGATCTCATTTATAGATGCATTCAGTGCTGCTTAAGCAAGAGATTCGTCCAGATTGTCCAGTGTTTATGCACTTTCCATTGGATCTATTCATGCTTCAAATCTGTGAAGCTTACGTATGTCATTGTGGGGTGCAAAAACCTCATTCAGAGAGAATTGAGATCTCAGTCTGTAATAATCCTTCTGGCGCCATTTTTATCTTTATTGAGGAAATAATAAAAATTCAGCCATTTAGACTACCAAACTATCCCCTTTTTGCAATGCGCAGTTGTAGTTTTAATCAGTACGTGCCTTAACAACCCTAGGAGGAATTCATTATTTCTGTTGGCACAGCATGGTGTACTTTCCCCCTCCACTTGAAATACGTTTCTCGCTATTTGCCAGATGAAGTTTGAAAAGTTTAATTATAAAATGAAAAAGAAAGGGTCATAAACCAGAAGGCAAAAAATCTCAACTCTCGCAGATTTATGTTGAAAGTTACTTTAAAGAGTTGAGGTTGGCCATGATGTTCTGAGTGCTTATACCAAAGAGCAGGTTACTGTTCTTTTCCTACACAGTATTGCCACGTAACTGCCTAATTTGACACGGATTAAATGTTACATTACCTGTCGGAGTTCTGACTTTTAGGTCAGGTGCATTTAAGCAAAACTGTCCCGTCAACTGAACTGCATCTCAAAATCCTGGATGTTCTGGAAGTTATAGCAGGGCTAAAATCCAGACTTGATTCCAGAGTACTGATGACCACACACAGGCTGGTGCACCAAGCATACTAGCTGCTTCACATAATCCCAAATCAGCAAAACACAGACACAGAATGAGTAATAAAACCTGAGTTCAACACAGGCACTAATACAAGAAGAAATAAACATCATTACAAGGTCAATGTAGCTAAATTGGTATCCTCACTGTATTATAAGAAAATAATGAGAAACACCTTCAGCCTCAAACAGAAGTCAATAGAAAATCAACAAACGGCTACCGCAGACATCCTTTTTCTAGCAGGAACCAGGGACAACAGGCAGACGTTCTGAAATAACACAAATACACACACAGAGGCACGCACAACCTTTAAGAAAAGGACAAACACATTCCAGTAAGCAGCAAAACCACCCACTGCTGTTATTTTATGAATAGATGGTAGATTTGCCTTCTGCATGTTGGTGAAATAATGAAAAAATCCTGGGATTTTGAAGGCGTAAAATTGCAGACAATTTATGTTTATAGCTGTAGACGGCCACACAAGTGAATCTAAATTGAGTGCCGGATGGAGCTAAGAGGAGAGGGAATCAGAAATGCAAGTGAAAGATAAGGTTATAGAAATTTCTCTCTCCAAAGCTAATCAGAACTAAGTATCCTATTGCTAGCAGCATGGAGAATGTTTTAGATAACAGATAGTGATGGAAATTATGTGGGATAATTATGTTGGAAATAACAGCAAAGGGTATGTGTGCTGACTCAGAAAATTGTCACCTCCTTCCTCCCTCTGTCACCCCAGAGTGGGGTACCCGCTGCCACGAGTAATGCGTAATGTTGCCCTCTTGGGGGGGAAAGCTCAGTGATTAACTGTGTGTAACACCTAACAGAGGATTCAAAATGTAATCGCTGTAATTTGCAATTGTAAATCTCCTGTTATCAATTAATTTACATTGTACAAGTAACCATCTGATTATCTTTGTGCATTGCTGTATTTACACTGCAATTTAATTGTAAGTAATTAGCATGTAATTGTGTATAGTTATTTATACCTTGTAAAGAAAGTGATGTATTTATATGTTGTTAAAATAATTGCAGTGGAGAGCAAATCTTTTAATTTTCTTCCTTTTTCAATGCATCTAACAGTTTCTGTGGCCAAAACTGCTCTTGTCTAGACAAAATTGGGTCTCCTTTGGCTGGGTTAGGTTAGCTTTCCGCAGGCTTAGGCATGCAGAATTGCGTTTTGCTTTTGACCTGTGTTCATTTTCCATTTTAAAATATTTTCTCTGTTTCCTATTACTAACCTTCCCCTTCTCCTTAAAAAAAGAATTTGTAATAGGAGTGAAGGCTGGGTCTCTTGAGTAGAAATCCCAGTGCAGCCCGTGAGGAAGCGGTGAGACAGTGACCTCCGTTCTTGGCATGGATGAATGCTTTCCATGTAGCAGCTCTAACAAAAAATATTACCCTATTACAGTAATACCTACTAAGGGTATACTTTATGAATGCCATCAAGGGCAATGGTGGCTTTCATGTCCAGTACTAGAAATGGTAATTTTATTCACCTTGCTGCTCTCCTCACTCCCTCAATCCTCCATCACCCCACTCTGATACCAGACATTACAGTCACAGCCTGTTTCTTGCCATCCCATCCTCCAGCCTACAGCACTTGTCCTTTTAAAAGAAATACAGTGTTTTCTGAGCATTACCATAACAGAGGATCTCTGAGATCCAGTTAGGGGCTTTTGTCCCCCGACATGTAGCAGAAAGCAGACCTTGGGTTTATAACAGCTCTGGGAAAAGTCTTTGCTTCGTTACGCGTGCTGCAAGCTGTCTGCTGGGAAGGGTTTTGATGGAGAAGGGAGATGCCCCATGCTGCTGCTTGCTCAAGGCTAGTTCATTAGCATTTATGTTTCTCTAATCTGAAGATTTGGGATTCACAGAACAGCTTTGAGTGGCA
Organism: Athene cunicularia; assembly: GCF_003259725.1. Taxonomy (NCBI): domain Eukaryota; kingdom Metazoa; phylum Chordata; class Aves; order Strigiformes; family Strigidae; genus Athene; species Athene cunicularia. The sequence continues at coordinate 11,070,278 of NW_020799116.1, forward strand.
CGAAGGACAGTATTATCTTGTGGGATAGTCCGTGTCTCCTCTTGGGCTGGAGCTGCTGGGTGCCTTGGTAATGAAGGGTTTTTTTCTTTGCTTTGCTGGTTAGACCCCTGAGTTTAGTAAAAGATTTTATGTCTGCTCAAGGGAGAGTATCTTTTCACTTCTCATTGCTGCTTCTGCATTTAACAAAATAGCTCCCAGCCATGCCACTGTCAGATTCATATTGTCCAGAAATGTTATGCCACAGCAATCATCTCATTGCTGGGACTGATGGAGAACCTCCGAGAGATGCTTCTCTCAGTGCCTCAGTGAATGGTAGGTGGCATCAAAGCCACGTTTCGACTCAGTCTTCTTCCTCATTTAGCATTTCCCCATCCCAACTTTTTCACACAGGTCCTGTGGAAGGAATAATGCGTGTTCACGATAGCCTACCATGTACCTATTCGGCAGGGCTGCCGGCCAGCCCTTGTCTGCAGAGCAGGTCTGCCCATGGCCCTGCCTCCCCATGCCCAGCTGGGCGCAGCTGGAGGGGTAGAAGCACACCTGGAGCAGGCAGGAGGAGACAGAGCTCTGCAGGGGCTTTTCTTAGGGAAGGTGCCTGGGGGAGAGCGCTAGGTCCTGCCTGGGGGAGTGCAGGCTGGCTTTGCACCAGGGAGCAGAGCAGAAGGGGTTCCCCGGGACCTGGCCCTGGTGAGTTGGCAGAGGGCTCTTGGGGCAGCCCTGTGGGTCCTGTGCCCTGCTCAGGGAAGACTTGTGCTGTCAAAAGGCATTTGAGAATTGTAGAAGATGGTGGAATAAGATTTTTGCTTGAAGGTAGCATCTGTCTTTCTGAGGATTATGCACAGGATTGGGAAGATTGCTTTGGTCAAAAAGCAGGGTTAGGCTCTATGTTTGTGCCTCTGTTGAGCTCTGTTCTTCAGAGCCTTATTTTCTTTACCCTGGTATCTCCTACACAGCTCCCTTGGCAAAACTAATGTTCTTATGCAGATAATACTTTGGCTTCCAGAAGATGTGAGCATGTACCTGGAGTTAATTACTGACTTGCTGCTTCGTGTCCTGCAGACAAGCCATATTCATTTATATATAAGAAACATAAGTCCTGATATAAGAATTAACAAACATAAGGTGTTGAGAGGTCTCCAGGTGTGTTGGTAGTAGTCATTACTATTATGTCAGTCAGAGAAACCTTGTAGCTAATGAGACTCCTGTGAAACATTTTGCCTGCTCTTGACCTCTGGAAGGTGGTCTCTAATATCTGCTGGTTTTCTCATGGATGTAAATAAGGATTAATAGGATTAATTTGTATTCAGAAACATGTAGGAGTTGGGCTCTCACTGACTCATTGGGCTCTACGTTAAGGGTGTACTTGGTATTTATTTGCGTGATTGGATTGCAAGGCATACACAGCATATAGTGGTCAACTGAGGTCTAAAGCTGGTCAAAACCTTAGAGGATGTGTTAGTTAACTCCTGTTCAAACTAATAAAAAGTACTATCAGATTAATATTTTCCATTGCTGAGCTGTAGTAGAAGTATATTAAGAGGATTTACTCTATGCACCGTAGCTTTACCGTGTTTTTCGCTGGAGCGTTTGCAATGGTGATTTCTGTGTTGTGTTGTTCCTGTCTCTCCTTGCCCTTGCATTTACTCATTCTTTCCTTTTTATTCTATCACATATATTTCCATTTATTTTGGTAAGCATATGAAAGGAATACTGAGAAGAAATAGGAACAGCTTATCTAGTAAATAATCTGATACATAGTAGTTGAATTTTTTTCCCCCCACATTGCTTAAATAACAACTTCTTTTAGGTACTTGGCCACAAACCCTGTGACTTGAACAGCTGCTCAAAGCTCTGGGTGTGAATAGCCAGGAGTTGTTGCCCAAAAGAAACCCCTGACACCCCTCACTTCTGCTTTTGAGATAGCCTAGTGCTAATCGTAAGCTACTTAGCCTTTGAGGATTAAGTAATATCCTAAGTGTTGTACAGATATATAAAGTTCATGTTATCGGTGTTCATATACAAACGTGTAAATGGCAGTGTTTGACTTCTGTAGAGGGGGAATTGGGTTTGCTTATCAAAATATGCATAAAATAGCTAGAAAGCCACGTGAAACTCGGGCGGTCCAGTGGTGTATAATTGCAAGCAGCGTATATGTGGCTTAGGCCCTGAGCAGCCTTACCCCATGGAAATACTAGTTAAGGCATAGGTTTCAGTGTATTAGTGAGTTTATGACCTGTATAAAAATGTCAAGTCAAACAGCTGCCTACTAAATTATTCAGTGTATTGATAGAATAATGACTTTGAAGATGGAGATACTGAATTTAACTCTTTCTAGAGGAGCAGGGAGGGGAAATGTGTTGGCTGTACTTGATTCCAGCTGGATTGTAGCAAGATCCCTAATGTTACATGCCACCTTTGAGCTGTAGATTCAAGCAGAATTACAAGTAAAGGTAGGATTGATTTTGACATGGATGTGAATTTTAAATTAAGTACATTTTTAGTGGAACTGGCTAGAAAACCAGAACCTAGAAAAATGGGCTTACTTTCTGAATACTTAAGCCCCTTTTTTTTTTTTTAAAAAAAAAATCAGGAAAAAAAATATCCTTGATGAAATCAAAACTTCTAAAAAAAGTCCATACTTCAGACATTTGTAGAAAAATTTGGAGCTGCCTTTCTTTCTTTCGGATGCTTGCTAGCCAACTTTTTTACAGTAATAATAAAGACTCAAGACAGAAAGCCAGTCTGATTTGTAGATGTAGCAAAACTGTTTTGTTACTTCCTTCTTTAGCTCTAAGCTGCACTTGACCCAAGGCTTTAATTAAGTAAATTATATAAAGGATAACTGTAATGGATGCACAAAGGAATGAAACTTCAATTTTGTTAAAATGTTAATTTCCAAAAGTTTCAAATGCATGAGTGCTTGTCTTGATAGAGCTAAATTTCTCAGTGTGTTTCATGTGGGATATATATAAAAAGATATACACAATATATTTATAACTTCTCTGTGAGATGAAATGAAGTATATTTATACAGTCTTACAGAGCCCCTATTTTAATGAAGAAGCATATTTACTTAAATGCATATGTCGATAATGTTATAGTTTCTGTGTATACCTTGAACATAACATTTTATTTTAGATACTGTGAACACCTTTTCTTATTTTCAGATTTTTCCACATTATGGGAAAGTTGGTACTCTCCTTCTGGCTTTCAGAACATATTTTCACATCACCAATTGTGGCCCAGCAGCCACAACAAATCTGTTTTACTAATAATAAATGTTTGGCGGAACAATGTAATTAACCAACTGCCTATTTTGCCGTGGAGGCTGCAGTTAAGGAAGTGGAGCTGCTGGGAGGAGATCAAATCCTGCTCCAAACTGCTCAGGCTTCCCAAGCGTATGCTGCCAGGAGCTGGGCTGGCTGGGTGGCATCCAGGAGCCCAGGATGCTGTTGCTGCCGCCTGCGCTGCTGCTGCACTGCGCTGCAGGGTGCAAGCTGGGAAAAGGCACCTGTAACTTAAAAGATTTCAAGCTACGTGTTGATGAAATGGAAAATCTTATGTGCAGGTTTAGGAAATAACCACCCAAAACTTCTGGGTTTTGTCTCTCTTGAAGTCTGCTCATCCATCTTGGTGTCTTGGCCACATGTGAACGTTGGCACTTGCTGTTAACACCAGCCATACTGCAGTGGTGGTTCCATTCAGGGGGTCAAAGTTTCCTCCTATTTCTTCATGAGAAAGAAGTTGCACCTTTGTATTGCCTCCCCTCCCAAAATCATAAGGATTTTTGAAGTTTGGCTGTTTCGATTTAGAACCAGGTTTCCTCTGTTGGAGGTCCTGGATGCTTTGCCCTTATCGACAGCACTGTAATGTAACTCTCCTGCAGCCAGCTCAGATCCTCTGAATATCAGTGGGATCAAAATGTGATCTAGCGATGTTTTGCTATGCTCAGGATCAGGTTTGCTCCTCTAGGTGTTCTGCCTATGCAGCTGAAAATACAGTGTGGTTGGCAGAGTCTTTTGTCCTGGTTTGTGGGCTTCATGGTTGCCAAGTTCCGGTTTTGACCTTCTTGAAGAGGATTTTGCCTTCTCTTAGGGCGTTATTGGTGATCCTTGAGCAGATCCCTCTGTAGCTTCCAGCCCTACTCTTTTCCTTTGATCTCCATCCTTCACCCTGTGGGCTGCATCAGCTTAAGAGACTGTCACCTCATCAAAATGAAGCTGCTGGGAATATTAGCCTTTGGAAAGCATGTCACTGTTAATGTGCTCTTTTTACTCAACTATGAGGTGTATATTTTCTGGTTGTTGTGGACATGTTTAACTTCAGAACCCTTCTGCAGACTTCACACGAGTTTTAGTGTCAGGTGCCAAAGGATCAAGGCATGAGTACCTCGTACTAAGAACAGAATAGAACTGAGCAGCTAAGAATTGAAAAATACTGGGCTTTATATTCACTGCTGTTTAAAACAATAGCTACCAAAACGATTGAAGAACTTTTTAGCCTTCTTTGCATCTGCACTGGCTTTAGCACCCATGGAAGGTAATGTTGTGCTTGGCTGATGCTGTGGGGACCACTGACTGTGTAAACAAACCTGGCCTGCTTCTTATGATAACACCAATTATCAGCATGTAAAAACAGCCTGAAGGCATGACTGTGCTCCACTAGGTCAACAGTGACACAACCTAGTGCTGACTTACTGATTTTTACAGCTAAATTCATTAATTCTTTTAGATTACTCAGGGTATAGATATAAGGACCCAGAGCTGCATGGTTGGTTTTGTTTTTGTTTTGGTTTTTTTTTTTTCTGCATCCTGTACATCTATTAACGTAGTCAAACTAATTGCGTGGTTAAGATGAATAGGACTTAATAATGGAGAGGACATCATGGCAAAATTGATGAATCTGAAACGGGGGAAAATTGTTTAACTGATATGTTTGCAGCTGTAGAATACAATGAAGGGAAGAAGAGTAATTTATACATATATTAAAAAAAAAAAAAAAAAGAGGAAGGGATTTTGGCAAATCCTATGCTTATTATATTTCCTTTTCTGTTTCTCTAATTTTCCCTGAAAATAATACCACTTATTCATGATGCTGCTGCAATAATTGAACTACTGGAAGGAGAGAAGGAAAAAAGCTACCCATATAAATTACTACTTGAGACCTGTTCTGTTTTGACAGATGTCAAGGCTGGGTAGCTTAGCTTGTTCTACTGTTTGTATGAAAAGGGCTTGGTATCACTAGGACGCAGACTAATAGCTTTCTGTGCTTCTGAATGTGGATAGATTACATTGCAACAGATTTTTTTTTTTTTCCCTAGTCATAAGCTAGTGATTCTGAGAGAATAAATTGATAAAATATTTCCTAGTTCTTTTGCAGGGTGTTGCTGCAGAATTGGGAAGTTAAAGGGGAGGAGGAAGAGGTAGCATGCCTCCTGGAGGAGAAATATTTATGGTCTGTTAGTGTTTCTGTGCAGATTTAGGAAAACGGGTTACAAAATTAATTGAAATCTGAAGGAAGCAATTTGCTACTGTACATTAAGCTTCTCTGATTTTACAGTTAGTATTTAGAGTGTGTACTGGCTGTAGGTGATACATGTATGTGGCCTTCATTTAAATCTCTTGCTTCAAAGTATTTCAGTTTTACTGTTCAGGAATTGCCTAGTTTTATTTGTACTTGTGCATTAAGTAGATGGCACTAAACAAAATAAATGGATTTTCTGGACTCTAGTCTTCGTGAACAGCTTTCAGTTGTCAGGAATGGTGGACAGTCTCATCTTTGCCACTTGTGTGGCACATTCCTTTGGTTTATTTGGATTTCAGGTTTTTGCTTTGTTATTTTCACCAGCTTTTCTGGTTTTTTTCATGCTTTTAGGTTTTTAGCTTGTGTTCATTTGCTGGCTGCTGCTACTAAATACTGAGATTCTTGGATGTATCGATTAGCTTCATCTATAAACTGATAAGTTAAAGGAACTTGGAAAAACTAAGAGTGCTTTTTGTTACCAGTTCCTCATTATTCTAAGGTATTTTATGAATCCTTCGGAAGAAACCTCTGAGATGTAATTTCATAACATAGGTTTTTGATTCATGATGGGATTGCCCCGAACAAGAAATCCAGAGTGCTGTTTCCTGGGATGTGAGATTTATTGTACCCCAGTCGCTAATGACATTCTTCTGCACTTGGGAAGTTTTTGTGAGACTTCTGCTGTTGCTGTGTACACTATCAGTTTTATTACACTTGCTTTTCTTCCTGTGTGCTGCTTAGAGCAGACTGAATTAGGTAAAAAAATAAAATAAAATTTGGATAGTTCTGTGCTGAATATTGACTGCAAACTATTGGCAGTTCATGTATCAGTTTCTTATTTTTCAGATATTGTATATAAACACCTTTTTAGCTGGCTGTTAAGGTCAGGGTGGCTTTTGTGGGTATTGCTGCTGGCTTTCCCTGGTGGCATCCAGGACTTGCTAAATTGATTGTCGTGAAGATTGATTATGCAACAGTTCTGTTTAGTTACAATTCAGCATTTTTAAAGCAAGAGGTTTTTCTCTAGGCAGTAAAAAATAGAGGCATTTCCTTGGATATCCACTGCCTTTCCAGTGAATGCTGCTCTTGAAGTAAGAGGTTTGCTCTCCTGGCTTCATCCTGGGCTGCCAGTGAGCCTCCAAGAGAAGGAGCAGCATGTTAATATGCATCTGCTGATTTTCAGAGCATTAATAAATAGATATAAAGCAGTGCATGGGCTGTTGGAACTTCAAGTCCACCCCTTTGTTCCGTGAGACTTCAGAGACCAAAGGATTTAAAAATAATTAAAAAAACCCAAACCAAACAAAACAAAACAAAACAAAAAAAACCCCACAAACAAACAAAAAAAACCCACAAAAACCCCCAGAAAACTACTACTAGTTGTGTTGAGGCACCCTGCGATGAACAGGCTCACCCTGGCTGCGTGTTTCCTACACCGAACACCCCACACCACATGTTTGTGGTAGCAACCTGAAAAGTCCACGGGGACTTTCTCATCCAGTGTTGCGGGCTTGATATGAACACCTTTTTGTAGTGTCACTGTCATGTCTTCTGTTCATCTAACCTCGTTCCATGTTGGATGAGTACGGCAATAGAAAATCAACTATCTTACTCATACTGTTGCTTTTTTTATATAAAAGAATGGGGGTAAGCAAAGGGAGGCGTATGTTTTGTAGTCGGTGTGGACATGTTTAAATTCAAAACCCTTCTGCAGACTTCATGTATCTGTGCACTGTGTGACCTAGTTATGTAACTTAGCAATTTCTATACGTAACCGACTTAGAAAGCAAAAGACCTTGTTTTTTGGAGAACATGGTGTTGAGGGAGTATGTGGGCGATCTGAAATGTCTTCTGGCTTGCAAGGACAAGGAACAAATTAAAAAGAAGAAAAACAAACAATTTAATGGTGATGGAGCTGTAGCTCTAGCAGGGATAGACTGTGGGCGTAGATCCATTTTATCGTGTTGCAGAAGATTATTCCTCAACACATAAGGTCATAAAAATCTCACACTGCTGAGTATTAGAAGATAATCTTGCTAAAAGTTTAAAATGTCTTACTAGCAGTAAATATTTAAGGCCTTCATTTACAGCAATCAGGGGACTATGTGAATACATACCTTAGCTTGCAAATAAGCACTAAATTGTCGCCTCAAATAAAAACTGGATGGCAAAACATACGAAATTAAACATCGAGGTTGCTGATTATTACAAGTTGTGTAGACATTAATTACTCAGCACCTGTTTTTTTTCTTTAATCGCTGACCTTTCTTGTTTGGTATTTTGTAATTGGATACAAGTGATTAGAGATATTTCTGATCAGTTATAATTTTTGCTTCTGGCACTTCAATCCCAGTAAGAAAAGATTTAATATAACAGAGTGATAGGAACAAGAAATGAAGGGGAACTAATGGTCCCCTCCCTTCCCTGGTCGGTATAGCCTGTTAACTTCTGCTTGCTCTTTCATGCAAAGAATCACTCAGATGTGACATTGAACAATATCCTTTGCGCCGTGTCCTTCAGCTGAGGCAGGCTTTGGGCCAAGCATAAGCTTGAAAAGAAAGTGCAGAAAGACGCTTTTGTAAAGCTGTGGTGGACTCTTCGAGTCACCAGCAAGGAGAGCGGGCCATGGGCTGGTGATGGAGAGCTCATGCAACCGCTGTTCCCTGGGGAGAAGAATTTAAACTTGGGTCTCGTACATCATTAGAGTTACTACATGGGCTCTTGACATCTCAGTAAAAATTAAGAAGATTACAAACCTGCAGTTTACAGTGATGTGAAATAAAATGTGTTTGTTTTTTTAGTGAGTAGCTGGTACAACCCATCTCCTTCTGTTGCTTGGAAAGCAAGCTGTAGTGGACTGCAAAGATGTTGTTATATCTTGGTAATGAAGAAACACATGCGAAAACCCTGACTGTATCTGAAGTGAGTTTTCCCTTTGTGTCATCAAAGCCTGGTGTGTTCAGTTAAAATAACCCTTGGTAAGTGGCTGGGTTGATGCGCTATATGCAAATGAGCAAAGGATCTCTTAATCAGCAGTTTGGAGGGACTGGAGTATCACTCACAGACAACGTAAAACAATTTTAATGCATTTCATTACTTTGCATTTAAAGTAGAAAGGTGATGAACACATCATTCTCTCGGAATGCAGTCTCCTGTAGTTATTCTGGGCTTTTTACTGATACATGGGCTCTTCACCTGTATCTCTATGGGAAAATAGCTTTGAAAGAACATCTCTTTCAAACAGGTGACTCTGTAAGTCAGTAAGCAGTTGTTCTGAGCATATTCTGATGGAGCATTTTAAGTAATAGAAGGCAATTTTAAAGGTTATGATGTAGCTTACAAGTTCAATTTATGAACCAGCTGGTGAATCACTTTGAGATTTCTTTGACAATCTCTCCAAAGAATTCTGGTGACTAAAGATTGTTTTATTATCAATATGGAGTCATGCAGGTCAATGTTCTTTTTGTTTGTGAAGCAAATGACATCAAACAAATGACATTGTAAAGTCTAAAAATCCAATATTAATATGTAATTCTCATCCCTACTTGACGAGACCAAGGTATTTTCCTACCTCAAGATAACACTTAGAAATATTTAATTTTCAGGATTTTTTTATTATAATAAACCACATGGGATCTCTATTTTGACATCATTTTACTTTGAAGCTAAACCTGTCAAACCCTGGGAGAGCTATGGTGGTGATTAGGCTTTTTGAGTTTTTCTTCCATGAGATAGATTACGCTTGCAAAACGCTTTTGGCTGACTCACTAAACAATGTTTAAATGCGCAGGAAATGCTTCTGTGACAAATGCTTACTGGATTTATATTTCAGCTTCAGAAAACTGTGTCTTTTCTGTTTAGCTCCCTTAATCAATCTATTGTGTTAATAACAATGTTTGAATTCATGAACAGGAGGCAAGCCAAGGATTCAGATGTTACTGAGGAAGGGCTGTGCCATGTCTCAGCTGCAGCTGGTAGATGCTGCTGAATAAAGTGTGGGTTCCTGTTGTGCAAGACGTGTGCCTTGGCAGGGAAATGACACAGCTGATGCTTGATACCACCTTTTCTGGACCGCTTGCTGTTTATCTGTTGATATGGGTAGTAGAACTGGGTGATGCTTTGGAGTTAGTGTCCTCTGGCTTTGTTTTTGAGAAGCGGCAAAGGTGGGTGGGTATGGGCTTTGCTTGGAGAAATGCCTTCCTGGAGCAGGAGTACGGACAGCAACAGGAGCAGTTGCAGGGAACATCTTTCTTCGTGAAGGTTGGTAAGACTGCTGGAAAAGAAAATAAGCAAGAGCAGGTTCAGATGCACTTGATTACTTAATAACTTGGGTTAATAAGCCCATATACAGGCAGACATGTGGTTCTTGCATTTCTTAACATTAAGGTAAGGTGAATATTGTGTTTATAGAAAGTGAAAGGTTGGAAGGATTTCAAGTTTGTATCAGAAAACAGAAGCAGGGAAAGCTCTTAAACAGTACATAGGGGGCTTCAGATAAAGACAAATCTGCAGTCTGGGGGCTTCTGAAGTGCCTAATTTGAGTCTGGAGAGAAGTAGAGAGATGCAAAGTCTCATATCCTTATTTAAGCTTGCTTAAAAACAGTGAATTTGGAACATAGGACGACTAGTTTATGGTTTGTCAGGCAATACAAAACAGTGCCAGAGGAGGCTAATTTGATAAACCTAAGCTCAGAAGAGAACCAGGGACACTGAAAAGAAGAAAGAACATGAAGAAATGAATTGTTGCATGTTTCAAATGACTGAGGGAAAATTTTGGTTTGGGGATTCAGAGCCTGGTGCATCAGTAATGTTCCTGACATCGACCAGGCTTGATTTCCTTCCATAGAGAAATACCATCACCCTTACTCTGCAGTCTTATCTCGTAGAAGTACTCTGAGGAAAGATGCATTAGGAATGTCAGTATTTGCATATTATGCTAATAAACTTCCAGGTGGGAATTGCACCTCAGCTTTCTGTGGGATTGCTTCTTTCAGCTCAGTCTGCATCAGTGTGTCAATATAAACTTGGAGTGTAATGTATGGATTTCTGCTGGCAGCAGTGGGGAGATCAGCAGTTCTTCAGCCTCTCATCAGCGCTCCCTGTTGCCAGCTCCCAAAGAACTGCCCCCACCTGAAAACTAGAAATTTTAGTGCAATTATACAGTAGTTCTATGAAATGATGTTGAGCCTCTCTATTTTTATTTTCTATCTTTAAATGATTTTTTTTTTCTCTTGAAGTATGTGCTGTTCCTTTACATGAAATGAGGATTGGGCTAAACTGAATTTTCTTTTCAGGTTTCTTGGAAGTTATAGCTTTAAGAACAACCGGAGTGGCAACTGGGGAGTCACATTAAAAGAGTGTTGTTGCCTTTTCCTTTGGAGACAACCTCATATCTCTGTTCTGAAGTTTTTTTTCAAAGCCTTCTGTTGACAAGGGATGCAGAAAATACTGAAGCTGCTAAATTCAGTTTTTAGAGTGCTGTCTTCCATAGTGTCACCTAGGGGAGAGAGCACTGTTTGTTTCCCTCGGTACCTGCTCCAGTCTGTTCTTCACTTGGGATGAAGGTGTGTGTTTGAATTGATTGGAAGCTGTGGCCAAACCCTCCAGGCTATGGGAGGTTTTTTATTATTTAGCAAAATTACTTGGGCACTGCTGAATGTTTGGGGATAAGGTAATTTAAATGCTTTAAGTTTTCAAGCCTGGAAGTCCAGGTTCAGTGCTGCTTATGAGGATAACATACAATTACTTTAATCACCACCTCAAACACATGACTTGTGAAGAGCAATGTTCAGCCTTTTGCAATTACTGTGGGAGGAAATACTGTACTGAAAGTAAAACATTCTGAATTTGCCTATTCCCCGGTTTAAGTCAATATCTCTCTGCCAATGCAAAGTGTTTTAAGAAATTGTCCACTGAAGTGTTTCTGTTGTTGGAAGCTGAAATTTCTGAAGGATTTGTGTAGGTACATTGCTGCTGTTTTGAGCTTTTAAGCAGACATAAATTGTAATGTAGAGGGTTTTTAACTAGTCGCCTTTCCTTCTACCCCACAATTATTCACTGGCCAAAATACTCATTGGGCATATGGGAGATCAGATGTCTTGAGTGAATGTTTAACTGATGTGAGCAGCTCCAACAGAAGAAAGCAGTTAATAGGCTTAGTAGCAAGTGCATTTGCTGGGATTGTGGGGGAAGAGAAAAATGAAGATTTGATCCAGAGTCTCCCACATGAGTACCAAAAAAACCCACCCTAGCTCAATTATGCACACATGCATGACAGGAATTTTAAAAAAAAAAAAAAAAAGCCACAACACAAAAACCTGAACCAAATGCACTTCTGAAGGTTGCGTGACAGGTGTTTTGTAAGAAACCTCTCTCCTGCCTTGGCTTTCTGCCCTATATGCCCACACAATTTCAGGGATACTTTAGAGATGGGTAGGAAAGTATCGAGAATATCAGAATTTGCAAAGTAAAAAACTGGAGGTTTTTTTCTTCTTCTTTTTCAGTAGCAAGGGATGGATTTGTAGGTATCTAAAAATATGTAGCAGTGTTGGTGTTGGAGCATTTCTTAACTTGGGCAAGTTGTTCTCCTAAACTTTCTATGACTGAAATAAGTTGAACAGTTACAGTAAATAGAGTAATATTTTGATTGGTATGAAACCCTTCATTTCTTCTTGATGTCTAATTAGCGTAGCTCCGAATGTCAAATATTTATCCGCTCTACCCAGCGCTGTGCTCACTTCAGTGGGGCTCCATCTGGCTCTGCCTTCCGTGAAGCCTGTTCCTCTACCAACGAGCTTGCCCATGCTCAGTGTTGGTGCTGGATCCCACCTGTTGCCCATCAGGTCTCTTGAGCCTGAAGGGAGCTCTTCCCTCCAGCAAATCTGGGTGACGAGTAGGGCTGTGCACAGCTACAGATGAGCCAGGCTGGGACTCCTTTCACTTAGTGAATGTAACTACGAAGTGCAGGCTGAGAAATGTTGTACCAAGTCCTTGCTAAAAGTTGCTGATTGCTTGTGAGTGGTACATATTTGTTAAATGAAGCCATAATATGCTTGTAGACTGCCGGTAATGTAATTCCTTAGCATGCAATCTCCCACAATAAAACTGGTAAGAGCATGTGATGTAGAACCCTTTTGTATTCTCAGGGACTAGCCGCTGTATTACACACTTGAACGGAAACATAGGGGTTCGGTGGTTGTGACTTCTTCATCTTGAGTTATAATACAACCTACAACCTTTTAGTTAAGCACTGGTTATCTGTTTGCTATCTTTAAGCCAAATTTCAGACACTTTTTGTGCCTCTATGTGTTGATAGTGCAAAAAGCGCTTCGATTTCTTAGTATGCTTGCTACATTATGGTGCTTACCTACTTCTAGTTTCATGAACATATCTTCTGCAACTACCATAGGTATTTTGTGTGTCCCATAGCCAGCTGCTGAACATGTGAAGCTATATGATTAAATCTACATGTTGAACAGATTCATTATTGTTTTTCTACTTTTCAAAATTTGATTAGTGAGTAGTTTGGATGATCTAATGTTTGTAGTGGAACTCCTTGGGAAATGGCTGTACTGCAGCCCCCCTTTTTTTGGCATTTAGGTTGGCTTGTTGTCACCTCAGAGTTGCAATGAGTTAGAAGTGATGGGGGAAAGCTGGGAAATTATGCCAGCTGTGGGAGATCAAGAGCATTTGAGCAGTGGAGGAAGATAGGGATTCACTATCAGAGGCTTTAGCAACTGAAAGTGTTTCAGCCCTTAGTGAAGTTAGAGTTGAAAAAAATAAGGTTCAGTGAGTGCCAGGTGAAGTGGCTGAACTCCAGTGTAATATTCAGGGTCTGCAGAAAGTGGTGGACTGGTGAGCAGTGTGCCATGGCTGGGGACTCTTAGGGAGGGAGACCTCAGTAGAGAAGGGGGAATCCAGGAATCAAGCGGTGGAAAAATTCTATAAAGTATTCTGACTGGTTTACTACTTTTATCTTGTGTGCTTTGAAAATAACAAACTACAAGTAATTAAAGACAGCCTCTTACTCTGCGAAATAAGCTCACGTGGATAAGAATTAATTTAATGACTTAAAATACCAGTATAACTGACTTTCCATATGAATTTCTACTTTCAGGTATTGGAAATTTGACTGAAGTCTACATATCATGCGCTGGAGAAGGTAACAATTCTTTAATACTAATTTTGATTTATTGGTGATATTAATTTATCTTCTTTCTAATGTCATTGCATTGAATGTTAAAAGCTTCTTTCTATTGTTTGTGCCTTGATTAAAGAATCTGCCCCTTAGTTTCTCAGTACACTGACATGGGTTTTGCTTACCTTTTTTTAAGAGAATATATGACAAGTTACATTTAAGTGCTACACCGGAAGGTTTATAGAAAATGTGGAACAGCTTGAATTCAGAAAACTATTTTTGTAATGTACCATTGTTTTAAAAGAATATATAATTTAAAGAATGAACCTTTCACAAAAGGATATTGTCCTTGCTGTCAATAGCAGGTTGTTTTTCTGGTTAGGTTCTTATTTTTCTTGTCGAAGCTTTCAAAATTGGTGTTCAATTAGTCGTTGATTGACTGACTTGGTAGCTGAATTAGCCAAACAAACCTGTTGTGCTTCTGAAGCTCAATTTTTTTTAATGGCATCTCAGCTTGAATGTCCAAAGGAATCAGTATTGTTAGTTGAAAGGTGGGTTTTGTCCTGAAATTATCTTGGGGGAGAGGGGTGTTTGTTGTTTTCCTGGAACAACATCAAGTATGAAACATAGATATAAATGTGAAATAATTTGCTCTTTTGGCATGTCCAGCTCTGGTCTAGTCAAGAACAGAAGGCTGTGTCTTTTCTGGCTGTGTGCTCCTCTGCATCCCTACTGTGTTGGTTTTGCCCTCGCCCAAAACTGTCCCACCAAGCTTGATTTACATGTAGCCAATCTCCATGGGTAAAATTGCTACCAAAGAACAACATGCTTTTAAGTATGAATTATATTACCTCCAACAGAGAACAAAACCCTTTCAGAGTTTACAATGAAATATTTAAAAAATAAATGTGGTCTTCCCCCAGTTTTAGATGTTATTGCTATATCTGTTCAGAGGGGTGACAGATGCCTTGTGATCAAAATGTTTAAGTTCTTAGTTCTTCAGAGTAATTCACAAGTTTCTCCTTAGTCCTGGGTGGTGTTCACAATGAAAACTGAATTACTGCTGTAGATCAAGTAAGCTATTCTTATTCAGCCTGGACGTTGTGAAACTTGCAAAGCTATCTTTGTGTGAGGTTTTCAAAGACAGTATGATAAATTTTGTGATATATCACTTTCTAGTGTCTGAAAGGAAAAGCTTATTTCTTAATATAAAAGATAACTTTGAATAATGGACTCCTCATCCCTTTGGACAGTACTCCTAAATTAGCCTCAGAGACCTTCCTCAGGTGAAATCTTGTTTTCAGGTTCCCCATAGTAAAAAGAAGATGCTGATACCCATTTCATTTGGAAAGTGTTTTCAATCTGTTGATAAAAAGTACTTCTGAAGAGTTAGGCAACCTTGATTAATTGAGCCTGAATAAGAAGCGCAGGATCAAATCTCAGGATATTATTTTTCAGCTGCAGACTTGTGTTCTGCATTCCAAATCCTTAAATGCCAGTTTGATAGCAAATGTGAATGACTGGAGTAGACAGCTATATGCATACTGGTAATGACTTGCAAATGCTGACACCACTATAGACAGAAGAATGGAAATTGCATTTTGTTTACAGAACAACGTAACTATTTGGTAAACACTTTCATTAGCAAGAATGTGATTGGAATTTGTGTTAAAAGCCTCAATTCTGTGTTATAACCAGTATGGCATTTGTAGTGAAGTGGTATTTAAAAAAAGTGAAGTGCGGATAAGTACTTAGCGAATATGAGTGCTTAAAAGTTCAGTGATGCGATGTGTAATGTTTAGGCCTGATAACGGGACCACAAGCCAGAATTGTGTTCTTGTGGTATATGGGAAAGGGCATCAGAATAGCAATCTGATCTAAGCCTCTGAGATGTCCTCTATGGAGAATTTATACAAACTTTGTGGGTCTAAAATCTACCCCTTGCTGATAGGGCTCTTGGTTAGCAGCACACCTCAAGATCCAGCATTGTGCTGTCAAAGAGCTAAGCACAGCGCACTTTTTTTTAGGAAAGTGAGGGCTTGCACGTGTGGCTATGCTCGATAAAAGTACGCTTATGGGGACAGCAAATTCAGGCTTTATGCATGCTTCATCTCTAAGGCACGGAAGGATTTTCAAACCCACATTCCTAAGCAGCATGTGGTCCTGGCTAAGCCATAAGCGAGGCATAGCGGAAGCCAAGCTTGGGGTTTTCTTCTGGTCTGGTGAACCAAAACTGGCTGTTGTTTACCTAAGTGACTCAGTAACTACAGATTTGAAAGGAAACATTTGTGCATTGTAATAGTATAATTATAAAATTCTACTTTATTACCTGTCAAGCTAATTAAAACAGCTACAGGCTAAGTGATCTTGGAAAGCTTGTAGCATCTGTGCATTGTATTCAGCAAGCAGGCTTACAGTGTAATTTTAATTAGAAATATTACCAGCAGACACAGTGTACAGTTGCACTGGAGAAATGTCCTTGCCTGCATAGGAATACTGAATGTGCTGGGTAATAGCTCTAGGAAAGGCAATTATAACAAATATGCTTTCTGCCTCTAGTCTGAACAGCAGTTAATTATGTCATGGTTTGAAACTGTGGGGTCCTTCTTCCTCCACTGGCATCCATCCCCAAAGTGGTAGCTTCCCATTTGCTTGGTGAGTGAATGTTTGTGTCTTGTAGCTGTTGGCTACTTGAACCTAGAGAATTCCACTTGTTCCAGGTGGAAACTGGCTGAGTTGGAAGTGCTGTGGGTCAGTGTGCAAGAGGATTACTTGGATATAGGCTTACTGCATGTAATTTTTAGATCGTTTCTTCAAAGATGGGTTGTTTGTGATCTCCAGGCATCCCTTTGCTTCTCAAGAACCATAGAAAATAACTGTCCTCCTTCCTCCTCTTCTTCTTGCCAGCATGTCTGCCACCATGTCCTTACTGTTTCCCTACTTCTCTGAAGATCTGCTGTGTTCTCTCCTCCATTATCTCCTGGCTTCCTTCCATCCCACTTCCTTTTTCCCTCTCTACACCTTCTGTGCTTCTGCTAGCCCTTTCCTTAGACACTTCTTTCTCTCATATTAGTTGGGTTTCTCATGTCACCACTGCTCCTCTCTGCATGGAAAGCATAAACAATTAAAACTGGATTATTTGTTCTAAAGTAATTTGAAAAACTGAATGAGCAAAATTGTCATATTACAGTGGATTTGGTATCTTTTAAAAGATGAGTGGTCTCTGCTCTCCTTTAAGTTGCACCTCGAGATAGTTTGCTAATTTTACAGCAGAATGAAATGACAACTTTCTGATACATGTAACTTGGATTATAGTTAATTATTGCAGGGGCAGCATTTTGCTTGAGATTCTTCTTTTTTCATATGTAACTAATATTTATGCAGGAGTACTTGTGACTTTTCTTCACAAGAATATGGTGAATACAAAAGCACCAGTCAGATCTGAGAACAAAACTTTTTAGAAAGTTATGTCAAAAGTCACAGGCAACTGCCCCGATCTCTCCCTTACAGTCAGGTTTTGGAAGATGAGCTATTGCCCAAAGAGATGTGCCTCATTTCTGTGAGAACTTTCTTACAGTTGTGCAAAACTTTCAGAGTGTATTGTTTTTCAGAGTGGGTGTGACAGTGTTTGTTAGTGTTCCCTAAGGGGGTATATGGGGGTGAAAATAACACCGACGAATGTCTGATGAGGCAGCAATACCATTATTTATGAAATCTCATGCAAAGAATATTTCTGCGTGAAGCAAATCTGCCCTTCTGCACTTATTTGATATTGTAAAGAGATTATGGCGGCCTTACAAGAAGGTTAAGATGTCATGTAGCTTAATATACTCTGAAAATAGGCCCGTTAAAGCCACTGTTGCTTGTGATTGATGATGCATGTTATGGTGGTAGTTCTAAATCTTGTGTTTGTGTGTGCAAATTGCTGTTTTCCAGCCCTTTCAAGGTTGCTAACTGTATCTTATGGCACAGCCCATATTTAAGGATTTCATGTTGCATTAGCCTTTGATTAAGAGGAAAGTAACTTTGATGATAAAATGCCACTAAATGTGGTTCTGTGGACTAGCTTGGAATAATTTATCAATCATTCTTCATGACTGAGAGTGTATTTTGGACATGAGGGTCACCCTTTGAGGATTAATTTTTTTTGGTGATAAACAGCTAATGACTGTCGGATGATTATGGTCAAAAGCAATTATGGTATTTTTAAACTGTTTGTTATTACAATAAAGAATCACTAAACTGAGTAAGTTTTAAGCCATTTCTTAAATAGCTAGCTCAAGATGCATCAGCCTTGATTCCAAGGCGTTATTGAATGATGGAGTTGCTGACACTTCCTAACTGCCTGCTCCGGCAGAGGCAGGTTCTGGCGGTGCTTTTGCCTATTTTGCCTTCCCTGCACCCCGAACTTTCCACACCCTTTAGGTTAGCAACTAAAATAGCTAGTTGGCAGTTTTATTGGTGTCCCCTGTAAATATGTATTTTCCAGACATTGTGAAGAACATTTCACAGCTGACTTATGTTTACAGGCGGGTGTCACTGTCTGCTTCTTATCTTCTGGGCTTCAGGTTTCCTTTCTTCTGTCTCCTTTTTTTTCTAGTTTCTGCAACGGTGTGGTTAGGTGAGCTTAAAAGTATAAAGGAACAGTATATTGTGAGGACAATTTCAGCACTGCTAAAAGATGGAGCGTTCTCAAGGATGTTAAAGTGGTAGAGTCTGAGAGCAAAAGTATGTCTGAGATAAACTACTTGTATTTAATAAAAAAGGGAGAGCCTTAAACAACTAAGATATAGGTAGCTGCTGTCAGAAGCACTACTTAAAAGGAATGAGAAACTGTCTTATGGAGGGATTATTGTATTGAGAAATAAAGTGCTGAATCACTGGAAGCAAGCAAGCAATATAGAGTTTAGAGGCTGTGCAAAAAATAAAATGGCTGCTGTAATTCAATTAAATTCACAGTAGTATTTGCTGTTTGAGATGGTACATCCGTTATCCTGTATCTCATGGTGGCTGGTGCCTCAAGGGATACTTAAGTGTGTGTACAGTTCCTGAAAAATTCTGGAACGACAGGTCTGGAATGACGTGATGCTCCGTTTTCTCAGACAGATGCATTTTCCCCAGTACACCTTGAGTTTGGACTGCTGCTTAGTCTTCGTATTTTTGACACTTTTTTTGTAGATTGTTAATCTGAATTGAGAGCTGTAGCTTATCCTACAAACTGGAAGAGAATACCATAGTTTCTTGCAGATAAATAATGAATTGCTAATGACGTATTGTTGAGGGATAGCTAAAACCAATGAGATTTATTGTATTTAGTATCTTACAAGTACTGCAGATATAGGCTGAACTTCTAAAATAAAATAACTTTTTACCCCTTCCAAAATTTCTTTTTAGAAAGTAATTTAGGCGAGAACAGTTGCTCTCTTTGCTAGAACACATGGGTTTAAAGGCTCCCTGTAGGACCTGTGCCAGTCTGAGTTATTTGTAAAAGCATATTGGCCTCCTTGGGATTGAAGAACTATAAAGTCTTTCACTAATCTTAACTTGATAAGTAAATTTCAGAGCCTTCATGTCTCTGTATTCAATGTTTTGTAGTTAACCAGAGCAAAAAGTGTTAGTAATCTACAAAGCCCTTTTCAGAGGGAGAATTTCTTCAGCTCAACCATCTTGATCGGGATCCAGCATTAAAATGGACATGAAAGAGCTTTCTCAGGTGTGGAAGTTGGAGAAGTCTGAATACAGCCATGCAAAAGCTCTGTGTGATGTGGCAAAGTTAAAAGCAGAACCCTTCTCGGGTTAAAGCAATGGCTTTTGTAATTATAAATACTGAAAGTTATTCTCTTAGGCCTTAATATAAGGGAGAGGGCAGCTGGAGGCAGCCTGCTTGATGGTATGAAGCACAAAGAAACAAAAGGCTGAGGAGGTAAACCCAGAGCTTTAATAAGACAGCTGTGGTGAGCCCTCCTTCCCAAACTGTAGTACAGTGACAACACGTGCAATAAGCATTAAATAGGTTTGCAGAAAGGAAATTTGATCTCTTTCTTTTTAAACCAGCTTTTCTAGGCTGTGGGGTCAGGCTGGAGAGAAGGCTTGGAACGAACAGGGAGGCAGCAAGCTGCTAGCTGCTCGCAGGGGAGGAGGAGGGAGGGAGAAAGCAGGTTCTGCTCTGCTGTACATACGTGGCTGGACAGAGCATCTTCCTTGTGTGGAGTCTGCGGTTCTTAGGTGGCGGTGCTTGGCCTCCCTGCACTCAGGTGTTACTTCAGATGAGTCAGAAAGACGCATCAACTGTTCAAATGCTTTTATTTTTGTAGCTGACTCCTTCAGCTTTCTGTGCAACTGTCTGGTGAGCTGACTAAAGAGACTTTCTTCCAAACAAACGTTTAAAAGAAATATTTATTTCAACAAGTTCTCATTAAAAGTGAGTATCTGTTGAAAGCTTTCTCTACCTCCTGTCAGCTTGTTGGCAGGCTGTTGGTGATAGTTGTCTTCCTGGGTCCAACTGTACAAAGGGAGGACAGCAGGACTGCAGGTTTTGGGAGCTGCAAATCAAATGTTTTAAAGATAGTTCTTTTAATTCTTTAAAGAAGTGCTTGTGACATTTGAGGGGCTGAGTGGCAATGGAACTTTAGTAGCGTCCACTCATTTAATCAGTGACATCCATGGTACAAATCAGAAAAGGCCTAAAACACCCATAAAAGGAGCTCTGTCTTCAAGTGAAGTGAGAATAAATCAGGTTTGAGATGAGTATCAATTTTAGTCAGATTAAATTGCACCAGTTGTACTTGTTTTTCAGTAAGAAAACAAAAAAAAGCATTTCTTGCTACAGGTGGGGCAAGAAGTATGGCAATGGTTTGGACCATTACTAAAATGGCTACTTTGCTATCAAATCTTGTTGTTAATTATTTGAAATGTCTTGAATATGCCGTTAGCAATTTTCAATAGCGTCAATTAACACTTAGGAAATTAATTTCAGACTACTAGAATATTGAACATTTACTTTAGAAATGTAAATGAGGTGTACCAACTTTGCATCTTGCATGCCCCTGAACTCAGATACTCGTAAGGCAAAAAATGCTAAAGCCAGCAAACATGAAGGTGTGTTTTGGTGCTGAAATGATGAAATATAAAAATGATTGCTGACGGTTTTGATACTGCACCAGGATATTCAAGTTATTTGCTCAGATTCATGGTGCTGGACTACTTTGAAACTGGAGGAAGTGATATCTCTGGCTAGAAATTAGGAAACCCAAGACTAAAGCAATGTCTGGATGAAACACCAGAGCCTGTCTGCCCCATGTTGTTCCTTGTGGCACACTTTGTGCTTTTTCTCATCTTTTTTTTTAAGATTAGATTCTCAAGAAAAACAATTTAAACAGAAATTAGTATGCTTCAGGAAATCCATAATTAGTTAAAATTTTTGCTTTGCAGACTGTTAAGTCTAATCTTTACTAGAACCCAATTCTGTCACGCCTTTATTGTTAGCAATACGAAATATTATAAATATGAATCTTGAAAAAGGTGTTACAGCATAACTTGCTCTAACTGAGAAATATTTGCCTGGTCTGTCTGTCTTTGCCTGTATGGGTCTTAGGTGCATGTTTGCATCACTTGCCCCAACAAAAGGGCCTTGGCAAACTAATGTTTTGCTTCAAAGGATCAGTCTGCCAATTGAAGGAATGAGAAATATTCCTTAGGGCGAATTTTGAAGTCTATTTTGATCCTTAGTTTCTTAGGAGCACAGTTGAAGTTAGTGTCTTTACTGAGATGGAAAATGAGATCTTCTCGTTTTGCTTAATTCACTCAACCTGATCGTTGTAGCTGTTTATAATATCTTAGGAAGAATATCTTTAGCTCGAAATACATCTTTTGTTTCAATTTCTCATAGCTTTTTGAGAGAACCTTTTTATGAGAAAATGCTTTTTTAAATGCTAAAAGTTCTTGTATAACGTGTTTCAAGTTTTGTTTTCATAGAATATTGAGTTTCATCATTGTAGAGATGATGAAGTGCAACTGCCCTGCTCAGAGTTTTCTGGTAAAAAGTTATTTCAGTACTTATTGAGTGGCAGCTGTCCTCAATACACCATGTGGCATAAAGAAGGAATCAGAATATGACTCATTTTTTTGTCTCCAGTATGCAATTCCTTTGTCTTTTCTCATCACTTCAACGCTCTTGCCACTTTTAAATCTTTTAGAAGTTATCGCTTTAGTCTCACAGCCACTATTTTTGTTCCTCTTCACGTAAAACAACTCATTTCCATCAGTTCTTTCCTTAGCACTCTTGCTGTTAGGTCTGTATTTTCCTTTGTACTTCTGATTTATTGCCATTTATGAGCATGCAGCAATATGTTAGTTGTTGCTTGCTATAATGTACTTATTTCCATGGCTTAACTGCCCAGTATTAGTATTTGCTGAATATGAAGCCATGCAGCTAGTAAACTGTATTTCATGCACTGCTAAAGTTAATGAGAACTTGAATCGGCTTTGTGGTGCCCTACTTCAAAGTAGTTCAAAGATCTTATTTTCCTCATTTTCCTCTTAATCTTCGTTCCTCTCATTCCACAAGAATTATCACAATTCTACTGTATCACCTGCTTTGATATGTGAGATGTTATCTTCAGCACAGTCCTTGAAGTCTTTTTCTTTTCTTCCACAAGAAGCAGACGGAAAACACTGTTTTCATGCTGAACAGATGTGTCCTGATTTTCTTGGGTTTTGTTTAGGTTTTGCCACAGTCTGTTATCCTAGAATTAAAACACCTCTTCAGAGGCTGCTGATTAGAGCTACCTCTTTTCCCCCGTAAAACGTCACTAGAGCATCTCTTTCACTTTTTCCTGATGACTTCTTGCAAAAGGTACGTGGTTCTGTAGCTGCAGTAGGCTGTGCATTGTTATGCCACTTGAACATGAACTTTTAGCCTTCGCCATTGACAATATCATATTAGTAATTCTTTTTGATACTGCTACAAGAATACATTGTTCATAATTCCTTTTTATACATCAAGATCTTAAACTTTCTGATCTTTAGCTTTCAAGCATCTTAAATGGCTTGCATGCTCTTGGGGCCAGCTCACACCTGTTCCAACTCGGCATAACCTTGCTCTGAGAGCAGTTGATGTGTTCCTTGTTCCCACCAATGCGTGTGAAAACCCACCCTAGTTTCTCTATTACTATTTTTGTTTTATCATTGACTTCTGTTGTACATCATTGTATCATTTGTGATGGGGGTTATATTGATTAGCTTGGCCAGGCTTCTTTTTAAACTGGAAGGATATTGGGAGGGAATGACTGACCCACTGAGGAAGTGCGAGCTCATTACTTTCTGGCACTCAGTGGTACTTGGGGGTTGTTTTTCAGCATCTGATTGAGATTTCTACGTTGTGCATTTAATTAAGTTGCCATTTAATTAAGCCACACACAAGTTGGAAATGGATGTGGTTATATGCAGGCCCTGAAGTCTCCTGTGGAGAGGATTCCAGATTACGCATGTGACACTGCCCTAAGGCAGAAAGGCTTGTGGCTATGGCACATGTAGGTGTTACCTTAATAAAATTCATCTTCTGGTTTTCACAATTAATTGCATTAGTTTGAATTTGGTGTTTCTAAGCAGGTGTAAGCAGTCTTTCTAAAAAGACCTTTGGCCATACTTGTCTTTTCTCAAAGAACTGTGGACCTCGGCTTGCACTTTTATGCTGTTGAGAGCGTCTGCAGCAGCTCGAAGTCATTATGCAGTGTTACAAATAACTTCAGACAGGAGATGTGCTACTTCTCTCTCCGGTGGAGTGTTGCTTAGATCTGTCTGAAAACCAAAGCAACTTCCAGAACTGTAGATCTGGACTAAGTCTGGGCATCCCTGTTTTATGCTGTCTCTTTTGTTACTGTCAGAACTCATCACGTACGCCTGCCAGGCCATACATGTGGCATGCGTGCTAAGTAACTTTTTCTTCACACAGTGAATCTCCCAAGGAGATGCTGTCATCTTTGCTAGATCCTCACTTCTTTGTCTTTAGTGCTTTCTGCAAGTCACAAATCACGTTGTCTTTGCTGGTTATGTGAGCCTGGCTCTAGTCAGGGATGTTCAGTTTTTTACACTCTTGTAGATTTGGGTTTGTTTTTTATCTTTAGCTTTTTTTCCTCCTTATACTCTGTGTTTACCATCTGCATTTTAGACATACATTTCAAGTATTTTTATAACCTCTTCTATTGTATCTTTAACGCGGTTAATTGTAAGAAATTCACTTTCTGCAGTAGTACACAAAGTGGTTGCAGTCTTTTTGTTCTTCTACAGCCCATAGCAGAAAAAATCATCAGTTTCCAGATGACTTTCATTTTCCTTCCAAAGCCGTTTTCATGTATTTCTGCATTCCAATGCTCTCTCTGTACTAAAGCTCTTTATGCTGTGGTGTATTTTTAACTAATGATGTGTCACTGTACCAGCTTGGATTTTCTTGTATCTATTCTGTAAACAACTAAAGTTCCTTTTAAGGGGGAGGAGGAGGAGAAGAAACGGTGCCAAAGAGTTACAAGTCGTGTTCGTCTTCATGCAAGCAAATGAGATCAGACTGGCCTAGGACCAAATTAATTAAATGTTCCATTTAGTGGAAGATGTCAGTTAGGAACAGATAATACTTTCCATCTGAAGTGCTCCACTAGTAGAGAATAACGTCTCTGTGTGAGCAAGTGGCTTTGGAATTTTACACAAATGTCAAAGCACTAGGAAAAGTTTTAGGGCTGAGACTTCGTTGGTGAATGTTATCTCCTGGCAGGTTTTTCAGCTCCAACTTTTCCATTAAGAGGGGCAGCGTCAGCAGAGTGCTTAGGGATTACCAGAGCCAGAAGGACCAAAGCATCATGGAATCAAAGGGAAACTCAGAGTAGTTATTCTTGTTAGTGGATTGCAGTGCCAGGTCCGTGAGGAGTGGGAGAATGTGAGGGCTTAGAGAATAATTGTGGATAGAGTAGTTCTTACATTTATATTTAATGAACTGGTAATTGTGACATACAATGAGGAGAGAAGAGAAAACCTTCTGGGATTAAGTTTGAGAAAGGAGTAAGGAAGAGGACTTGGTCAAAGTAAAGCAATACATTGACAAGATTTTTTCTTTAGCAAAGTGTGTGTAGGGAGGAAGAGACTGGAACACTTTCTTATTTATCATTTTCTGCAGTAATTGGATATAGTTATAGTTTCTGAAACTTTAGAAATCTGTCTAGATATCTAAAATCAGTTACCTGGAATATGTGTACTTAGGTCGCAGAAATGCAATTTCACACGCTGTAGATGAGGTAACCTTAATGAGCATTTACTGATGTAATACTGCCCTCTGCTTAAGGAATGCTAAACTTCATTGCATAGTCGTACACTTAAAACAAAACATACCTGAGCAAAAAGTATTGGTTTTTTTATCCAGGATTTTGGATCCTTTTGATGAGGAAGGTCTCTGGTCTCTGTGGGATGCAAAACGTGAGCATTGGCTGAATCAGTTGTATCACAAGTTACCGATCTGGTGTTGTGGGATTCTCCTTAAGGCTATAGAATAATGTGAACTTTTTTTTTTATTCTACTCTAAAATGGTTATGGAATAAACTAAAATTATTATAGGAGTCTTGACTAGAAGTGGTTAGGCAAAAGAATGAAGCTAGTTTATGTATGCATGAAAATCAAGATGGCTCATTTTGATTAATCTGCTTGAAATAAATACCAAAAAGATTAAAAATTATTTGCTTGTCATCTGAAGTAACAATGCACTTGATTGTGCCACTGTACATCACATGTTGGTTTTGCTTGTAGCAACTGTAAGCACATTAATGTGGGATAGCAGTATCTTGAGTTACCATTTTCAGAGAGGATGTAGAGAAGCAGTCCCCCATTTCACTTGCACTTTTTTCTTTTTCTGGGATCAGCTTGTGTTCCTCTTCAGAGACAAAACCTTTTTGACACTGATCTTCTAGCTTATCTACATAGCACTGGCTTTCATCCCATCAATTTTTTTGTTTAGCTTTTACTCTGAAAACTTGAGTCCACTTAAAATAATTTGGCCCAGAATCTGGCCAGTGTGATGTGGTACCTTGCACATGACCTGATGCCCCCTGCACGGGGGGCAGCTGAAACCTGAGGTGACAAAATACATGGGAGACACCTCAGGTAGGTTACAAATGCAGACAGAGGTGTTGATACAAAATCAACACAGCACACAGACATCTGGCGGGATTTCTGCTTCCCAACATGAGTGAGAAATATCAGAGGCACAAATGTGATCACCACTTGTCTGGTGGGTTTTTTCTCCCAGTTCACCATGTCATTTCTCGCTTCTCTTGATAGAGCCTCAGCTTGCAACTGCTCAGGCATGTCTCAGCCTTAACCAAGGAATTAAGCCATCTGGGCTGGAAGAGATTAAAATATTAACGAGTATAATCAAGGTACAGAGTCCCTGACAGCTGTCTGCTGCTCACTAAGGTATAACCTCATGCCCACAGAGGTGAAGGGGGCTGGTCCGTGCTGGAGGGAGGGTAGGTTTGCAGATCCCCCCCCGTGTGCTCCTGCCTGCGCCTGTCCCGTGGACCTCCCTGAGCAGCATGCAGACATACTGTGCATTCAGCTGATGTAAATCTGTGTCACTTGATTAGCTATGCTGGAGTGACGTTGATCTGTCCAAACGGATCATCTGTCCCATGTTCTGCCAGTGGTGTTCATGGGGGAGAAAAAAGCCAATTTCAGAGTTCCCTTCTCAAAGTCTGGGGTTAGTAACACAAAGTGACAGAGTTAAAACTCTGCATTTTATATAAATATTAGATGTGATATGTTCGGCTTTATTAAGAAAATCTGTTTGGCATTCTGTTATAGAAGAGCTAATTGGGTCTGTAGTGAATGCATAAATTAGGGTTTCCTTGTGCAGCATCACTAATTTATGTACATTGAGGTTTGAAAATGTTCTAGGCATCTTTAGAAGAGATGTGCTGCTTTGGTAAGTTAAAAAATGGCGAGATGATTAAAGGGTGTACATGTATATGTATCTTTTTCCTAAAGCATATATGTGCAGTTGTGCCATAGGTAAAATACTAAGCAATATATGAGGTATATAAGATAAAGAGTGTTTAAAGCTCCCTGCTGTTCTCCATTTATCAGACCTGACCAGATAATTCACAACTTGTAATTACTGGGCAAATTTAGCGTGATTTTTTTTTTTTTTTTTTTTATATAACAGAATGTGTGATTATTAATATCTTATATTTTTAAAAATGAATCAGTGAGCATTTGTCCCCATAAAGATAGGGAGCAAAGCACTGAGACATGAAAAGGTATGGGCTAGTGTGATGTCATAGCGCTTTTTTTCTCATTATAATAATTGGAGAAATGGTCCCTGAATTACACAGCGAGGACAAAAGGCTGCTGAAATTAGCTGAGTGTCTAATGCTCCTGAAATCCTGCAACATGAGAAGACATGCAAGGTTAGTAGCTCATTTCTACAACAAGCCAGGATAAGGAACCCCTGTCCATCCTTTCATGAATAAGAAGCAGCAGAGATGTGGCAAAGTGAATGGTTTCCCTCAAAAAGCGCAGGAAAGTAACAGAGAAAGACGCTTTGCATCCTGCAGTGTGACTGTGGGAGGGAGCATATGCCCAGGCAGCAGGGTACACACGGGACCCTGCCCGATTTCCCTGCAAACTGAAATGTGCCAAAGATGCATCAAATATGTTGTGAATACCAGAAGTTAACCTCTGATATTGCAAGCTTAGTACATTATTTTAACGAAGTGTATGGACCAGTTGGTGTGTCTAGTGAAGTTGTTGGTTTTTAGACCTCTGATCCATTAGGAAATGCAGATGGCCTTGGAGCTAATCTTGTGGGAGAAAATGTATGCAAGTTGCATCAGGATACGTTCACGTTAGATATTAGGGAAAAAAAAAAACATAGCGAGAGGAAAAGTTTTGGAACAGAGTTTGAAATACAGTTCTCTGTTTTTGGATGGAGCACAGGGTTGGATAGTCACTGTCAGGAGTACCTTTGTTACAGGCATTTGTAACAAAGATTTAAGGCCCTTTAACATCCTACCTTCTTACAGCCCCTGCAGTACTTTGTGAGAGCCAGACCATGTCCTGAAGGAACAGCATCTCTCTGGCAGCAGGCTGTACGGAGAAATCAGCCGAGAAGTGCTTACAACTCGACTGGGTTTCAATCAGAAATGCTTCGGAGTACCGAAATGATAACATGGAATTTAAGTGTACTGTGTGTACGAGGAGGACTGTTAATGGAAACGGGCCAAAGGATAGTGCCTTTATTTATTTCCATTTAAGTGGTATGAAAGATTGCCTTCTAATTTTTTTTTTTTTTTCCCCCCTTGTGAGAGGGGTCTGGTGCCTTACAAAGCAGGCTGCAGTCCCTTCCTGGGAGCTAGATACCTATTCTCAGGTTTAGGTGCTGTTTTATATGCATTAAGATATTAGATAAAATATACAAATGTAGACAAACTGGAAACCCAAGCTTTCGAGTTCTCAGGAGAGTGGTCTGATGACTACATTGCAGTGGCAGCAAGTGCTGTAGCCTGGCAGAATGTGATCCAGCCCAGTTAACTTCTAATTTCTTGAAGCCCCTCTGGGTCACAGCAGCAGGAAGGAATTAAATGTTTTGATATTGGACATTCCTTTGTAATGTGCTAATAGGAACTGTAATGCCTCTGGAGTAGAAGAGCTTGTGGTTGCCAGAGTCCAGAGGAGGCCACAAACATAATCAGGGGCTGGAGCACCTCCCTGTGAGGACAGGCTGAGAGAGTTGGGGGTGTTCAGCCTGGAGAAGAGAAGGCTCCGGGGAGACCTTAGAGCGGCCTCCCAGTACTGAAAGGGGCTACAGGAAAGGGGGGAGGGACTCTGCATCAGGGGTGTAGGGATGGGATGAGGGGTAATGGGTTTAAACTGACAGAGGGCAGATTTAGATTAGATGTAAGGAAGAAATTCTTCCCTGTGAGGGGGGTGAGGCCCTGGCACAGGTTGCCCAGAGCAGCTGTGGCTGCCCCCTCCCTGGAAGGGTTCAAGGCCAGGTTGGACGGGGCTTTGGGCAACCTGGGCTGGGGGAAGGTGTCCCTGCCCGGGGCAGGGGGGTGGGAACTGGATGGGCTTTAAGGTCCTTTCCAACCCAAACCATTCTATATGATCTCAACTTTATTATAAAGTCTCATCTTGTATGATTGTCTCTGAAGGGAACAATAGCAACCGTTGTGCACTTAAACATACTTCTATCGGGTGGGTTTTCCAGGAGTTGGGAGCTCAGTCCAAGCCAAATGCAAAGATTGTGAACCATGTAATCTCGTTGGGATTTAGTTATGGATGCACCAATTCTTCAGCGTAGCAATGTGTGAAGCACTTTTCCTGCCCAGGAGCATCCTTGTAGATGTATTTGGAGCTCCAACACTAAGTTTCAGTATTTACCTCCAAGGCATGCTTTTCACTAGACTGAAGTTTTAAGAATCTAAACTGGGGAGTTAAGCCCTTCCATCATATGGAGCACTGTCATTTCAAAAAGGAGGTGTCTTAGATTTACAGAGGTGTTTTCAATATATATAATAATCATAGTGTGTCTAGAATATACCCTTTAATTAAAACAAAGGAGCTTGAGAGGAATGAAATAAATACACCTATAAAACGAGCAAGTGCTCACAAGGTTTTCATTTAATCAATAGTTATGTCGGCAGTGATTGCAAAAAAACCTTCAGTACACCATTTTAATCAGAGATGTTTTTCCTGGCACGGGGGTGGAAAATATACTGATTAATTAATTTCTATTCCTGGAATGAGACAGCCTCCCAGCAGAGGTAATCTGAACAGCTTGGTGACATGGCAATATGCAGTAAAAGTGTAAGTGGTCCCAGAGTTCATGTCATCAGACCCAAGGCAAAACCTACAGCCAGGGCTGGAGCTGATTAATGAGTAGGTCTAGTCCGAAAGAGTAAGTGGCAAAACTTCAGTACTGGGGGAACATGGTGGTGATGTTGATGCATTTGGTTTATTGAACATTTTTTGCTTGGCTGGGAGCTATTTTATGACTTTTGTGTAAGTAGTTTTTATGTTAGGGCTATTTTAGAGTAAAGATCTTTCCTTTTTGATTTACATGTCAGACTGGCTCCTGCAGTCTGTCCTTGCTCAGCAAGCAGGATGCTGGGTTGTTCTGCCCATGGGGATGCAGACTGTCCCAGATGAGATGGGAAAGGTAACCGGCTTCCTTCTAGGAGGTATTGATGTACTAGTTGCATATAATTAGGAATGTTAACAAGGGCATTATTGTGCTAATTATTATGCCTAATTATGAAAAAATAGGAAATTTCATGGCCACTTCCTGCTAGACAGAATTTACAAGCTTTCCAGAGACTAAATACATTAATTAATCTACTGTGCTTGTTTAAATATAAGAATATACTAGGAATATTTTCTGTTCCAGAGAAAAAAAGAAAAGAACAAGAGTATGTAACACTTCTAGTGAAGCAACCTATTTAAATAAGTAAAACTAAGCTAATTACAGAAATTTTGTTTTCAGTGATTCAGTTGATGAAACAGCCCAGCAAGCAGCTGTAAGAGAACAGGGTATAAATTGGACCATGGAGGGGGGAAGAATGTAAAATATTTCTGTCTCCTCTCCCCCATTACATCGGCTTTGGTGACAAAACTGGCTTATTGTGAAACTCTCAGGTAAAGAAGAGTGGACTTGGAAGGACTCTTGACTCAAGGGAAAGAAGGAAGCTGTCTGGGAAGGAGAGAGGGGCTACCTGCAAGGTAGCATGATCGTCCTTGATAAACTTGTTGTTCCTAATGCAGTTGAGTATTTTCCGCACAAAATGAGTGGACTGTGAATGTTTCCTTTTTTTTTTTTTTTTTTTTAGTGGTTTTTACCTGCTTTCACACTCCACGTTGGCAGCGTTGTGACTGCGTAGTACCACAGCTGCAGTGTCTTGCAGAGGCTTGGTTCAAAAAGTGGGGTCCTCCCCTCCATGTGCTAAACCCCCCATTCCATCACCATGCAGAATTGATAAACTACCCTGTATCACTTGCTATATCCCATGGAGAAATTGCTCCACAGTTTGTCAAGCTCGTATTGAGAGGTGGCCAATTCCAGATTGTCAGGGCTAGAAACAGGCAGCAATTCAGAGGAGGGCAGTGGTGTGCACAGAGCGTCCCCCCAGGTCCAGACTGGGATCTGTGTGGTGCTAAAAAGTGTTAAAAACCTCTGGAGTCTGATCCTGATTCTTTGTGCTGCTCTAACTCCACAGGAGTAAATGGCCTTACATGAAATCACACTGGTAAAATGCACATGCCTAAAAGCTCTAGTGGGTGTTCGTATGCAAACATAATCAGCTTCTAAAATCATCCTAAAACAGTTCAGTAGTTTATTGCAACCAATAAAATTAATTGCAATGACATTCTGTGTAACTAGTTTATATGCTGAGTTTTAGGTGGCCAAATATGAACGTATGCAGCCATGATTTTAGAAATGCTTTTATTGGACAGTTGCGATTTGCTCTTAGTTCATTAAAATCAGTAGATGGATGTTATGATCCATTGAGAATGACATGAACTGTTACGAACTTTCAGTATGGGATTTGGTTATTGCAAACTGTAACTCAACTTCCTTTTATTGCTGCTCTGAATGTGACAGAGTTCACATCTTTATCATCCTGTGAATTAAGTTAGATTTTTTAAGAGGACAAGAACTCCTTAAATTCTTTTTCTCCAAGTTTATTTGCAGGAGAGGGTAAGAATTCTGGCCCAACTGTACTATTTCACAGAGTTACAACAGTTGGATCATTCACTTGATGGGAACTTTGAACAGTATCATTTAAGTATGAACAATTTGAACTTTGAGAAGTAATCTTTGAACAGTTAAGCAGACTACTTTAGATATAACTTTAGCCATTTGCACCCCTTTCAGCCCTGTCGCAATTGCTTGTTTCCAAGAAATCAGGGCTGTATATTACAGGGAAATCATACAGTCAAGAATATCTTGTGCACCAACTGTTTCACGAGTTGAGCACTCCAATCAGTTGACTCAAATATTCATTATTACAGCAAACCCCTGCTGATTGTAATGAGAATTTTGTCTGCATAAAGCTTTTGTGACTGGGTCTCGAGTGGTACTTCAGACTTCTTAAGAGCATTTCAGAATCTTTGCTCTAAGATAATCTTTCCTAAAAATAATGCAAATTGCTCTTGGAGCCTCATTCAAAAATGGTGGTGTTTTTCCACTGGGTCAAATGGACTTTGGATCAAGTCATGAAACTTTGTTTTCTAAGGTTTGGTGGCGTGGGGTTTGTTTGGTGGTTTTTGGTTTTTTTGGGGTTTGTTTTTTTTTTTTAGGATATATTTTTTTTTTGTTTGCATGCAGCTGTACTGCACATCAGCTCTAGAAATGGTCTTTGAATCATGCAGGGTTAATTGGATAGTGATGTTATAATTGAGTCAATTAGATAACCTTAAGTTTTTAGCTTTTTAGCTTTTTGTATAGCTCACAACCTCAACAAATTTTAAGGTCTGGGAAAGGGCAGGAGTGGCCTCTGGGGCTC
Organism: Athene cunicularia; assembly: GCF_003259725.1. Taxonomy (NCBI): domain Eukaryota; kingdom Metazoa; phylum Chordata; class Aves; order Strigiformes; family Strigidae; genus Athene; species Athene cunicularia. The sequence goes on from NW_020799116.1 coordinate 11,102,479, forward strand.
TTGCCCACACATCTCTGTGGCACAGTGGTGGGGAGTGTTACAAAGAAATTATAATAACAAAAAATTCTGCTGTTTGTGATAGGAAGTGTTGCAATGGTGGTAATTAATTGTCCATGACAGCAATCTCTCTCTTAGCTTGGAAAGAGAAAGCTTTGACTCTGCTGAAATGTACTGTATCTTGCAAGGTTTTTAAATGAAGTGGAGCCTTTTGCAGTCCTGAACAGATGTTTATGTAATAATAAAAGATTTTGCAAAACACTTTTACTATCATATTGAGTAGGAGAATCACAATCATCTAGACTGTGAAAGACCTTGAAGATCATCCAGTCCAACCATTAACCTCACACTGACGGTTCCCAAACTATACCAGATCCCTCAGCACTATGTCAGTGCAACTCTTAAACACCTCCAGGGATGGATCACCTCCCTGGGCAGCCCATTCCAACGCCCAACAACCCCTTCTGGAAAGAAATGCTTCCTGATATCCAGCCTAAGCCTTCCCTGACGCAACTTCAGGCCATTCCCTCTTGTCCTATCACTTGTTACTTGATGAGAAGCAACTCTGTATCATGGAGCGGCTTGATTTTAAGATTAAATGAAATAGAAAAAATTCCTTTTCTTAACCTGGCAAAACTGCAGTAATACAGGATACTTGTTTTTTAAGTTGTCAAGTACTGCTTATCCCAATGAATGGGCCTGTAAAATTGAAATCTGTTGGGTTTAAGTGGTGGAATTTGCAACAGGCTTTGCATTTATCGTAACTGGTTTGTGAATGGTGGCAGACCTTAATTAGCTTGACACAAATTCATTAAAGAACTGTGCCACAGTACAAAAGATCAGTGAATGAGAACCTCAGATACCGAGCTCAAGATAGCAAAGGGTGTTGCTAATAACCAGTTGATAATGAGTTTTCTCTAAAGGAAAAATTGTGCAAGTTGAGCACTTGCTTTCACAGACTAATGGCTAAAATTAAAAACACAAAATAAAGTTGATACTAGGAGGTACAAAATTAATGAGCTCTAGGTGTTTATTTGCTTTACAAGGATATACAAGCATTCAGAACGTGATACCTAACTGCAAATATCTGGGTCTGAGTGCTTGATTTACTTTTTTTTTTTTTTCCTTTTGACAGTTCAGTGTTTGCATTGTTTGATTAAATCTTCATTCAGTAATGATGCATTCCTTAAAATTCAACAGAATTAGTGAAAACAAGTCGCTTTGGGATTGTTCCAAACCCCAGCAAAGACAATGAAAAGGCAATAGGATTTGTAGCATATGTCTTTGTTTAGGTACTTAATAGGATGAAAAATTATAAAGAACAGTTTATAATGCAACAACACTAAAGGTGTAAATTATGGAAGGCAAGTATATTTTCACATATTTTTACCCTTGGTACTAACACATTCATAAGTCTTGATTTGAACTGATTTCAAGTCATTAGACATTAATAATTTTAAACTATTCAAAACTCACTTCAATCCATTGTTTTATGGAAAAACCCAGGTCTAATATTTTTCGGTATTTATTTAATTCTCTAGAGATCTTATAAATAAATGTAATTGCATATTGATTAAACACTATTAAATCCTCTGGATTTCCTAAATATTGGAAAATCCTTACTACAACTTCTGCATCATTAAAAAAATTGTTATATATGAGGTGGTTTTTATCTACTGGGAAATGGTGCTGGGATCCATGGGACTGTGAATGTTTCCCTTGAATGATAATTTGGGGCTGTGTTAATGGACTGGAGTCTTTGCTGAAACAAGCAAAATTTCCAAAGACCTAGTTTTACGTTTGCTTTGGTTTTAATGTTAAAATAAGACATTTTTAGCCATTTTCACTTCGGCTTTGGAGATCTCTATCTGCTAAAACTTGTGGCATTAAGGGACCGAAATGTTTCTTTGCTAATGTATTTTAACGCTAATGCCTGGAAATATCTGTAATTCCCTGACAGTTTGAAGGGAAATGATGCAAGGTATTTAAAAAAAAAAAAAAAGTCAAAAGCACTGTCCTTTATAGAAATAGTCTCAATTTAAAAATGGCAGCTTCTGGAACAAGACTGTATTACCAAGAATTTTTATAACTTACTGTATTTGTGAGGAAGCATTTGTATAAAAAAGATGACCTGTATGTAAAAGCTTTCTGGGAAACGTGATGCTTTTACATTATATTAAATACCTTTTAAAAGGATGAGTGCATTCAAAATGTTTGTCCTTTCAGTGCTTAAAAGGCTCGGCATACACCCATAAGTTAGCAGTGTGTTTTATGTTATTTGTATATATGCGTCCCCGGTCTCTGTTCTCTTCCTGAAAGTATGTCTATTTGCATTCATAAATCGCTCCCACGGTTGTGCACTAACAAGAAACTTTGTGCGGTGTTCATAAGTTAGAGAATATTCTTTTTAGTCAATTATCTTAGCAATTGTTTGGGGGTTGTTTTGTTTTTATTAGTTACAGAAATGCATTTTAAGTGATTTTAAAATAAAATATTAATATATTTTCTTTTAGACCTGTAGTCCTCTAGTCTGGTGCATCCAAATTATTTTTAATGAACATTTTGGATATAAATGGTATTGTACCAGAATTCAGCTCAGAGCACTAATTACATATAAAAGCTTTGGTTACGCTAAATGTTCAAGTACTTGTTAAAAACAGACCTTTCCCAATCATCATCAGCAGCATGAGTATTATTAAAGATCATTAAAGTTTATTTCAAGGAAGTTTTGACTCGGGGTGAGACAGCTATCTGAAAACAGAAATGAAAATGCTGAACTTGAAGTCCTCAGAATGAAGAGAAGGAAAGGACCTAAGTTGAAGTGTTTAACAGAACTTTTTCAGGAGGGTTTGTCTGTTGAGTTATAAAATGGGACGATAAGGACAGAATCCTTGTCTGGGCTGAGTACAGTGCATGCAGGTTTCTCTATATGCTTGGATTACATAGGCTCTGCCTGAACGGTGCGGAATGTTTGTAATTTAGTCTGCTTGCCTTCATTTCCATTTAAGATGTGATGAAGTCTGGGTTTTTGTATGTGGATATACACACACGTACAAACTACTAAAAGTAGTTTATTGGGCTTGACACAGCTGTAAGAAACCAATAAGCAGTTCAAGTATTCGGTCTTTTTTAAAATAAATCCTTACTAGCTTGCTATAAATACTTTTATAATAATGTGGAAGCAAAGAACTACTGTCACTCCCATCACTGCTTCCATTTTTGTTCCAGTGCCCTTAAGTGTGTTTTTTCTTGTTTAAAGTTACTTTAATTCAAACCAAAGACTCTTGCCCCTAATAAGCAGCTATTTATCGTCACTTTAGGCTAGGCAAATCTTTATCTTGTATCTGGGTATTTATGGTTCCTCCTTTATTTTGGTGAGTAGTAGGACTCTACTCCTGAAAGAATCAGCTACAAAGGATGTTTTGAGCAGCCTTTATTCTTTCATCTGTGTGAATAAATGTTCATAGTTAAGGTAATGTAGGTCCTGTGAAGCTGGGCATGAACTCTGAAAATAGTGGAAGTAAGCAGATGCATTTTTACAGTGCTGTAAAGTAAAATCTTTGTAAATAAGCACTAATTACTCCTCTGACAGGAAACAAATCCAAAATCTGTATCACTTTAGGATACCAGGCTTTCGGTAAGCTGTTTTTGTGAATAATCCAATTTATGCATTTATTAACCTATAAATACATTTTTATAAATCTCGATGACATTTAGGTATTTTATTAACCACAATAAATGCCAGAGAAAATTGAATTAAGAAAGCTTGTAATGTGCTTTACTACCAGTTTTAAAATTTTGCTGAGCTGTAAATGGTCCTGCTTTATATCAAGGATAAATCCGTTTGAAGAGTACAGGAGTAATTTTTTTTCCTTTGCTGCCAGAGGCCCTGACCTTTTTTGTTGATGGCTGTTTTTTAACAGCTTCACCTATGTCTTATTCTTTTTGATTCTGCAGAAATTTGATTATCTGTCTTGAGCAGTAGTCATAGTCCCAACAAGAGCAGGGAAGCCATTTAGGGGGTGGTACAAAATACCTTCCAGTACTGTGAGATGGAGAGTTTGGAGGATGCTGGACAAAGATGTAACCACCCTGATTCCATAAACACCTTGCAAAATGCACACACAAGCTTTTTATTCTGTTCTTCCACCTGTTGCAACCACAACCTCAAAACATTTTCCCCAAAATAAGAGAAAAAAGAAATATCAGATTCAAAAAGGTGAGTTTTTTCTAGATGAGAACTTACCCATTTTTTTGCAGAATGAAGTACATAACTTGAATCCTTAGCACTGGATGCACCAAAACATTTTTTTTTTTTTCTAGGTTAAGCTTTTCTGGTTTGTTCTTTGGTTGCTGAAGAGGATTATATAAAAGTTCATCCTTTCCTATTTATCATCCTTTCTTATACCTCTTATGCAACATTGAGCTCAAACTATTTGTTTACAAGTCCATGCTTTTGGCTGCTAGTGATAATGTGCACTTTATGTGAGTGTATTCTTTTTTTCAATATTTGTATATGAGAAAGGAAATGTTGGACTTAACACAGTGTGGGTTTTCTTGTGAACCCAATTAATTTTTTTCTCAGTTAATGAAGTACAATGACCTCATTATTTCAGAAAGCCACTTCATTTTTATGGTACCTAATCCAGTGCCTGAGTCGAAGTTAAAATTGGTAAAGCATCTTTCTGGGTAAAGACACTGATTTATTATTCTTTAATATCTTAGTTCCACGATCATTCCTTGGGACTCTCTACACAAGCAAAACGCCTCCTTCCCCTGGGTTGGGCTGATAAAGTTGAGCTCTGTGTAGCTGAGAGCAGAAACTTAGCCACATGTTACAAATGTGCTCTCCAGTGGCAGCCGTTCAGTCTTAGTTAGCAAGCTTCTGCTGCTCTTGGTGGTTACAAATGAAGGCTGCAGGATGCGTCAGGCTCAAGGTACCACTGAAGCACCAGATTAGCTTCAAGCATTTGCTCAAAAGGTGTATAGCTGAAACTGTTGAAGTGAATTCATGATGTGGGGCTCAAACCGTGGAGAGTTAAGACTTCAAGGGATTATTAGTGTAAAATCTGTTCCTGTTAGTGGGGAAAATGAGCCAGAGCCCAGGGCAGAACGGGTTTCTCTGTAGTGAATGGGCCAGTACAAGGAGCAGCAGCTCCACTGGTATAAACCGTGACAACTCCATTGATTTAAAAGTATTTGTAAGTATAAATTGCAGGCAATTAAGCAGACAGAAAGATGTGAGTCAAGGTCTCTGAACAAAAATATCTCCATCTTTTTTTTTTTTTTTTTTTTTTTTTTTTTTGTCTCTGGAGTGCATGATCAGGGAAAGGCCATATCATTTGTTTATATTGACTTAGAGGCCTCATTTGAGGATCCGCTGACCGCCTCACTTATAAATGCTTCCTTATCTATTACATGTGTGCCCATGGATCAGAAAGAAACAATGCACTTAACAGCAATATCAATGGCAGTGAGCATCTTCCACCCTGGAAGCTGTCTGAGGTTCCTCCTTTGGGAATAGCGGATATAGTGTAACTTGCATGACATACTTCAGCTATCTGTTATTTAATTGAAATGGAAGGTGGGACAAGGGGTGGAAATAACTTACTGCTTCAGATTGCAGTGTAATTTAAATCTTGCATGGGTGGCCCTAGCAATCAGGAAAAATGAGATGGTAAAGCCAGGCATGTTGTATGATGTGCCTCATGAAATGGTATGTCATATGACATCTTGATGTACACCGCATAGAAATCTGTAGCAGAGTACTGCTTGAGAGGGTCTGTGTGTGGAATGCAGTTCTTAATAAAGACTACATTTAGAAAAGTCCAGAGCTCTCAATAGCAGCACCTTTCTCTAGGGAACGTTCCCCGCTTCTTTAGGGCATTTACATGGTAAAATGGAAAGTGTAAAGTGTCTATGCACCTGCCAGAAATACACATGTAATATTATTTTATGGTTATTACAGCAAAAGAGCTGGTACGGAGGTGGAGCAGGGCACGAGCTGGCCCGTGTTTTGGTGGGGACCTGAAGGAGGATGGGGACTGCTGCAGGGTTGAGTGTCGTAACTCCCAAGAGGGGTTTGTAGAAGGAGGGCTCAAGTACATTCGGTATCTTGTGCTGATAGCTTGTAAAAACAAAGATTAAGAAGTTTGACGTTATAGTTATCTGATAAAACTTCAGGAACTGCCCACACATTAGTTGATGCAGAAGAGATTCATGTTGCTTATGTGTGGGTATGAAAGGGTGGGAACAGAAGGCATGGCTTTGGGGTGATCTGAGACGTGTGATCAAATAATAGTTCTGCTTAGTTGCACTGTGTATAGTGATGAGGCTGCAGATTGCCCTTCCTTCCTGAGTGGTGGTGGACTAAATAAGCAGCAGAAACTCCCCCCTTTCATTTGAAGGCTGTAACTCACCTGGAGAGATGTCATGATCCAAGTGTCAAAGCTCTTTGCATCCTGTTTTATACAGGCATGTCAGCTCCAGGTCAGTTTTAAGGCTGTTTCATTTGGTCTAAGAGCCTGGATTATTTTTGTTAAGATGTAAGAGTTAAGGAATGGGAGAAAACCAGCACTTGTGTTATGTACGTTGTATTTCTGAAACACTTCTGTGTGAAGAGGAGGTTGGCTGGAGACACACATCTATCATCTTGGTTTTTGGTGAGCATACATGAACTTCTTAGCCTAAAATATGTTTTATCTTGTCTTATTTAATGTTTCGTCTTGGAAGTGTTGTAGGTGTGATAAGCTTATTTTTGTTTTAAGCTCTTATGCTCTCGGTAGGATAGTTCAGCAAAGCAGTAACCTTCATTTCTGGCATAACGTAAAATGTCCATCATTCAGTATTACTGTGAGTAATGCCCTCTATGATTTAAAATGCTTTTATATGGTCATTTATCTTAAAGAAAGAGCTGGCATTGACCACTTGCTTACTGCATTGTCCCAGAAACTAAACACCAGCTGAATTTTCTTGTCATACTCTCATTTTTATTGTTTTATTTTTCAGAGTAATGACTAGTAAGATCTACCTCACATTTTCCATTCCTTTTGTCTTTCTCCTGACACTGGTACTAGTAATGCTCACTGGCCTTACTTTGCTGAACAGCAGCGTATCTTCAGAGCATTTACATATTCCAATACTTATTCAAAAGGAAAATAAAGGAGGGCCAGAGTGAATAAAGTTTTCTTTATGTATGCATATGCTAGTCTTGAAATGAGATTGCTCTGGAGTTTTTTAAATAGTCTTTTTGACTCAGAACCAAATACCTCTGTGTAGTTGAAGCCCTACCATGTAACTTGCATCAAAGCCATGCAGGAGTGAAGTCCTCTAAATGCTGTTGCAGGCCGGCATTCAACATCATGATATTTTCAATATAAGATATAAAGGGCTTAAGGAAAAAAAAAAAAAATCTCAACTTGAAGGTCAAAACAACTGAAATGGAAGTACTTTTGAGTCTGATAATCTGTGATGGTATTTTATGAACTGTAGCTTTGTATCCCTGGGTCACAGTTTTCTATCATTGATCACTGTTACGGTAAGTCATTTCCCTTCTAGAAAATGGGCTGCTTGCCTGGACTACCTGCTGCTGGAAGAGGAACGACGGGGGGGAATTCATTAACGTACCCATCTCTAGTGAGGGCAGAAGTCACAGCATACCTGTGCACAGAAGTCCACTTTACATCATCCTACTATGCAGACCAGCTGAGTTCATAAAATACTTGAACTTTAGCTTTGCATCAGATACTTGTAATACTTAAATCCAAGAATATTTTGGACAAATCCAAAATACTTTGATTAGAAATAATTGCTTTCCTGGTATTTTTTGTAATATTCAATATGCTCTTATTCTATCTTCTTTTTTACCACACCCACCTCCCCCCAGTCTATTATTATTTATGTTTTTAAACAGAAAATTTGTATCAAATTTTAGTACTTGACTACAAGTGTACAGCTGTTACTTTAGTCATTAAATCCATAGAACACTTACTGAGCTGCAACGTAAGTAGCAGTGCTGTTGGTGAGAGTGCTGTCCCCAGCGCAGACTGGTTGATCTTCCATGTTGTTTGTTTGTTAGCCCTGTACCTGAAAGCAGCAGGAAATGATGACAAATACGGATTCCAGCATTCACTTAATAGGGTTTTCAGAAATTATTGACTAGTACACAGGCGATTTGAATGCTTTACAGCTGACTTTACTTGATTTTAATGTATATGCAGGCACACTTAACATTCGTCTTTGTAAATCACTTTGGTTGTGGATAACAAACCAGAAATAATGTGTTTTCAGGTTGAACTGGTAATACCCATAAAGATGTTGCATAATTGTTACTGTCTTCCGAAGGACTTGTTAAAACACCATCCAGGCAGCTGGAGATGCTGAATTGTCTCCCTGCCTTTGGGATCAGGGACTCAGTGGTACTGTGAGCATGGCAGGGTGGCCAGTTTATGACGGTAAGGGTTTGCACCAAAGGCGTGCAGAACAGTGACATGGTAAGAACCGAAGACATGAGGAGATACGGAATTTTAAGAGTGAAAACAAGAAGCAGCCTCCCTTATAACAACATTAAAGTCTGACTGGAATTGATGAAAGCAAGGACTTTCTCCTAGCTTTCACACTGTCCCAGCACACCCTGTTGTAGCTTGAAGGTACAAGCTGCTTGAAGACAGAGCTATGGAGGGTTTTGTTAATAGTGAATTATCTGTTTTGATTTGAAATACTCTTGCTCTTGTCATCTAAAATCAGCTGCTTGATACTATTTTCAGTATTTGATTTGTACTGACTAGTGTGCTCTATTTAATGTATAATTAAGGCATTTTAACATTCCACTAGTTGCTGTGTGTTTTTAACATGCTAGTTAACCTCTTAATGCTGTTTTACTTAATAACCTGGCCAACTGCCTCTTATTTACAATGAAGACATCTCATTAGTTAGAAATAATCCGAAAAATCCTGGCAAAACGGAGAACCTTGAGAGTCAATTGTTGTAGTAATGTTTATATTTCAGTTTGAAATCCAGATCTTGTTGTGCGGGTGTAGAGCTCATGGAGCATTACAGGAGGCAGTGTGGGGAGGGGAAGACCTGATCTGAAGATGAAGGTGGCTGAAGCTTGGATGGTTTCACTCCTGTCTGCAGTCTAGTAGAAACCAACTAAACGGCAAATCATCAAGGGATTTGGAGCATCTATTTCCCCTAAAGATGCTGTGGTTTGATTCTTTGGCATTTTACTTTGCGAATGAAGGACTATAATTCACCTGGAAATCCATGAGTCACTAAGACTACACTTGGGCTCAGTTTGAAGTTGTAGAAATGCAGATGGTTCATTAAAATACACCATTTTCCCTTCGCTTGGAGACTGGCATGCCAGAGAATAGCTGTGCTGCCCAGCCAGGCTTGTCAAATGCCTCTGGAGCTGGGCTCATCCAACCCTTCTCTGGAGGACGCTAAAACTTTCTCTTGCTTGCCTTTGTCAGAGTTCCCAAAAGACCGCTGTTTTATTTACTGTGCTTTTTTTTTTTTTTTTTAATAAAGTAAGGACTGAAGAAATGATGCTCACTGGTAGATTTAACAGGAATGTAGCCTAGAAATGGATTATCATAAGTTTTATCCCAATGGCTAAATTATGAGTTATTAAAAAAAAACAAACCCAAACCTTTTATGTTAGATATAATGCAGGACCAAGTGACCTTGTTGGGTGGTGCCCTCGTGTGGGGTATCATCTAGTATTTGTTTCATAAACAACATCATAAAATGCCTTTATTTTTTTCATATCTTGTCTAGCTGATAAGGCTGATAACACATCTGTCCTGAAGCAGTGGTGGCCCGTTTCTGCTGAGCCCATCGTACTGAGAAGACAGCATGAGTTTAAAATGTTTGAGATATCAATTTGTCTGTTTAATGAATACAGACCAAGATAAATAACGCATGTATGCATATGTCACTGGCACTTAGGCATGTGCATGTCAGCGTTGATAAAGTAGTGAACTTGGAGCATTTTGGCTAGATTAGCGCTTGTCTCTTCAGTGAAGCAATGGGGAGTTCATTTAACACACAGCATCATCTATTTCTGTTAGGACCAGATATTTTTTTCTTACTTGAAGCAGGTCAGACTTGAGAATTTATCAAAATGAAAGTGCACGTAGCAAAAAAAATTCAATACATGTGTTTCTTCTGTATGTGGCACTTTACTCGACAGCCTCTTCAGATGAGAAGATGGGAGGGTTACATGAGTTGCAGTAATGCTTTGTGCCTGTGGAGGGGATGAAGGAAGAGTTGCTTGCATCTTTTTTTTTTTCCCAAGAGTATTATAATGAAATGGACTCTTGTTGCATTTGAACACAAAAGCGCTTCTTAACATGATATTCGGGAACATCATTTTCTTCTCTTGGGCAGCCATAGTTCACAGTTGCTTTGGCAGTTACATTCTATTTAATCTGTCAATTTTTCTCACATGGTGTAGCTGCTGTGAAAGAAATTGGAGGCGTTATACTATGTGCTTTGATACAGTTTGTAAAATGCAAGGTGGGAGACAGTAAACCAAACACAGCATGCCAGTAATTTCTTTAAAATCACTGATGTTCCAGCACTGTGATTCCCTATCCTAGGGAGCTGTCATCATGCTTCATGGAAGAGGATTGCATTGATTAAATACTTCATTTTCATTTGTTTCGATGTTTTGGTGGTGCCTGTGAAATCCAAGCACTGTAGAGTGTAAGCTTTCACCCAGTTTCTTGTTTCTAATGACTCTCTGCGCTCTACCTGGTCTGTTTTGTCTGTGGTAATGCAAGTCCTACTCCTCCATGTGAGCGCTGCATGCTTCAAATGCAACTATGTTAATTGATCTTTGAGGTATTCTTCGTGTTCAGATCTAGCCCTTAAAATATTTATGAGTAATAGTAAATGCTCTGGGGCAAGAAGCTGCCTCGTTCCATGAACCTGAAGGGATTTTGTAATGCAGATTAGCAGTGAGGATTTCTGATTTATGGTGGTAATATTGGTGGCCAAACAGCAGCTGTCATAGGCTGGCACTGTCTGTGGAGGTAAAGGGATTGCATGTTTACCTGTTATTCTAAACTCCGTTACTGTAAAAAAACAAAAACAAAAAAATCCAAAACACACAAAAAACCCTCAAAAAACCAAACCAAACACCACAACCCCATGACCTTCCCCTTCCAAAAAAAACCCCACAAAAACCTTCAGTCTCTGTAATTATTAAATATAATATATTAGATGTGGCTGCCTCTCTTCACATTTTGCATCGCAAAAACATAGAAAGTAAAAGAAGTCCTTGTTTAGAATTCAGCAATACACTGAACTGATCACAATGGTGAGGAAAACTCCACAAAATGCCAGGGTATTCCCAAGTGCAAAATCTGTCAGCTAGAAAACATTACACTGCTTTCTTAGAAACTGATCTCAAAATGGACTTGTGTGGGTGCATTAATATTACACCAGTGCTTCTTTGAACAAAATATGTTTCTCTTATTATTTTCCTAACTGGTAAGAGTGTAGCATGTCTTCTGACTCTTTAGACCTGATATCCAGGGCGCTGAAACTGTGAAAAGTGGAAAACCGAGGTGTGTGGTATTTTCATGCTATTTGGCTGAACCATGTGCTTGAAAATGGTCCTGTGTGTAATAACCCGGTTTACTTAGCTTTCGTCCACTATTCTCATTTGCTTCTGCAGTGTTTCAAAAGAACATGGTGAAATTTTCACATATTTATCGCTTTAATTTATGAGGAAACGGTGTACACTGAGAATCACTTGAAAAGCATTCCTTCATTTCTAATGGTAGCCTTTCTAATAAGAAATTGTGAATTTAAACTTTGTTCTTCTAAGTCGAAGTATCTTTCTTTAGGGGAAGAACAGCATAAAAATTTCACCCAAGTATTTTTTTTTTACACAGTTTTGCAGCCTTCTCAGTTATTTTTGGTAGAGCCTTTTCTTAATATAATTGTATTCCAGATTTATTCTAAAGATTGGTTTTAGTCTTATCCTAGTAATCACATCAGATTTTCTATGGAGGTATTCAGGTGTAGAATGAAATGTATTGATGAAAGTGTTTATAAATGAAAGTCAGAATAATCAGTATCTTTTCAGTATGAAGTCCTGAGCCCCCCCATTTTCTGGATGTGGACTCCAGCCTTGGTTGGAAGCTCACCATTTCTCCTGGAGACATCATGATTTAGAAGCCCTGTAGGGAATATATTAGTTGATCTGTCTCTTTCCTGTTCTGTCCACACAAATGGGTAGAATATCTCCTAGCATAATATTTATTTCTTTGTCTCTTTCTACAAAAAACTGAGTGAACCACAAATGATTCCTATGTGGAAGCACAATGTTACTTAGCAGAGAAGTGTGATGGCCCCTCATGGCCATGTGGTTTAAAAAAGAAATACACTTTTGAGGTGGTATTTCATTTGAATTTCATTTTTTAAAAACACTGAAATGATGGAAAGGTAGAGGGATAACTATATATATGTTTTGCATTGTAGGAAATACTTGGTTGCATTTTAGATTAATGAATAATTGTGCTTTATCTTAAATCAGTCTTACCATTTTTCAAATGCTTTCAAACACAAACAACAGTGGCTTTGTAACAACTCAGTAAAAACAAGGCATCTTGAACAAGCCAGCAGGAAGTAGTAAATTCTGTTCATTTATTCAGTGTACGTTTCACAGAACTGGTGCCAAATTCAGCATCTCTGGTGGAGCCTGATGCAATTTCCCTGAAGTTAATGGAATTACACCAGGTCCGAATCTGACTTCTAGACTTTCTCAGTGACCTCATGCTCGTCTTTGCTCTGAAACTTGTATTGCAGTTTTAAGATGACTTTTCGTGTGTCAGTAAACTGGTGTGTATCTAGGGATTTTAGTTCTTGCTGCTGACCTTCACGATGTACTTCTATCAATATTGCTAAGTTTAATGGTACATTAATTTTATGCAAATTTTATTTTTAATTTACTGTATTATTATCTGGTAGTATACCATATTCCTTCTGTAGCACCTACTGACATGAATTACACTGCAGCAATTATCAGTATGAATTCAGAGCTGTGCATACCACTGTTTTCAGATTATCAATGCTACAGCTCAGAACAAATGCACAAATCTGCAGTTAATTGGTCCTTTTTGTAGGATGTTCTGAACATGTTTTTATAAAAAAGGCACTAAACATTCCTACTGACTAGATAAGAACATTATCTACCTACTTGTTCTGCATGAATTAGGTTTTTCCCCTGTTAAAGTATTATACATACACAAAGTCAAAATAACTTTGAAGGATTTGCAAAGCCAAGAAAAGGTTAGAAATTTTGCCAGTGTGACTGTATTTCAGTTACAGTATATTTCTGTCAAATAATACGCTTTTTAATTGCATATTTTCTATAGACCTGTCATGTTGGATATTTTTGCTGTTCAGGCTCTGGTTGCCTTCAAGTTGCTTCAAGGGTCACCAAGAACCCTTCTCTCCCAGCTGTGTTTGAAGTCTCCAAACCCTCGCATTTCTTTATTTTGCTGCGTCACACTTCAAAACATTTTGTTTGCACCTGTTTTAAAGAGTGGAGGAGGGCGTGTGGAAAAAGTGTGCTAAAATTGAAAGAAACAGTAAGGCTGAAGGCTAGGCAGCATGTCAGGTTGGCAGATCCTGCTGTGGTTCACTTCCCATCACTGCTGTGTGGGTCGAGAGCTGCGACTCAGCTGCACAGAGTGGGGGGGCCTGGGCTGGATGAGCAGAGGTGTTATTCCTGATCAAGGCAGCTCTGGCAAGAAGCTTGAGTGCTTGTCAAAAAAAAAAGAAAAAAAAAAAAAGCAGGCATGCACCCGGGAAACCAGTCTTTCCATTTTGATTTCATGAGAGCACATCAAATTCTGATTATTCCTGTTTAGGGTCTGGTGTTGAAAAAGCCTGCTGTAAAACTAAACCCATCAGCACTAGCTTGGCCCCAAATCTGGATATGAATAGGAAAAACAAGCACAGAAGCAAATAAAGTCTGTCTGAATCAGGCTGCTTGTGATGTCTCATTACACTGATGAGTTACTCAGCGTAACTAAGGAGAAGTGAAGGACTGCTGCTCCTGTCCAGTGTTCCCTTTAAGCACTTTCCTCAAAATCCAGGAGGGTTTTTCCATGGGTGGTCATGGGAGGATGGTGCAAGGCTGATTCCATGGCTCACTGTGCTCTTATGACTTGGTCCACTGGGCTCGAGATTTCTAAGGTCTTTTCTTGGAAGTAGTAGCTCTGGTACTTCCCTGCGTGTCTTTACATTGCACAGCATGGGAAATAATGGATTAAAATGAGCGTTGCGATATGAGCTGCAGCTGTTGAAAGGGAAGTTTAAAGGTCCCAATATGGAAATTTCATGGTCCCAGTGTGATGCGTAATCCTCCTACTCTCATATGTATTGAATTGTCGTCGTGTACTGATTCATCCCAGCTACCGTGGGTTTGTCTTAATAAGAACTCTATACAGAACCCTGTATAGTTGTTTATGCTGTTTATACCATAGTATCCCCAGTTTCTTACAGGCTCCTACACAGAATGCTGCTGATCATATCCTTGCATCATTGGACCCTTTTGTTCTTCTAGCACAATATTACTTTCTTGACAAAGTATTTAATAACCATGGGACTTTCCCTGTGTTTCAATGGGAAACAATGACAATGAACCCCCAGCCCTTGGGAGAAAGCCCCTTTTGTCATTTTTACCAAGACTTTCTGCCAAATTCCGAGTAGCTGAGAGCACCTGTTTAGGTGCAATTTCCTGGTTTTGCACTTGGGTAGAAAGATGTATACATTTTTTTAAGGCTGGTCTAGTTAGATTTAAGCTGCTCCAGTGCTAGAGATAGAGAAATATTCTCAATATATTTTCTGTGGGAGAAAATCCAGGTGCAGGTTGTGCCAAGAGCACTATTTATGGCTCCACTGATTTTTGTAGAAGCCTTTTTGAAGTTGGTGTTGCTCTCTATACCTCGCCATTGTCTGTGGATAATGTTCACTACTTAATCTTCTGCTAATGCCTGGAATCTTTCAGAAATAAATTGTGGCTTATAATCTGTTACGAGAATTTTAGATTAATATGGCTTGCAAATAGGAACTTTCATTTCTAGAACATAAGCTGAAACTGTCTGTGTAAGTGGAAAAGTAATTAACTTCAATAATCTTTGTATATTTCTTTTCAGAAAAACAAATCTGCTGCTACAGTCTGTCATCCAGCTTTGGGAGTAGTGGCTCTAGTAGCTCTAACATTTATGACTGTGTTGCGAGCGTATGAATTTGCTCAAAGGTATTCTAAAGATAGCTGTAGGCATACTATACATTTGATTCCACCTTAGAGTCCTTCCTGATGTTGAAGGTATCTCTCAAGAATTATATCAATCAAAATGGTTTGGGGGTTTTTTGTTTGTTTGTTTTGGGTTTTTTTGGTATTTTTGTTTGTTTGTTTGTTTTTTTGTTGGGGGGACATTGGCTACATGAGGCTCACTTTACCGTTTCAATATGGCATGAGGTTTGTTGATTGATCAAGAAGCATATTTTGACAAACTTTCTTTAACTTGAATATTTTTTGGAGTTGACTTGCAGATTCAAGTCAGTATCTCTTCCTATTAATTTTTTTAGTAATTTTAACTTTGGAGGATATCTACTTCTATTTGAAAATTGGAAGAAAATCGTGTTGGTTGTAGCTGAAGCTATTAACCTCCAGTTAGAAAGATGTTCAAGTGTTTGGACCCTAATCATGGCTCTAAGAGGAGCCAGGTTGTCTACTGGGGCTGAATGAGCAGGCATGCAGGCATTAAAGGGTGTATTTGAGACAAGATAGTTGTAGTCAATGGTATAGATATTAAAGTAGTGGAATTGCCAAAAAAGGACGAAAAAATAAATGGTGGATTTTTATTGAGGTTTGTCCAAATTTACTATCAGTGAGAAATTCTATGTCCCTACATAATGGTTCGTATACTTTGGGAAATATTGTATGTTCTTAAGTTCTTCTCTTATCGTCTTTTCATAAAGGACAGAAGCAATAATTTGGGGCTGCAGGAATAAACAAACTGCTGCTGATTAAATGAGTAGTTCCCTGAGAATGATCTGGTGAAGATGTACAGATGTACTTCTGGTATAATATGTACAGTAAAACCTCAAAAAACGCTCATATCTATGGATTTGGCGAAAACTTTACTATGGTATTGAGGAGATCCTCCACTGCTGTATTTCTTTTGGCAATCACGTCCACTTGATTCTTTTATCAATTCCACAAAAAGTAAATCCAAATGCATGTGTGAACTCTTTTGCTTATATAAATCACATTTGTATCTTCGTGTTTGACAGATCTCTTTTGATGTGTATTCAGACAGCCCTATTAAAATGCTAAGTCCCAGGATGTTCTCAAAAAAAAATAAAAAATCCAAGATTAATATATTAGCTGAAATTAATTCAGCACAGAAGGAGCTGTTACACATCTTGGGGCCTGCTCACTCTTATACAGCTGTGACATAGCTTCCCAGATGGCACAATTATCTTTCTAAAATATTGTGGAAAACTTTCATTTGTCATTTGGATTAGTGCAGTGAGCTTTCCGTAAACACAGGCAGAGAGATCTGCCTATCTGTGTTCTTCATGGCAGTAATTAGCAGTAATTCACTTGGAATCAGAAAAACATTTCACAGGGATAGGGAACAAGCCAACTTCTTCCACTTCCACTTTTGAAATTGCTGTCCTGCATGAGTGTATCTCAAATCTTTGACGTATAACCAGAGCGTTACATGATTTATTCTTTTTTGAAGAGTATTTTATGTTCTCCTAATTGGACTGACAAGGTTCTCACATGGTGATCGTGTTTTCAATATGGACTAGACTGTAATATTTACAGTAATCTCTTGAATACCATATGTAGGATGATGAAAATTGGGCTGCTTATTCTTCTGTCAATCAGGAAGGAAGCTATAGTAGACAATGTACCTTCTGTATAAAGCATGAAGTTCATATTGTATATCATATATGAATTTATAGAAGTGTTTTTGGCTAATCATGCCTGAAGTATAAATGATGTCCCAATTCTAAAACATAATTGTGTTTACATTTTTTGGAAAGGAAGAAAAAAAAAAAGGGTGCTGAGGGTAAAGCTTTAGTATTAGAAAAAGATTGCTTTTGGGTTAGGAAAAGAAAAAAATAAACCCAAAAGTTTTATGGGTTTAGTTTACCAAATCTCTTCAGTTTTTCGTTTTAGTACTTAATCTGTGCAAGCCTAAATTTGAGTAAGAAAAGTAATTTCTAATAATGAAGCATTGAATGATCTTGTTCAGAATAATAATGTGGTAGTCCTTATGAGCAATTTGGGCTTTACCTAATTTTACTTGCTACCTGTGGAAAAAACAAAACCAAGCTATATCTTTGTTACGTGAGAGGGCAGGTAGATACCTGTGGAATTGTCACATTCCCAATTTACAGCATCTCCATATCGTGTGAAGTGACGCCTCAATCAGCAGTGGTGTGACACAAAGCCAGCTGTAGGAGAAAATAGGATGGGTATTGGCAGATTCTTATTAGAGGCATTCTGTACTGCTGGTGAACAAAACCTGGTTTCTTTACTTTTTTTTGTTTGTTTGTTTGTTTGTTTTGTTTGTTGGTTTGTTGGTTTTTTTTTTTTTGGAGAACAGCTCTTTCCCCACAGCTGCAAAGGGGATGTCTTTTTGGTTGATGGGGTTTACTATTGGAAAAACCAAATACAAATAAAATAAAGCACATATAACTAAAAATAAAACCACTCTAGTCATAACAATTCAGTAGACTAGGGCTCTAGGAAGAGAACAACATCCTCAGAGAGGGCATTTCTCAGCAGGTAAATTCATGCCTTTGGTTCACAGAGAGGTAGGAGTCCAAGTGCTTTCAAGTACTTATGAGGGAAGATTATGATGTAGAAACCTCTTGTCCAGATATATACACTTGACATTTTGCTGAGTGAAACAGTTGGTAGGACAAAATAGTACTAAGCGTGTGGAAGTTACCCAGTCCTTAAATTTCATTTTAATTCTGGCAAGAAACTGAAGACACTGATTTAAGTAATCTTTGTTTGTGTCTATAGGTAGTGACCCTGGTAGCATGTGGGGAAAGAAAAGTCCTGTCTGAACACCTCAAGCTATGCTTAAATGTTTGTGATGGGGAATTCTTTGGCAGTATTTTTAATTAAGAAAGATAAATTCATCAAAACAAAACCACTTCTCCCC
>NW_020799116.1:11120743-11409289 GCF_003259725.1 Athene cunicularia
CCCCCAAAAAGAATGGCTGCAATTGGCAGAGGCCTCCAGAGATCATCCAGTCCAACCCTGATCAGAGCCAGGGCAGCCAGAGCAGGTTGCCCAGGGCTGTGTCTACTTTGGTTTTGAGCATCTCCAGGGGTGGATAAGTCACAACCTCACTGGGCAACCTGTTCCAGTATTCAGTCACCATCACAGGGGAAAAAAAAGTGTTTTCTTGTGTTTAAATGTACCAGTGAGAGGAGTTTGGCTCTGTTTTTATAATCCCCCACCGAATAAGACTTCCCCTGAACCTTCCCTTCTCCAGACTCTACCTCTCCTCATGTGGGAGATGCTCCAAGCTCCCAGTCGTTTTGTGGCCCTTTGCTGGACTCACTCCAGTATGTCCCTGTCTCTCTGGCACTGGGGAGCCCAGAACTGGGCATGGGGGATGAGGCATCACAGAAATGCTTTCCATTGTAAGTTTTTATTAGGGTTAATCAATACTAAAAAACCTCATTAATATAGTTTGAGGGAATGGCTTTTCTGGAACAGATGACCTTCATTCACTCACAGAAAGTTTCCTGGAGGAAGAGGCTGTCCCAAGGCAGATTGGTTTTAGTTTTGGAGCAGAGGGTGCATTGGCAGTAGTTGGGTTTCCTTTTGGAACTGGGGCTGCGTTGGCAGGAGAGGAAAACGATTACACATACAGGCTTATTATTTATATCCTTATTGTAAGAGTTGAGAAATTATATGCTACCAAAGGCCTCTGGGGCAAACACGGTGATAGAAGTTGAGGCCTTTTTTTTTTTTTTTTTTTCTTTCCTATCCCCAAGGCCATCCTATATTCCTATAATGATTTTTTTTTTTTTTTGGTGGGCTTTTTTTCATGCTCAGATACAACTTGGTTCTCCCTGAAAAGGGTTGCATCTCAATCAGTGGAGCTCAGGGAAAGAGGTTAAATGCTGTGTAAGTTTATATCTAAGTGTCCTGTGCAGTTTTAGCTCTGGGTAACCAAGGGGGTCAACTCAGCATCTGGGCAGTCACCTCAAGAGCTCATGCTGTGAAACAGCCAGTCCACCACAAGTGCTGTGCATCGCTCTCAGCTGCCAGCTCCATATTCAGGAACAATAAATACAGGTTTTCATCCCAGTAATGAGTTTTCTGCAGCACTGTGAAAACTCCAGGGTTTCTTGTTATCAGAAGATAATCATATTCTGGCAGTGTACTTATCATGCCTGTTAAATGTCCCAAGGATGCGATTATCTCCTGATATCTCTCTACCCTGTTAAGCTTTGTTGTTTACTTACAGTGGAGAAAGCATGTGTAGTCTGAGGTTGATTTTATTCATTGTGGTAATGATAGCGATATAGTGACCATTTCCCTGCTGGTATCAGGCAACCAGATTAAAGCCCAGAATCATATTGAAGAAAAGTAAATGTATTTAAATTATATCCTGCCAGGAGCCTGCTCCAGTGGGGGCTTCCTACAGGCTCACAGCTTCCTTCGGGCATCCCCCTGCTCCAGTGGGGCTCCTCCACAGGCTGCAGGTGGGTATCACTGGTGACCTCCATGGGTGCAGGGCATAGCTGCCTCACTGTGGGATGCACCGTGGGCTGCTCCAGCTCCTGGAGCACTTCCTCCCCCTCCTTCACCAACCCTGGTGTCTGTAGTTGTTTCACATATTCTTACTCCTCTCTCACAGCTGCAGTTGTGCAGGTGGGTTTTTTTTTTTTTCCCCCTTCTTAAATACGTTATCCCAGAGGTGCTATCACTGTTGCTGATGGGCTTAGGCTTGGCCAGCAGCGGACGTGTCTTGGAGCCAGCTGGCATTGGCTCTGGTGGACATGGGGGAAGCTTCTGGAAGCTTGGGAGACCCTGCATCCCAGAAAACGTTATCATACTGCATGGAGCTGTGGTGAGGCATGAGGTGGAAAACAGGCTTATGGGATGTAGCAGCCAAACATATCTCTGGTGTTTGAAAGGACAATCCTGGGCTAATGTTGGAAGGTGTGGAGGTGAAGCACAACCAGGCAAATTGAATGGCCCAGTACAAAGAAAGTGAATTTTAGCTTGAAGATCCTGCAAGTCCCTGCCAAGTAGGAAGCCTTAATGACAAAAATAGTGAATATCCATCTGATTGGAACCTGAAATATCAAAGTCACCAGGCTTTGTCATCAATAAAGGTTATGCATTAGTTAATTAAGCAGGGTAATCAATGGATGATCTTTGGAGGTAACGCTTCCTGAATGTCTGTTCAAACTCATTTTTCTTTTGATAAAAGATACAGCTTAGAAAGTGATATTAGATTCTGAGATACAAAACAGGGTGAAAGAGCAGAATCTACCTAGGTACTCGGTGTCAATAAATAAATAAGAAGGAAGAGATGTCTCCTTTTGGTCGAGAAGTGGCTCTTCTGATCCATGGCATCTTTGGTAATAAGTTAGCTGTGGCAAGGAGGGCAGATGAAGAAGATGCTATACTGTCAGATGAGACCTTGTGCTTTTAAGCTTCAATTCTATTATTGATTACAACATCTCTGTAATAAATCAGGTACGAGCTTGCACTTAATTTTAAAAGACTGCAAATTCCGTTTGTTCTACAACTTCTGAGTGACATAAATCTTTTAATGAATGTTAAAAGGATTGTTTCTCAAATAGTAACCAGTCATTCATAATTGTCCAAGGAATTCATTTGTATTTAGAACATATCATGTGTTGGATGAATGGAAATTTCTCAGTTGTCAACATATTGTGAAATTTTTTTTCCTGATTCCTTTTTGTCTTTTCTTGAGATGGAAAAAAAACAATTCAAAGTTTTATTAAGTACTTATTTGTCATAATGGTACCTTATCCTAGTGTTGTTCTATAGACTGTAGTGATTTAGAGGACAGTCAGCCTGGGTTTCCAAACTGTCCATCAAGGCGACTTACCTACTTGTATTTGATAGAAGAAAATACGCCAGACTTTCTTCCTACCACAATGTATATTTTGACTACCCATCTGTGCATTTTGATTTACTCTGTACTAGTAATACTGAATTCATCCTTTCAAGTCATCAAAAGTAATGCTTCCCCCTGTCCTTTTCCCTGTACCTTCATAAAACTGTGGGGAATCAAAAACTTGTTCCATAGTAATTTCTTCCAGAATCCACACATCCCACTGATCCTGTGTGACAGGTAGCCTGGCACTTTGATCCAGTGTGTCCAGCTGCAATGCGTAGTGGGACCAGCAGCTATTCTAGTAGTGGAAACCATGATCACCGTTGAGAAGGTTGTGAAGGGCTGGGAGCTCCAAGCCACCCTTGCCGTCGCTGAGAGCCATTGTACGGTTAAAGAGGAAGAGAGCACGCTACGAATGAAGCTCAGTAGTTAAACTAGCTGCCGTGAAATGTGCACAAACACCCCAAGGGAGATACAATTACTCTTCCGATTATTGCTTACCCTGAGAATGACTCGTTACCTTTTGCAGTTGCAAAAAAATATACTTTAATTTTTCATTGCTACTTTTTTTTTTTTTCTATCAGGTTTCTACTCTCTTTGCTAGACCAGTTGGTGTCACGAGCAAGGGCCTTCAGAAATAGCTCATAATACATAAATGATGGAGCTGGAACATTAGATTCCTCTTTCTTGTACAGCTGTTTAGCTCATGCGAAGCCAAATGTCCGTCCTATTTAATTAAATGCTGTCTTTGCCCCTGTAGTGATTACTTCAACTGGATGTTGTTTGTCACTAAAAAAGTATCATATTTGGAAAGTGTCTGATGATGTGATAGCAGAGCCTTTTTAATGAATCCCACTTAACAGGGTGAATCAGTTTGGGCTAGGCATGATTAAGTTTGTGATCAAGAGCTTGACTAAGAATGTTATAGTTGATGTTGATTAAGAATATTGGATGATAATTAATGCATAACTCCTGTCTTTTACGTGTCTGGAGAATCAAAATAGCTGAGAGCAGTGCTAGAAAACACTGAGATTGCCAGCTTATTTGAAGCATTTAGCTGTAGCAATTTTATCCAATTCATAAATTGCTTGTGGACAGCAATAAGAAGGTGTTTTCCATTTAAGTCCATCTCTTTGTTAATTATCACAGGGACTAGAAATCCAGTGAGTCTGAGGAGGCTCAAATGTCTCCAGGATTTATTTTCTTGAATATATATTATAATACAACATTTCAAAGGCCTCCTCTCTCCTTCATTTCTAGGACTGAAGGAGCACAAGTTTGGGATCACAGTGTATCTCGTGTCATTTCCAGTTTGCACATGTGGACATATCTGCAGTGTAATTAAACTTCAGTTGTTTCAGAGTCTTCATTTAATTTCAGAGAGAGAAGATGTTGCTCAGTATCCATGAGTATGGGTGAAACAGCCCTTTGAGTTCAGAGGATTTGAATAAGGCATCTTCTGGGTTTTATTTTTGTCTAATCTTTTTTTAATACAAACATATCTCACTGCTAATAATGTAATGTATTATTTCTACCACAGAAGAAAAACAGTAACAGGATGAGATCTGCAGTAGTATTGAACAGCCAGACTTCAAAAGACTATTTGCCTAAAAAGGTACAGACTTAAAATAACATAAATTAAGAGCTATCTGAAAAAATTAGACTTGTAATGTAAAAGAAGTTCTGGCAGTCCAAAGCCTTGTATTTCAACTAAATTAATCCAAACCTCAAATTACTTTTAAACAAGATTCTCCACAGTGCTGCAGAACCTTCATATATTTTCATCTAGATAAATTAAAAATACAAGGCTTTATTATGTGTTGCACTAAAGAGGAAAGAAAACAATATTTTATGCAAATGAAGTGTTGACATAATTGAAACAAAATAAGTATGGACATGAATTTTACTCTGTTTTAATTTCATAGAAATCAACATTTATCAAAAACTTATATTTGGTAACACTGAACTTCTATCAGATAAAAAATGAACAGTTTTACATACCATTAGCTTGATTTGGCTCCAACACAAGATTTCATATCTGTACAGAGAAGAAAACATATTTTTAAAATCAGAGGCTTGTAGAGCAGTTGAGTTTTTATGGAGGGGGGAATTAAGCTGCAGAGGTCTCCTAAAGCATCCTATGAGCATGGGTGAACTGGTGCCTGGTGGCTTAGTCCATAACTGAATGGCAAATTGCAGTTTGAATTGAGTTTGGAGAAATGATCCCAAGTACGTTCTAAAATAATACGGAAATGATGTAATGGGATCATGTGTGTTGGTCCCCTCACAGAGTATCATCCAAGGGCTTGATGTGGGAGGACAGTGATGGTCTCCCAGGGGAATACTTCAGCCCTGGACCAGTGGGATCAGTATGCATGCGCTCACGATACAATTTGCAAGTGAGAGCTCAAAACTTCTCATGTGAGGTTGGATTTTTTTTGTTTGTTTGTTTCTGGTCACATAAATAGCTGCTTTCCTGGATTTCCAAGCATTTCCCTGCTCAGAGGCTCTCCAGGGCCAGGTGTGAGGGAAGCTCTATTCAGTGTGCCACGCCGGCTCACTTTTGAGCTGAATGTCATGAGAATTGGGCAAGAAGCGCTCAGGGAGCTCGCCCTCATTCTGAGGAGCATTATGCAGACAGAGGAGCCCAAATCTGTCACCTCGGTACCCAGCAGGGCAATGATGGAGAGAAGAGAGGTTAGCAGTGATAGGTGAAAATAAATCCGTGTCCTTGCTGTTCCCCGTGGGGCAGCGTGATTGAGTTATTCCTGGCACAGCCCTTCAGAGGGACGGGCTTGCCCTCGCCTTGCACGCAGCCTCTGCAGGGGCTTTCAGTACTCCTGGCTTGTGGTGCTGCCTTCTCCCAGCTGCTTGTTTGCTAGATGTTACAAGAGTGTGCAAATTGATGTGGCATTTTGAATATATAAAAAATTCTTGAGATAAATCCAAAGGCAAGTTTCCGGAAATTACTGACTCTGGCTTTTGGCTGCATATGCATCTTTAGCATGACTCATGTTTTAGTCCGGAATAAGGTAAAAATGAAAGTGCCCCTCGGTTTTCCACTGGTGAGATTAAGTCCCCGTAGGACCTTTGATATTGCAGATGAAGCCTCTCTTTTATCTTAAATCTTTGTGTTTCAAATTTCATGTGTTTTTTTTTCTTTTTTTTCTCTTAATGGCAGAGACTGTATAGCCACCATATAAAATGCCTAAAATGTCAGAACAGTGTTAGAACATCCCAAGGGCAGTGTGGGAGCTGATGGGACATATGATCCTTGCCCTTATTTTAGCATATTTGTGTATAACCAGTTCACATATGAAGCCTTTTAAAGAAGATGAGGACTAATAAAAATTGTGCTGTTTGATCAAGTGGAAGTTCAAATTTCTGAAGGGTTCAGTGTATTCATGACTATTTGGAAACATGAAATGTTGGATTTATAAGATTTGAGCTTAATATAGTGTAATCAACAGATGTGTATTCCCCCTTCCCTTATTTTCCTTGCTCCCTTTAGACTTATGAATTAGTTTTCGCCTTCAGCAGATTGTTTTTTCTTTATTTCTCCTACTTAGATACTGTAAAAAGTAATTAAGATAATCTTATCAAAGGAACATGAAACAGAAATTTAACTGATTAAATTTCAGACCAATTAGTCATACAGAAGCCTTTGTGTAGACCTTCTGTGGAGTCTGCACTGCTTGTACTTTCCATTTCCTATTTTACAACAGCATGAAGTTAGGAAATTGCATTCCATGGAGATGGTAATTAACTTTGGTAATTAAAATACCACCTTCGTACCAGATAACCAGTCAGCTTCAGGTCAATGACAATTTTTGATGTGACACATTTAATCTTACAGAAGATTGAAATATAAGAAATTATGTGTAATTTAATGGGGAGAGGGTTGCTGACTCTCTTCATGGTGAAATAGTACAACTTCGCTAAGATGGTGGAACAGGAGAGTTTGAGTTTCTGTCCAAGACTTAAACCACAGTATTCTGTTTCTATTTAATATTAATTTATCAGATGGTCTTGCTCTGTATATGGATCATATGGTTTTCTTACTGCTTTGAACATGCTATCATTTCATGCCTTTGCTTCTAAACGTTCATTCTGGGGATGAGAAATGGTCTTTAGGCAGCGTATGCACTGTGTCTGCCATACAGTCTAACAATAAGTCTGTCTCTTGAAGTCAATCCATTCCTTTAGTTAGAAGTATTACATTATCTATGACCTACAAATATGTGATTTATGTGATGGAGTTAATCTGTACATGGTCTACAGATTATTATTTGCTTTATAGGAAAAAGAGAGCAAATGTGCTATCTCCCTGTTTCGCCAAGGTGGACTAGATAATCTTGAGACATTAAAGGGAGTGTGAGGACAAAAAGAAGCTAGCAAATGTCAACTCCACCTCTAGAGGATTTAATTAGATAGAAAAATAGGAAAATAAAAGCTTTTTCATTGTCTGAAGGGATGCTCTTTGGCCATAAATTGAGTTGACTCTTTGCCCTGTGAAAGTGGCATTTTGTTTAAAAATAATGTAATCAGATGTACTAAGATACGTTTTCATACATCTCATTTAGACATGGACTTGAGGAATGCTATTTTATTGTGGGTTTTATTGCAAATATCAAAGATTAATTGCCACCTGATGCTGTCTTCCATGTGTAGATCAAACTAAAGCAAAGGCCAAAAAGTTTCTGTTCAGTATCACAACTATTGCAGCCTGAAAGAAACAGCTGTCATCAATCTGGAACAGTATATGGGAAAGTGGTAGGAAAAATCCAACTGAAGTAAATGACAGAAAGATGAAAAAGTATTGCAGCGCTAGGATATAGAGGCTTTTTAGTAAGCAAGCACAGAGAAA
The DNA here is from genome assembly GCF_003259725.1 of Athene cunicularia. NCBI lineage: Eukaryota > Metazoa > Chordata > Aves > Strigiformes > Strigidae > Athene > Athene cunicularia. The sequence goes on from NW_020799116.1 coordinate 11,128,519, forward strand.
TGGTAGGGAAGGAATGAAGAGTGTGATGAACACTAATATCAGAATAGATCTATGATTATTTCGAAGGCAAACTAAAACTTTTTGTATAAAAAAAGCAATTATTTTCACAGATGTTATTTTCTACAGATGTCATTTCTCATTCTCTAACTTTAGAGTCTCTTTTGAAATAAAAGGAAGATTAGTAATGAGATGAAAGTTGACTTTAAAAAGAAATTAGACCTTATTAATTGCAGCTATCTTCAAATAAGATGGAAACAAGCCTTGAGGAAGTAGAAGATTATCAGTGTTTGTAATAACTGAGCCCAAGATATGTGTACAATGTATTCAAAGCCCTGAAAGCCAAGGATCAGAAGAGCAGGTGGTAGGATTCAGCTAGTAAATAATCCTCTTAACCTCATCAATACTCAACCCTGGCAAAAATGAGGGAGGGGGGAGGAAGCCTGTATTGCTAATGGCAATGAAACAAAAAGGAGATCAAAGCTAGCAGAGCAGCGCTGCTAAAATTTAGCTGTGCCCAGTGCTAACAACTTTGTTACAGAAATTTACTGTGTGATTCTTTGAAATCTCTTCATCAGTACAGAATAATAAATGAGTGGTTTATTAAATATTTTAAGAAACAAAATATTTAGGCTGTGGTTCAAAGCATTTTTATCACTACAAAATCATTAGAGACTTGATGTTCAGAGTGTGGTGTGTCATCTAGAGAGCAGCTGAGCTTAATTCTATCGCTCCCTGATCATTGCATGTGATAGACACCCAGAAAAAAAAGATGGCTTGGAAAGAAACTGAATTTAGTCTCTTGTGAAACGTTATATCATCATCAGAATGACCCTTGGGGCAGGAGGGGAAGAGCAGCTGGATGATGCACAGCATCCCAGTGATCTGTGCTCTCGTCCTGCTGCGGCTCACTCTGTTTGTCCTGGCTGGATGCACCCCTGGCTTTCTCTTCAGGCAGGAGATCCTAATTCAGCTTTTCTACTTTTAAAGTTCATTTTTTAGATGAAAGGCTTAGGATTGCATGAACGGTGCCTGAAGAGAAGAGGAAAGGTACTTTCGCACCACTTCTATCCCAAGTTTCTTTATTGCACAGAAGTTATCTGTTATAAATAATAGGAAAAGAAATCGCAATTAGTGACATAATGAATAAGGGACTTGTCTGGGTAATAAGTACTAGTCAAGGCTTAAGGTAAATGACATAGCCCAAGACAAGTAGAAAAGTTAGCCTGAATACAATTCATTGTGACAAAATCAAGAGGTTTTAGAAAATTATTAAACCTTTCTGAAAGTGGAAGTTCAGGGCTGTCACTGTGAATATTAATGTCTCCCATAAAAGAGGTTTTTGTTCATGAAGTCCAATATCATACAATCAGCAGAAATTCAAAATTAATCTTTATTGTATGATAAAGAACCAAGCCGAGATAAAAGAAAAGATGTATCTGAAGGGAAAAGTCAACCAGGGAAATAATTCTATCACATAAAAATATTCAAACATCTATGGTTCCTTCTGAAATTTTCTGTGTGGAAAGTAAGTTTTTACTTACCAGGATTTGGTTTTTTTTAATTTATTTGATGAACAGGAAACCCAGGGAATTCTTAACAAGACGAGGTGGTTTTCAACTTTGTCCTTGTACATGGCCATGACCCACATGGAGTTAGTTAACAAACCTGAAAAGCCGTGCAGTGTGGTTTGGGAGTATTGCATAGATAAATTGTATTATGTAATGAAGGTATTTTGGGGTGATTTATGTAAGGGAAACTGGAAGGTCCAGACCCTACATAAAGCATTAAGATAAAGAGCATAACAACATTGTTCCCATGGCTTGATGCTCTCTCCTAGCTCTCAACTTTCACCAAGCCACCTTGGCAGTTTGCTGGGTTGCTTTTGCAATTCATTGTGGGGTCGTATTCCTTCCTTTCTAGGTCCAAAAAATCAGCTTGCTTCTAATTTTTTTGGCTTCATGACTAGGGCTCTTCATGGCCTCCTGTCAGTCCCTTTTCTGATTTTGTAACCTCAGATGTCCTAGATGACTTACAGCACCCTGAGAAGTGAGCAGCAATGCCCTTGACCTCATAGCTTTGTCCTTCCAGAGCTGTTCAAGCTTCTCTGACAGAACGATGACCACAACAGTTAGCAACAATAAATGACAGCAGCTGTGTGCTGTTTGCCCAACATGCCAGGGAGAGGTAACACAGCTGACGGTGAGCAGATCCTGATGATCATCATCTTCTGGAAGCAGCAAATGTACTTGCACTTCTGTGTTTAAGATTTCCAGCTTGGTAACACCACAACATATTAATTATTTCCAGTACTGTGTGATCAGTCCATTGCAGCTTGTCTTGACAAGTAGGCTAGTGAGGTTGAGCAGCAAAGTAGTCTGATGCTGCACACAAAAGCAATCTGTTCTGTACCATTTAATTTGGTAATAACCAGTAATTTACAGCGAGGCTCTGTTTTCTTAATAGGAATACTAATGAAATCTAGTCTCTTCTGTCTGAATTTAGGAAGGTCACTGGTGATAGTTCTACTGTTTCTACTGTGGAGTCCAGTGTCCACTATGTATTGTTGGTGGGGATAAGAGGATGCTGATAGACTTAATATGGACTTTTTATTAGTCTAGTCTGAAGTTCAAATGAATGCAGGTTTCATATTTCATATGTCACTTGCTAAGCTCTCTAGGCAGTTTATGGACAAAAACTACTAGAAAGATGTGAAATGTTTTGAATAATCTCATCATGCGATTAGCTTGTATGAATCTTAGCTGTGGACTTCATAGCAATGAAGAACTGAATCTGTCCTTGTTTGTGGCTTGGTGTTGTTTGGGTTTTTTCTACTTGTTTGCAGTGGCTGATAATCCAGTTTGAATTAATATTTTGGTGCAATTGAAGCAGAATTTAAGAAGCCTCCTTTCAGACCATATTTTTTTTTTTTATTTGAACGTCAGCAATTAATTTTTTTTCATGCTTGGCAACCTGATCATTTTTTAAATTTAAACAGTGATTTGCTTCACTAACCATTTGAGTTTAGGACTCTTCCAAAAAGTGATAGGGTGCTTAGAGATCTTCAGGAGCAACTGGACAAGCATTAGAAATACCTACTTAGCCCATCACCTGTACAGATGAAAACATTTCCCAGAACACTAAAAGCAAGGTATTTCTTTTTTATTCATGGTTTGTAAAAATGTTCTAGTGGATATGGTATAAAAAATAAGAAACAGCTCCAATCCCATAGTGTTTTAGTCATGTTCCTCAACTGAAAGCAATTGCCATGTCGCAAATAACTTAGAATAAAATAATTTTGTCTTCCTACATCTTGCGTAAAAGCGCAGGTAATATCTGAGTAGTCCCATGTGACTCGAGTACTGTCTACATGCTTTAAGAACATCACATGTGTGTTTGCTGGACTGCGACTATGGAGGGGCCGGGGAGAAGGATGTGAGTGAAGTAGCTGGATTGTTTCCAGCTGGATTCATTCAGGAGCATGTCCCTGCGGTTGTGCTGATAGAAACCTGCGGCAGAGCCTGTTTGAGGAAAAAAAGCAGTGTAATTATTTCTGACAATAGGAGGGTGGAAGAGCAAAAAAGAGTTAAAGAGCTGGAGTATGAGAAGCTGATCACTGTACTGTCCTCAGGGCCAGTGAGGTGCCACACTGCAGAGGAGAACAAAGGTCACTCTTTATTCTCCTTGGACTTGTATCTGGGATTTTTAAAGTGAGTAGTAGGTGCAGGAATTAGTATTTATTGGAGCAGTAATAATCCAGCAGGATATATGATTAATGAAGTATATTGCTCCGTGCTTCTTGTGGAGCTGATGGCTTGTGGATTCATCTCATGTTGCGAAGCCCATGTGTGTTATCCGAACGAGTTACACGGCCCTTAGAGAGGTAATGTTCAACCAGCCTTTACTCTTTATTTGGAAAAACCTCTTGAGAAAACAGATAATTGAGATGTACACATCTCTAATGTATAGGACAAAGCAGATATACACAGCATCATGTTGTGTATGTTACAAGAGAAGCAAAAAGATTTTTAGTGCAACTCTGCTCCTCTAGCCAAATTTCCATGGGCTAGATGAAGCCTGGTGGGGAGCTGAGGACATCTGTGTGGCATGCCTTCTTTGTACTTTTGTTCAGATCTCTTAAATCTAACATTTCAGAGTTAATTTAAATTTTTATTTTTTTTTTTTTTTTTTGGTTAAAGAAGGATTTAAGGAGAAATGTGTAACAGGTTGCACAAAGATTGTAACTTTTTTTTTTTTTCTGGTACTTGAGAATTAATGAACTTTGTGATTTGTGGTAGGTCTGTTGAAGTATGCCTAGGCTGCATGAATCTGGGCTTAGAAGCAATCGTTTTTATTCCATGTTAGCCCAAGGAGATTTTTGTCAGCAGTGAGCCTCTTGCAGGTTACTAAATAGAGGTAAAGTCTCATAATTTGGTGCAAGCATATCCAGCAGTCTATAAAATAATGAAAACCCAGTTCTTGGTTGGAGGTGGCAGGTGCAAACACTTTATAAAGAAGTATTAAATTCATTTTGATAATAGGTGAACTGAAACCATAGGTACTTTAAACTAGGGAACTAGACCCAAATTCTGCACCTGTGCTGTGATGCTTTTTATAGTTGATAGGAAACAATCCCTGGATGGTCTTGTAGTTATTTTCAGTATTGAGCTGGATTTTGAATGGATTAATTTCACCTAAATTCCACTGCAGGTGGCCAAATCCCCTGGGAATATAACTCTCCATCTTGTTGCTTGTTTTCTTCGCCACTCATTTCCTAAATCCATTAGTGTAACACTGAGACAGCAGCTATTGTTGTGTAGGGATGGCATTGCAGTGGGGGAGCAGTAGCCAAAGGAGATGGGCTTGTGCCATCCGGCTGAGCCCGTGGGTATCCCTGGAAATTCTGAGAACAAATCTCTGCTATAAACATAACATCTGTGTCTTGCTCTGAATAGGTTTTTCCTCCTACAGAAGGCATTGTTGGTAATGTGGAGCAGGGGGCGGCATGCTTAAAATGAACCGTAAACTTTCCAAAGTCTCTGCTTTTCATCGTGCTGCTCTGTTGCCAGTGGCTTTTGAGCCAGTGTTCAGTGTTTTCCTCAGTTGCCTGAGCTCAACATAGGTCTTAATCATCAACTCTGCTCTTAAAGCACCATGAAATTGTAGGATGAGTGATTGGCAGCAGCCTAATGCTGTCAAGTTGGTGGCCTCTCCTTCAGCATCACGTATATTAATTGGAGTTGATTGATAGTATCTTAAAACGAGTTAAGTATATAAAATATATCGTGAATCTTTCACCAAAACCAGCACTTCTTGATATATGTTATTTCTCATTTGCAAAATGAGACTTGTTGAAAACTCGAGGTAGTAGTGCATGTTTTAGAACTGCCAGAGCTGATCTGTTAATGTGATCGTTAGTCCTTTTTGAAATAATCCCTATGTGAAAATGAGCACTGAAGAATCAGTATAAGAATGATCAGATGGATTTCCTTGCGTTTTCTAAATGCCCTGAGATCTCGTACTTCTTAAACCTCAGTCAAATTTCCAGAAAAATGATGTGCTGTGGGTGGAAGGGGGGAAGGGAATAAAAAAAAAGTCAGAATGATGGTTGGTGACCTTGCAGTGAAAATGCCAGGCTCCTGGCCTGGGAAGTATTAAACCAGCGAGCTGAAGTGCCCGCCGTGGCAGATAGGTCACACAGAGCACAGGTAGCTGAATTCCAGATGATTTAGGACACAGCAGGTCCAGCATTGATTTCATGCAACTTTCCATAGGAGAAATAGCCCAGCTGTTTTTCTTTAGATTTTGCGCAGTTTTTGGCCTCGTTTAAAAGCCTTGTGAAAAAAATAAATGCAATAATAGACAGTTTGCAGTGAGTGAATGTTTGTATGTTGTTTATTAAAAGAGTACAGTGGTAGTAACGTAAGTAACACTTTTGTTAGCTGCAATGGGAAGTTGGATAAGTTGTGTTGGAGACACTTCTGCAGCATCTGGAGCTAAATGTGTAACTTTTTTTCTTATTCAGCACAGGTCAGATCTTACGAGTTGATGAGTATCTTCATCACTTTAAGGCTGATGAGAGCCGAGGGCTGTCATCGCCTCGCAGGACCAAGTCTTGCGTATCTACGAATGGGGCGTGTGCCTGATCTTCATAGCATGTTGGTGAAAACCTTTTCTAGACCTAAATATCATGGGTCAGGAGCACCACAGATGCTGTGATCTTAAGGTATTTTTCAATACAGTCAGTTTTAATGACATTTGAAAGAGCTAACTGGTCTGAGGCTAAGTATGATAGGGTGACATATGGCAAAGCAGATATGGGTTTACCTCCTACAGCTTGTCTTCATGTTTGGTCTGAGCAGAGTAGAAGGGAACCTGCCTGGCGAGAATATTTGATTCTGGCTTTTTGTGTATGTATTTCATCTGGGGATGACATTTTTGTAACAGACTGCTTATCCCTGCTGAAAATTAATTTTTTTTTTTTTTTTATGTCATTGAAGCAACAGTGTGGGGAATAAACCTTAATGTATGAATAACTCTGCGTGTGTGCAGGGGCTCTGCATCATTCCTTATCTTGAGGCTTAGATCAAAATTCATGCCAGAGCATGAAAAAGTTAAGTGGGTTTGAAGGCAAACAGCACTGCCAGTGTTTCCATTGATATTCACCTCTTACACGATAAAAGATCGAAGTTACAAGGAAGTTCTCATCCTGTATCCTTAGTCATATTATTATCATTGTCTAATTATGGACTCATTGCAATGAAGTAATGGAAATTAGAAACTGAATCTCTGTGGCTGCTGGGCAGGTGCTACATTAGAAGGTGTAATTACACCTGAGTCTCTGCTGGGTAACGGACACCGCTGTGTGTGTGGAACGGAGATCACAAGGACTTCGGCTTAGGGCCAAAATGCTCCTCCTGTGTAGTCCACGAATGCCGAGCATCGCCCTCCCCGTGTGCGGGGACTGTTAGCTGAGTGGGGGTTTCTTGCTTTGTTCAAGCTACGATTTATATTCTCTTCTGTTGGAAAAGCTAGCAGTAAAATTTGGAAAGATCACTTCTCATTGAAAATGTTCAGGCAAAAGTATGGTTGGAAAATGGAATCCTGAAGAAAACATAACAAAAACATTCTGGAGATTTTCAGTTTCTTGAGGATAACCTGTAAACACGTATGAAAATTGTTATATGTATGCATTTACAAAACTGTTCTTTTTCTCCAAAAATCTTTTTTCATTATAAAAAAACTGTAAAAACCTGATGGAAAAGCTAGATGACAGAAAATAACTAATTCTCAATATCACTTTATGTTGCCGTAACACCCAAGTGCCGAAGGAGCTATACAAACACCTAGGAAACCACAATCTGTCTTGAAAAGCTTACAAGTAAAAGATTTTCAAAGACATAAAAGGCAGATTGGTTGAAAATCACTGAGCACCTTAATCTGCTGAGCATTGTTGAAAATCCCACCCAAAGCCCCTCTCTGTTCGCATGAAACAATAGGAATATGTGGTAATAGATCTGACAGCACCTTTCTACCAACTGTTTTCTTTGTAAATCACTAATCTATCTTCTTAAAAATTATACATGATACCAAAAATATATCAGTGGGTGGGTCACAGACCAGAGGACTCATTTAAAAATAAATAAATAAATAAATAATAATAAAAAAAATATAGAAAAAAGGTTGCAGACGGCTGGTTTCCATCTCCTCCCTGGCTGAATTAAGAAAGATGTTTTTCTCCCCACTGCTCTTCTATCTTCCTCCTTTCCATTTTCTGCATTATGTTTCCTCCTCCAGACTGTGGCAGTGGAGCTGAATGCTGATGAGACCATCGGCAGTCTGTCCCCAGACAGAACTTTTTAAGGTCATTTCTCCTGGTTCTCGATTGCTTGACCCGCTCATTTCTCTTCACCAGCTATGGTGGGCTACCCAATTATACACTGTTATTTTTATGATACTTGCTTGTCCTTCCTAGCCTTAATCTTCCTTTATTGCAAGGAACACTCACAGTCTCTGTAGTCTAGTTAGAGCTAAAGTTCATGAGAGAAATGTTTTAAATTGACAGTTTCAAACGAACAATCAGGAGCGCATGCGGTGATGAGGTGGAATAGGCTTTCCGTGGATGTAGGTAAAAGCGAGTCATAACAGCTGATGCAGTGATGCTTTCTCTGCTGGTATGGATGAATCCTGAGGATGCAGATTACTTTTGAAGGGAAGGTCACACATACCTGCACATAGTAAGCATTCTGGCCAGGATTATGTTGGTTTTATAACAGTGTAGTTTTGTATACAAGTAATAATTTTAATCATCTGATATAGTTTTCTTAGACCTTGATAAAAATATACATCCGTCTCTGTTGTTGCTCTCCATTTTAGGCAAAGTCTGGTTTTGTTGCTGTGTTTGTTGGTTTTATTCTAAATTCTACAGCCCTTCTGTACACAGTCACTTGCTGAGTAAGGTCATCGATTAGTTGTTAGTTATGCCGGTTGCAAGGTTTGTGCAGTGGTCACTCAGAAGGACAGGTGGAGAGAGGGAGGTGACAAGTCTGAGCATTGAAACGTGAGCTCTGTTATCCTGTGGTGTGTGAGGTCCACATACTGTGAAACAGAATCATGAAGTGGCAAAATAAATTCCCTTGTATCAAATTCACTTCCTTATTCTAGCAAGGATAAACTCAGCATCAAAAAAAAAAAAAAAAAGAAAATTGCTCTGAGACAGAATCTGCAAGTTACCTGCGTGGACATAGGAGTCTTCTGTATGGGACATTTCTCAAGTCAACACACACCATCTATGAGGAATAATCTATGCTGACTCTTTGTATGGGAAGAGACATGTCATAGTCTGTATGCTCACACTAAAAAGTAGGCATCTTCTTTAGAAAATTCATGATCTGTGGGCAAATAACATGAACTGTACATCTTCTGGCGTAGCGATGCCACTTCATCTTCAACCCCATCAACTGTTCGCTCATTCTCACAAGTAACTACTTGCTGTAGCTCCTGCTGTAGCTCCTGCTGTCTTTCACAGCCATGCTGACTTGTATACAAGGTCCCAATCGCCCCCAGGCCACCGTGCAGTCAGAAGGGAAGAAACTCACTCAAGGCCTGGCTGGACTGACCCCAGCAGAGTTGCAGGATGGATGGGATTGGCCCCAGCTCCATGTTTCAAAGCTTTCAGAGTTGTCTGAGCAAACAAGGATGTGAATGAATCATACTTTAAGTATTTACATTGCTCAAATGCCTGAGAAGCTTTCTAAAGGTCAATCTAATTAAGACAAAGTTTGTTTGTACCAATATAAAGTAGTTACTATTATTGGAAATTCATTCCAATGCAATATATGGCATTTTACTTACAGTTTAAATTTTAGTTTTGTATGCTTAATTTGGAAAGAGCAGAAATGATCTTTTGATTCCATAATGTCTTACTTAAAATGACATTTTAATCAATAATGACTTTTTTTTGCTACAATTTATAAAAGATTCATTCTTCCTGATGCAAAACAATTAATCAAAGTTTTTGCATAGAAAGGATTCTTTTCTGTTGAAAATAAAATTGCCTAGACTCATAACAGCCACATTATTTAGAGTGTCTGTTTTGGATTGCCATCTTATGCGAACAAATGCCTTTTTTCTATAATTTAAGGATGCATTTAAATTCAGTTTGAAAGTCTAAGCTTCACGATGTGTTGCCCTTAAAGGCTACAAAAACTGAGATCTATTTGTGCATCTGCATAAGAATATCAAAGTGAGAAGTAAAACAGTTTTTCTTTTACTTTCTTTTCATATTTGAATGCTTCTGCCTGCTGCCCTTATGTCTCTTTCAGATGAGTCTCCTGTCCCACACTTTGCCCAACTGAGGAAAGTTTAGACCTTATAGTCTTTACTGTCCTAAACTTTATCACCTTTAAAAGATATTGCATTGAGGGGAGGGGACAGGGAGGGCATATTTAGTATTTTTCCACCAACTACTTCCTTTTTAATGGCTGTCCTGTCATTTGAAAGCTTAGAGCCCTGTCCAAAGCATTCCTGTTGAGGAGTGAACCAGAAGCTCCAGGAACAGTGTCTGGCCCTTTCAATCAGAGAGACTTCTCTCAGAATCAAAACTTACACTGTTGGCAGCAGGGCTTTCTCTTGACTTGATTTCTTTCTAGTAGTCTTTAACACAGTTTTCCTAATGTAAAAATACAGAAATTTCATGTTGTTATCAGAATTCTGTGAAAACATAACATGCGATGACACATTTTAAAACAGAAGAAAAAACTTCTGAGTAACTGAGTTTCTTGGACATATTTAATACTTCGGTTTGCTCCAGGTGTTCATTGAGCCTGTAGTGTTCTCTCATAGTTCGACATCAGTTGAAGGGGAGCTGTTCATCCTACACAGCCAGAATTTTCCTCTCCCAGTACATTGCCAGCTTGTTCGTCAGTCATGCAACACTGATCCCAAAATCTGTACAGTAATCAGCACGCTCTTGGTATATTTTAGAGAACATACCTAAATGTAATGAGAATATGACCTACAAAAGGGAAGATATTAAAGAAACATCCACATATCTGTAGCAGAGGTGGAAAGTTATGATCAAGAAAAGGTAGTCTTGAAGTTTGGAATAAAACCGAAACACAGGGCTGTATCCTTTCCTCTGTTCCTTAACGGCACCTGACCAGTAGATTGGAAGGACTCATCGGACTGTTTTGGAACTTGGTGAACCACTGTACTATAGATGGAGGGTTTTTTTCCTTAGAAGAGTGTAATTTTGTCAATCATAACAAAGGAAGTGATGTTCTTGCTTAAATAAACATGTGAAATACAATGTTTTAGCAGCATCATAAAAAATACTGTATCAAAGTTGAGGTGTAATTATCACAGGTGTGAATGGAAACAAACAGCATCGTGTTGTCTCAGACACGTATTTCAGGTATTTAGCATTAAAAAAACCTCAACCCTCTCAAGTCTTTTTTCCCTGTTGCAGTGAGCCTGTACACTGTGTGGTTGCCAGGATTGCTGCTTTTCCAGGCTTGCTGTTTTCAGCATGGCGAGATGTCTCACTCTGCTGTTGTCCTTCATACTGTCACCTTCCTTCTGCATTTCATTTGTGAGGTACAGACAGAGGTCTGGCACGGTACTGAAGTAATCAAAAGAGCAAAAGTACCACTGTAACACTTGAATTGCAGATATACTCCATCCAGTGGTGTTACACGAAGCAGCTAAAGATTTCCCCTGATAGCTGGCCTATCTGATAGGCACCAAACGGATGGGGTACCTCACTGTCTGAGCGTTGGGGATATAAATACCAGGTTATGCTGTAATTCAGAGGACATTAATGGGATGCTGAGCAGTACCTGCTCGTCTCGGCCACGCTCTGTCTCTATTTTGCCCGTGTGGTGTAGCAGCTTCCTCACACAGTTTTCCTCCTCCGAGGGATGGTGTGAGTCTGGGAGGGGTCAGGCTGGTGTCTTTGCTGCTCACACTGACTACCCGTCTGATGGTTTTGTGAGAGAAAGCAGGATTCGTGTTGTGTTAGTTTAGCAGGCATGTGAATTGCATCAAACAAAAACATCTTTTCATGTGGAAAATTTTTTTGAGATTACAACTTTATTTAATGAGTGAATAGTACATGGATAGCTGTTAATACCCACTTTTTTAACATACTAGACTTTTTTCTCATTTCTCTTGATTTATGTTCTAAGCTCTTGTTAAGGACTGTCTTGCTGTGGTTCATGCGGTGTGGTGGATGGACAGTCTCTGATCTTGGGTGAGGCTTGTTGGTGCTACCAGCAACTCAAAATTCAACTCCAGAAGCCAGCTACCATCATGTGCAGCCTGGAGAGATGAGAGCTGAATCCATACCTTTTTGCTGAATGAGCACGCAGTGTAAAAAGCTTGACTTTAATCTGGCTACTGTGAATGGTGCAGAATCAGATACATAAAATAGGTGATAAATAATCATAGTGAAGCATCAGCATGTATTTTCTTTGTTAGTTTCTGTGGCTTCTGAAAGAAGATAAATACTGTATGGATTGTAGTATAAGAGTAAAATAGCAACTGAAAGGCTCTTTTTAGTTGCTAACTTGTTTGTTGCTCCTTTCTGTCTGTTCTCTACAGCCAGACATGATGAAGGTGTGTTCAAGGAAACTTAATTTCTGTGTGTCTGCTGTCCTAGAGGATTGTTAGCAAGGTATGCAAGTGGGAATAGCCCTAATGCTTGTATTTGCACTTACAACACTGGGGTTTTATCTTCCACCTGCTGCTAAAAGGCTTTATCCCATTTCAGATAGTCTCTTGCCATGCCATATAACCTGAAATTCTCTCCCTGACACTGCAGTTCCCCAGTGTCATGCAGCAAAGGGGAAAATCTGTGGAGCAGAGTGCGCAGTCTGTAATAGCTCAGGAAGGGGAGGACGGCTTATTCAGGTCCAAACGTGAAGAATTTACAAAAGATGATCTAAATTACCTATGTAAATTTCACAAGAACATGCAACGAAGACCCTCGCTCCTGGAAGAAGTGTCTGAAAAGATGTAATCATTTTTGTCAGTATTTTGGTTTTCTAATCAAAAGATGGGCAAAAAGGAAAGAATTGCTTTCTTGTAGCAGGGGCTCTGGTTTCCAAAACACTGCAGCAGGGAAGATGACAGGAATTGCTTTTGAGTTGTTCTGGTAATAATGACTGTAGATTGAATTATAATAAGGTCAATCTCTTAAACATTTCACTTTAAAAAAAAAAATATCTACTTTTCTATTGGGACATATGTTTTAGCTCTGTGGCATGGCATTTATGTGGAAAATGATACAAGATAAGACGTGGAGTGCTGTTTAGAGGAAATATTTAGATTATAAATAGATTAAAGATTCTTCTGACAGAGGAAATTTTCAGTACGTGTTTCAAACTGGATGTGGCTTTTTGCCAGTCTGCCTAATGCTCTCTTAGCAATATTAGGGTCAGCTGACGGACAGCTCTACCTAGATTTTAGAGTTAATGCTGGAGATGTTACTGCAGGCTACTTCTTAGACTTGTGTCAAAGAACAAAATGGAAGTTAGCAATAATTTTAAACACTTCTTACCCATGCAAAAAAATCTGAATTTAGGAGGAAAAGTATAGCTGTACCTCTGACCTACCCTGTAGCTTTAGCAGACATGGCCCTTACGTATCCTTAGTCTAAAATTAGGGATATTTTATTTGAGCTTCAGGTTTTCTTCCTTTACTCTTTTTCTGTCAAATTTAACTTGCACATAGCTAGGAAGTTATGAATGAACACTTACATCCTCCAGCCATCCTTGTGGCATTTCCAACACAACGAACGTTAGACTAATTTAAAATGCGCGCAGTTACCAGACAGCTTGCTTGCTTTTCTGCACCTCCGTGCCTGCTCGTCTGATCCTGTATGGACTGAGTCCTTCAGCTTGCAGTGGAAAGTTATTTTCCCAGTGTTATGAGTACCTGTGTGTATAAGGATGCAGGAGATGGCGGTAATTTATTCCTGCTGTGCACTTGTATAATCTTGGTGTGTAGAGGTTAATAGGCCATATGGGTTTCCTTCTGTCTTCTCCCAGTGTTTTCTGCACGATGATAGTTTCATAGCTTGAAAGCTATGGCACCAGTTTAAAACTGAGGTAAAGGACAAAACCCATGTTTAATTGGTTTGGGAATGCTAGCTGTGTTTTAAAATGTAAGTCTGTGATTATTTTCTGCGTTCTCCATTTTGACTTTGCTTTCACCTTCTAACTGAAAATGGATATTATTGCCCTTGTTTGCTGTGATCTATTTAGCCAATACAATAGACAATTCTGTTGTTAGTGTAGGATTTTCAATAATGTAAGGAAGCTTAAATAATCGTTCTTACTAAAATAATAAAAAACCCTCTCATAACACTTCCTGGAGCTACAAATCTCTGTTTCCAAAAGTTTCTGCAGTTGTAATAGTGGTGTAACTGATGGCAATATCTTTAAGCTTAATAGCTTAGTTTAGGTGACTAGTTTATGTATGTTGTATATGTATATTTAGATGTACATTTTCATGCTGGGAGCCTAACTCATTTCTACTGCTGGCTTTTAGGACTTTAGGATAAATTTACATAGCTAGATAATAGCAGAGATATTTAGAGGTGCTTCAGCACAACAACAGCAATTGCTGGTCTGAGTGCTTCTTGGAAGCTCACTGGTGCCTAAATGGCTTTGGAAAATGTGGTTTTAGCTATTGAAGTGTTCATGGTGTACACCCAAATCTTCTCTCTGGCCTAGAAATCTCATCTTTAGAAGTCTAAACGCTCGGAGTGTGTACTTGTGTGTGAATAGTGGGTTAAGAAATTTTGCAGAGTACAAGTTGCACGGTATTTGTACAGCCTGATCAAACTGAATGCTTATCAGAGGCTCTTAAAACAGACATCTGCATCTTTCATCACAGTAAGTGGAGCTAAGTACAGTTGCAAAGCTTCTAATTATTGGTATGTGTGAACTGAGAAGCGAGGCTGCCCTCTGCACATGCTAGATACAGCTCACATTGAGTAGATGTTATTAAATCTGTAGAAAACAACAAGGCATAAACAAAATTGCTAGTGAAAAGAAATAGTCTTTGATAAAATTCTGCATCTAAATTCACTTTGAATTAGATTATTTGAGGAAAAGGTCACTATTTCTTCTAAGAGGTTTTTCTGTGATGTTTCTGCTTTACAAAAGATGCAATACCTCTCTGAGATATCTCCTGCCATTTTTCTCTATTAGCCACAATGGGTCTCCATTTATATTGCACCTTGAACCTCTCCAGGAGACAAAACAAAGGTTTCGTATTCCTCGGGAATTAACGTAAACTGAACTGATTTTAAAACTGAATTGTGGTAAATTAACACTAACCCACCACCTCTCTGTAGTTGCTTTCCAGCATGATCGGATCAGTCATTATTGACCAAACACTGTCAGGATTTAATTCAAAAGCTTGGTTCAAGTTCAGGAAAGTGCTCCAGGGTGCAGAATATTTCCCTGCGCTGAACATAATTGACTCCTGTTAGACTTAGTAACAAAGCAAATTATTTTATATCAAAATAATAGATTTAATAAATGACTCAAGTTCTTTGGGTGAAAGAGCAATGAGTTTGTGTTTTGTGGTTTGTTTTTTGTTTGTTTTTTAAATACAGAGCATTCCTTTGTACATCCACTTTTTCTTCTGCCTGTTCCCAGTTCCAGCCTCTGATATTCAGGGAGTTTTTCTGTCTGTTTTGCTGTTAAGTTCATAGAATAATGTAGGTTGTAGGGAACCTGGGGGCTATCTACTCCAGCCTTCTGTTCCAAGTGTGTCCAGTTAGGACAAGTTACCTGGGGACTTTTCCTTTTGAGTTTTGAGCATCTTCAAGGACTCCATAACCTCTATGGACAACCCACTGCAGTATGTTACCATCCACAGAAGGGGAAAGTATTCTCTAGGACAAATATGAAAATATATTTACAGGTCTAGCAGCAGTAATTAGCCAGCCTTGGAGAAGATGCACAGATACTCACAGTAGCGTTCTCGTGCTCTCATCTTCAGTGTGAAATTGAGTAAATTAATGTTAGAGTTAACACATCCAGCAATTGTTTCTGGTAGATACTTAAAGTTGTTTTCCAGAAGGTGGTTGAAGGATTAATTTTGGGGCACTTTGAATCAGCTTGTTATCCAGCAGAACAACCTGTAACAATACCTTTTAGCTTCTTTTTGCTGCTGTTTGCATTCAAGCATGCTCGTGGATGTAAATATTCTGTGCAACGTGGATAAACATGATGGGCGGCTCCACAATTACGTATTTGCTGCTTAAATAGCTTTCTATCGTTATATATTGGAACTCAAAATAAGTAAGATATAAATAGATAGTGGTAATGTAAAACTGCTAGATGATCATGTATGATACGGAATTAACAGTTTTCGAAGTGTCTTAGGCTCTTAGGAAGCTAAACCTCAATTTAATACCTAATTATTTCAACAATTATGAGAATTTTGCCTTTACACATTTTCCCAAAAACCAAAGCAATACGCTTCTTTCTTCTTGGCACCACTTTATTTCTTTTTTAGTTTGTTCTTAAAAGATTAAACAGTCTAGCTGCATTAATTAGGTTTTCTGAGATTTTTATTTGCGATATGCAAACTGAAGGCTGAGCGATTAGCCAGGAATTCAGCAGCCTATAAGAAGATGAACAATGAGACATCTTTTAGAAATTAAAAATTTTCTCATACCGCTGCCAAATGTTGGACTTCAATTGAATTTCTTACACAAGGGGACTTCCAAGAAACGTTGTTTCCATTGAAGATGTGTGATTGTTCAAGCCTATTTTGCAGCTCTAAAACATGTGCTAATCAGAAACTTTAATGGCTGTTATCTGGCCTTAAATTCTTTACTAAACCCAGGTGTTTCTTGTAGGCTTTCGGTGGCTCAGCCATAATGAAGAAGGGAGCTTTGGATTTTAAGAGTTTAATGTTAGTTTGTCTGTTGTAACATCAGTGAGCACCGCAGCACCGGAGTAGTGGTTGTGTTGTGAATCTGCATCTGCTGATAGAAACCATCAAATAACCAGAGGCTAAGTATGCTGAGGAGGATAGACTAGTGAGGCAGAGGGCAGGAGAGGGTGTACTGACCTTTAGGACCATCTTTTTAAGAGTTCTGTGTGTTTGTAGAGGCTGTAGTAACTGTGTAGAGGTAGTAGTTTCTCAAACCATTAAATGACAATAATTCATATTTTAATTGGTAATAATAATACAAGCTTTAAAAAAAAGTTTCAAAATTTCCTGTTTTGCACTGCTGAAATACTGATTTGCCCGAGATCAGCATAGCTATTCTAAGCAAGATGCTGTGTTGGGTGCTTTCAGCATAAGCCTGGTACATTTACTCAAAAAGGTCTCCTTGTTCTCCTGAGATCCAAGACAGCACTTCCTCAGTCCTGATGCCTCAGGATGAAATGTTGGAAAACAAAGAGTCAATAAAAAGCTGCATTAGACTAAGAACTTCTTAAAGCCCTGGTATATATGCCTGTACCTTATGATGCCTACTCTTTTTTTATTATTTGTTTTGCTTTTATTATGATCTGTGTCCTTATCCTCTAGAACACTTTTAGGCACTTTAAAAGTGTCAGCCAAGGTATGCTTGGTAGATTGAGAAAGAGATCATTTTATGATTTTATTTTTTTTTTCTGAAAGAAATAAAATAACAAAATTGATTCCTTTACTTATCCTTGTCTTTAGGTGGATCTTGTTCTCTACATTGGATCAATAAAAATGTGCCTTTAACAATGAGAGGATAGATACAGGGGGCAAAAAAAATTAGTCCATTCATCAAGGATACCATGAAAGAAGGTCTATTGTGAAGATGTTACAAATGTTCGTGTGTTGTCTTGCACTCCCATGACAGTGGAAGTCCCATTAATGATAAATATTTCCAGTTTTACATACCTACAATTTTAGTAGCTGCAAAAGCTATTTTTATATAATAAAATTAATGGATATTCAGAAATTTTGCACACGTGCTTGTTTCGAAAGGAGTATTGTTACATCTTGCTCTGTCCATCCTTTCTGAGTATGGAATAGCAATTTAATTTTAAACCTGAAGTGTTAAGTTTTAATTTTTTCCTTTGCTCAGTCCCCTACTTAGTCATACATAAATCAGAAGAATATGAAAGAACTAGTAAAAATGGCTGTATCCTTCTAGAGCTGTAATTTGGCTCCATGAATTATTAATTATTAGACCAGTATAGCAACAGCTTTTTCAGAAGTCAGTATAAATGTAAAAGGCTCACCTTATCAGCCAGGATCTAAGCAGTGGCAGTAATGTAATTCTTACCATTTAGCACTTTGTGGTATGTTGAAAAGGAATAGGATATTAGACCATTTAAACTTTCTGAAATGTAACACAAAGTAAGGAAGTGCCTTTTTTTTTTTTTTTTTTAGCCAGAGAAGTTAACTCAGAGGACAACACGAGGGTCCCCTTGTACCACTATCGGTACAGCTTCAAGAAAATTAACACCAGTTTTGTAGTACTGCAGTATTAAACTAGAGAGATATGTTATTTAGGAAGGAAACTTTTACTTACAAAACCAGATGCCTTTGTATTTGGTAAATGCTACCTTTCATCCATTTTAGCTTAATTTCAAACCTCCCTGGATTTCTTCTTTTCTTCTAACAAATACAAGCAGCTAAAGCCTTTCCTTTTCAAGCGTGCTCTTTGAGCTGCTGGCCTCCCTCGCAGTGATGCTTCACAAATGGAATAGCTTCAACATCTCCACCAGTCCAAACCCCTGAGAAATCCATGTGTATTCATTTCTTTGAAATTATTTCAGAGAGAAAAAAAAAAAAAAAAAAAGGTATTTTTGTTTCTTGTCTTAAATGACTTTGTGTTTGGTGTAGCCCTAAAGGTTCTTTTCGATGTCCTTCTCAGATATAATCTGCCTTTGGCAGTTCCAAAGTTGAGTGCAACAGCTGATTAATTGCATCCCGGCTTGCAAAATTTAAGTACATGTAATGGAAAATTGAAATATTTCACTTTTCTGATTCTGAAATTTCATGTTAATGTTTTCAGTATTTTAGCAATAGTGTTCTCCATATCTAAAGATAAGTTATTAAAATAAGGAGTCTCTCTTGCAATATATCATAATCTATTTTTAAAAATATGATCTGACTTATAAACAAATTAGGAGAGGGTATTGCAAAACTGATTAGGTCTCTTTTTGTATTGAGGTTTTTAATAACCATTATACTGCAAAATTTATGTAAAGC
Source organism: Athene cunicularia (assembly GCF_003259725.1). Classification (NCBI taxonomy): domain Eukaryota; kingdom Metazoa; phylum Chordata; class Aves; order Strigiformes; family Strigidae; genus Athene; species Athene cunicularia. Next base: position 11,147,242 of record NW_020799116.1, read on the forward strand.
AATATTTCAGGGAGAAATCCTAATGACATTCTAATGTGAATTTTACCTGAGATTATTTCACAGTCCTGTGAAACAATCTAGTTGCTGTCACTTGTTTCTGATTTACAGAAGCCGTTTTGCTCCCATCTGTTGATGCAGACAGACCAGGCAGGGTTAGTAAAGAGCACTTCATCAGTGACAAAGAGTGTGTGCGACACTGGTTGCAGAAAAGTAATTAGTCTACAAAAATTCAGATTAAGTCTGTACGTTCCTACTCCAATTCTCTTTTTAAATGGCAAATGTGAAGATTCTGATAGGTGATACTGGAAAGTAAAGTTGGAAATCTTCCTTTAATTTTCTTACTCCTTGTTGTAGATTTTACCTGAATTTTGGGTATAATATATATGCAAAACACATATTTCCTATGGCAAATTATTCATAACGATATCACTTGCATGTTTCTTTAAGCTAAAGATACTCATGTATTAGCAGATTTAATAACTTGATCTAGGGAAGTATTTGTGAGGACAGGGCTCATGTGGGGAGCTGATCTATTATAGCTTTTCCATCCCCATTTCCTATTTGGGATAATTAGTGAATTGTTAGAGCTATTTCTTAAAACATCCGGGAAGGTCTGGACCAGGAATTACGGTGGGAATCGTTCCACTTGCGGGGAGCCAAAGGTAACCCCTGGCTTGTGGCCGTGCGTGGATGAAGTTCCTCTCTGTGCCGTGGGTAAAATGTAACTTGCGGAAGCAGAGGAGGAGGAGAGGTGGCAGAGTTTGTTTCGTTTGGTCTGGGAAGTAGTTTTTCTCTCATTATTAACTGCACAATCATGCTCTGATGATGCTTAACATGTGAAAGTAATCACAGCGCTTTCTTCATCTCTGGCCGGTGGAGAGAGGGAGTGCATTAATTACACAGTCCTTCCAGGTGAGCTGCGCTTGCATGCAGCACATTACCCAAGTTAATGTGACAAAGACCATTAAGAATTATTTTCTGATGAATTTGAGCTATTTTCATTACATCCATTTCAGCTATGCTAGCGTAAGTTTGTGCAAAACAGGACAAGAGATGGAGAGGAGGAGCTGGTGTCTGCAGCAGAGGCAGCTTGCGGGCTGGCGTTGCAGTGGTTTGGATCGATGGTGCTTTGCAAGCACCAGGCCCGGCAGCACCGGTGCCCGCAGCAGTGCTGGCAGCGCCGGTGCCCTCTCCTGCTGCCCCAGGACAGCCGGGGTAGGCAGCCAGAACGGCCTGGGCGCTCACCACAACTGGAGCCTCTCATGCAAGAAATTGGAAAAGTCCTTTGGTGGGGAAGGAGAAAGACGGGGAGGAGATTAAAGATTTATTTCTTAATCTTGGAAGCTACAGCGTGCACAAAAAAAAAACCAGTGTGGCAAAACTGACCAGCGATGTGCCGACAGGTTGTTAAAATGCAATTGAAGCCTACTCGGGGCTGCGTGCGGCTCTGTGGGAGCAGCCTGTGAAAGTGTTGCAGAGCGTGTGTCGGCAAGCCTTTTGCAAAGTGTTAGCTCGCAGCAGACTGATCTGCCAATAAATAACACTAAAGTTTATAGTCTTTTAAATGGATGAAAACAAATTTGAATGTTTTGTTCTCATCAGTGCTTTTTAGGGGTGCAATTTTTTTTCCTCAAAGAGCTGTGAATTTAAGATATGTTCAGACATATCCTGTTGATGGCAGTTGATGGGCTGTAACGCCACAGAGGAGAGGAGGGAGCTGGTGACCAGCAAGGTCTGTGCTGTGCGTGGCTTGGAGCTGCTGCCGCTGCACGGCTCTTCTAGGGTCGGGTACGCATGGGTGCCAGGCACCCATCTGCCATCTCTTTTGCCATTTCGTTCCCCAAATGAACATCCCCACTTCCATCCCAAGGGGGTGGAAGAAGGTTAATGTGGTTTACAGCCTTCTGCATGTACGTTGGTGGTCCAGCTCCAAGGTTATGTCCATGCCACGTGTGAGGATGCTGTCGCAGAGTGCATGGCTGTACCCGAGCTCACATGAGCAGAGCTGGCTCAGTGACCACCAAAGTAAAGTCACCACGATGTTGTTTTTGTCACAGGATGGGAGCTGCTGGGGCCCCATGTATGGGCACATGTTGCACAGATATCTTGTGCTGATGTGTCTACTATTTTTACTTCGCTGTGATGGCAGTGATGGTAATTATGCCTTTGATGGATGTGCCCTGAAAGCTTTCTTATGGATCCTTGAAACTTGGCCTCGGTTGCTTCTTGGGGCTGCTGGCCATAGCTCACTTGAAATAATGATGCAAGCACCAGATCTTGGATATTGCCCCAAATACAGCACCTGCTTTCTTCACATGGAACAGAGGACCTCAGTAGTAATACTGCAAAGACTTGTTTAGTCAGTGTGTATTACAGTTGAGTAAAGGATGGCGATTTTTCATGTTGCATTTTAGCTTTACCAGAGCTACTGTTTGGTTGAGTAACGTTTTTGCAACTTTCATGTAAAATCTGGCATCTGAAGTGTTTCGTAACTACACCTGGGAGCCTAGGGAGAGGTGGGAAGTGGGAAGTGAGGAGAGGGAGCGGGTGCTGCTTACCCCGGGATGAGCTCTCCTGGTGGGGGGTCATGGTCTGATAAAGCTGCATGGAAGTGGTGTGCAGGCTTCGCTTCCCCAGAAAACACCTCAGTGAGGCTTATGTGAGTTCGGTATGAAACAAGGCACATAAAGACCATAGCTTGAGGGGCATTTTAAAATGGACTTGTCTTTCAGAAAGAGTGGTTGGGAAATAGCTTTGTATTTGGTGGAAGCTCCTAGCAAGCATCCCTGGAAGATCCCGATGCTGGGAGCCCGGCACCATGGAGGCTCCTTGATGTCTGCACGGCCCCTGGGTGACGGCAGGCAGTGCCCATGTCCATAAGCTTCGATGGTTGAAAGAGAAATCATTTTTGCAAGTCACATTGTCACACATCAAAATGTATTTCCAAGTGAAGACGTTACAAATAATTGTGCGCGCATGGCTTTTGAATATCACAAATTAAATCCATTAGGGAAGTCTTACTCGGGTTTCTGCTGTGCAGTTTTGCACAGAGAAAATCTTGTTCTGCATTTGGAGAAACAATGAGAAGTATATACTTTAGGTGGTGGAAAACATGACAAAATGCTTATTGTTGGGAATGGAAGTACATCAGAAAATACATCGCTATTATCCAGCTGCAAGTTTCTCCATTTAAATGCAAACAAAACAGGAAAATGAAATGCAATTTTTAGTTTAATCAACTTTCATGAGTCTTCTGGGAAGCCCAGAAGTATCTGAAAGAAACCTCTGGGACTTGTTTGGTTTAAATATGAATTTTGAAGTCTGCTTGGTAATAGATGGTATGCTGCATTTGGTTTAAAAATTAAGCTTTCCAAGTGACATCTGGGCCTAACTGGAAGCTAGCTGGCAAGGGGGGAAGGCTAATCAAATTAACTGTTCATTTCAGAGGTGGATTAACCCTTTCTTTTGCTAAAAATATATCTAACATAACAGTTCTTTGCTCAGTGCATTCTACAAATAGTAAGTTAAAATAAGACTTATCCGTTATAATTATTAAAATACAGAGAACAGGTATGGGTAGGAGAGATGATAAAAAAAATACATGGACAGAGTATCAGGCAGTATACAGGAGACTTCCATCACAGTGGAACTTTCAAGAAGTTAAACCAAATTAAAATGGCCTCTAGTTATTCTCTCCATAAAATAATTAATTTAGGGGAGGGAAATTAATGATTATTTAAGTATGATTTTGAATATCACGTCATTAAACACCTGATCTATAGAGAAGTTACAGGTATAAAAAATATTAAAGGTTTGTGTCTGTTAATTACAACAGTGTAAGAGCTGAGGAGTGCGAAAGGTATAGTGAACTGATTTTTTTTTTTTTTTTTTTTTTTTTTCAATCTCTGGCACTAGAATGGGCTGGGACATTTTTGCATTGATGTCCACAGTGTTACATTTCTCTTGAGACCAATTACAAAGGTTCAGAAGGTTGTTTTTATTTTCCTTGCTCTTGATGCCTTTTTAATGAGGCCTCCTAGTAAACAGCAATCATTATGCTTTCCTGTTGTATTCCTGTCTGCCGCCTTTAAACATTTATTACTAATACATGTGGGAAATGATTTATAAATTAAATATTAGGAAAATGTACTTTTAAAAAACAGAAGTAGTTAGGGGGTATATTTTATAATTGTCATTGGGGGAGTGCGAGAGGAAGTCATGCCAATATTTTGCTAATGGAAGCTCAGTGAAAAGGACTGTTAAAGCATCATTGTGGTTTTATGTAATAAATAGAGATAATAGATGCATGGAGTTTTCAGTGCATGTATCTAGGACTGTGGCTCGGTGTAAGAAAATCTGAATGCAGAAGAAAAAAAAGCCAGTTGTGTAGAGTTGCCCAGGGAAGTTTGAACACTGCTGTTCTCCTGTGCAAGTGTGTGCTGCCCCCGGGCTGCCCTCCTGCTCTGCACCAGCGCTGCCAGGTCCTGGTCCCCGAGCATCCCGTCAGCATCATGCCTGCCAGCTCCAGCTCCTGCCCTGGCACGTTCCTCCTCCTGCTTTGCCTCTTCAGTCACTGGATCTTCCAGATTCAAGTGATACTTGCAAAATATTCTCTAATCACCAGCACCAGCTAATCAAGCCTAATAACACAATTATTTTGGAGTTGAAGCATGAGTGAGAAAGCTCTGTATGGAGTCACTCCATCATGCTAAATGCTCTCGTGTTGGGATGCTGCCTGCTGCAATATTGCTCTTGCTCCCTTAGAAATACTGAAGTCAAGTACAAATACCGTAATTGTTTTAAGATGTTGGATTTGTTACTGAATTTTATTTGTTTACTGGCTTCTTAGTTAATGTATTGGCAAATGCTACGTGCTTTAAATTGTGACTCACCTTGCTAGCAGACAGGGCTGTTTTCACCTGGGTTTGGAGAACCTGTTTTGTTCGTTCATTCTTTGGTGCCAGATTCACAATAAGGTTCACGGTGAGCAAATAGAAATCTGGGTTTAGTTTTTGTTGTTTGGGGGTTTTTGTGGTTTTTTTTTAAACAGAAGTCCTCGCGTCTGGCTGCCCTGCAGCAGCCTTTGTGTCTCTTCTACAGGCAGACTGCTGTGAGGTGTCTCTGATATCCTGTGGCTGCATCTCAGCTGATGTCCTTCCGTTGTCCTACTAGCCAGCTTAGATAGCACATCTCATTCCACATCTGTGATAGCTTTTGTGGGGGGAGTTAGATGAGTACGTTGATAAAGCTCACCTATATGTGTGTGTGTGTGTGTGTGTATATATATATATGTACATATATATATATATGTATGTATGTATCCAAAATTTGTTCTGGTAAACAATGCAGTTCTGGCAGGTTTGTGTTTTGGGGAGGTCTCTGCCAGCACCACAAATTTGTCTTTGTGTGTCCCTATTATGGTGGAAAGCTTGGAGGGGTCCTGGTCCTATCCTAGCATTTGTTCTGGTGACTTGAAGCAGTGTTGGAAGCTGATCTTAGGGAGGATGTTGTTCAAAGAGAGTAATTTTAGTCACTGGTTTAGATTCCTCTGGGTCTGGAAGCTGTTGTTCTGGGTACTCCTAAGGACGGGGATGCAGAAAGGGCTTATTCAGCGTGCTTGCGAATCTGTCTCAAGCAGATCTCTTCTTCATTTCTTGAAATTTGCATTTGTGATGACAACCACTTCTCTATGCTGCAAATTCAGCTCCTTGCTCCTGTTCCATCCTTGGGAGTTTCTGTTGAAACTGGTTGAAGGTCTCGCGTGGCTGGGCCCTGTCACATCCCTTGGCTGCTCAGAGGTAATTCAGCTCAGAGTTTTCTCTCTCAGATACATTATCCCTCTGAAAAGCCTTTTCAGAGATGTTGGAGGAAAGGAGCAGGTTTTGCTGCTGTACTGAAAGGTGTTTACTACTTGGTGATGTCAGGCTGGTGGCACTTCATTTCTAAGCCTGGACTGTTCCAAGAATATGAAATACTACTTTTGATGATTTTCATCTTTTATCTTTGTAAGTAGCTGATTTCATTCTGGTATGAAAGCAATTGGCTCAGATAGCTAATCAAGCTGCATAATGATGAAAAGGTCAAAATAAAATAGCGAACTACTGTGATTCACAGCAAAGACTGGGTTCAGCTTTCAGAGAAGTGCAGACCATTGTCAGAATATAAACTCATTTTTTATTTTTTGAAAAGAAATTAGGTTGCCATTTTTTCCTGTCCTTTTCACTGTAAAGTCATGTTGTCACCCACAGATGTTGTCCTGAGAAAATAAGAAGAGTGAGTAGCTGACATCTCTTGTAAGGAAAAATTACACTGAGAACATAGAGGTCCCTAATTATATTGGAGTAATAGCAGACTTGATGCTGCAAGGGTAACGTGCTCAACAGCAGCCATCCGTTCTCCAGACAAGGTTGACAACAGCCTCACCAGAATGCAAAACTATGTGTCTCGTACAGCAGTTTTCAAATTGCATTGCATGAGTAGGGAGTATGGTATCACATTCATCCAACCTCATCACATCAGGCAGTGAAAATAGAAAATGATGTGAAATTAATACTTTCCTGATGGTTTTAAGATGATAACCATCTCCAGATATCCTCTTGAGCCAAATTCGGAAGATCTTTTTTATCTCCTCTCGTCTCTTACCCTGCCATGCTGGTGCTTGGTGGAGGTTAAATCAAGGATCGGGCCAGTGAAGTGGTGCCGTTATAAAAAGTTTAAACTTCTATGTGTGTAATGAGAAGAGACTTTGTTGAGCTGGAATTTTCCCAAGCTTTTCAGAGACGTGGGGGTGGCATGGCAGCGTACGTAGTTGGGTTGTTACAAGGACTTGTGGTGACGTTCATTTGAGAAGGCCAATCGCTTATTTTCTCATTCTGCTGTGTGGGATTTATTTTTAGTGTAACTAATCAAATGAGTATAGAATAGAATAGCACTGGTGAATCAAACGAACCTTTTCATGAGTAGAAGTAGCTTGATTTATTAAGTGGAATTGTAATCCAACATGAAGCATTTGATTACCCTCACACGCACTAATCCTTTTTTTATGAGATCAGTTTGCCCTGAAGATTTGTACATGGTATTTCTTTGGCAGCCTTTTTCCTTAAGACCTCAAAATGGTATAAATGATGAGCTCAGGCTGTTTCTCATTGTGTGGTTTGGTTTCTAACACACAAGGTACTGGATTTTAAGCTTCTCAGACTTTTCCCCAGTAAGTATTATTTAATAGCTATTGCTGCATGAACATTGATTTTAATTTTGCCAAAATAAGTGCATTAAAATGTTTACACATTATTATTTATTGCCAGCTGTTTTGTTAGCGTTGGAGATGGTGTTTTTTTATCTATTTCTGGGTATGGCATAATTAATTTCATGAGCTTATCTGGAGACTTTCTTGTCAGTTATTCATAGCCTGACTACTTTGTCTGCAATCTTCAAACCATTTACTGTGTGATGTGAAATATTTAAGTGTGTTCTTGCATTAAGATTTAGAATTATGTAACTGTCTTTTGGTATTTATAGCAGTCTGCTACAGTGGGAAGCAGTTCAACTTTTATCCTCAGTGGCGTAGGGAAGATCAGCTTTACTGACCCTGGGGAATAGGTTCTACCCCAGATCTGGGCTAGTTCAGATCATTTGTGTGTGTGTGTATAAAAATCATGTCATTGGTTAGCTGAGCAGAATATCTCAGCTTCCCAATAAATTTTTTTGTGACCCCGTGGATTTGAAAACTTTGTTCTTTTCTGCATGTATGGAAAATATGCTTAATATTTTACATAGATCCACATTGTTCTTATGCACTGAGGAAGTTTGAGAGGTGTGACATTTTTGTAGTTTCCTGGACATTCCCCATTGCAGTATGATAGCAGTAAACTCCAAACTGAGATGAAATGGTCTGAGACTTAAGTCTGGTTTTACCCAGGGCTTGGGTGGTGTGCCTGTGTGATGGACACAGTTGCTCAGCCCTGTAACCCCAGCTCCTGCCTCTCTGTCCCCCTGCTCCACATCCTGCCTTTGAGCTCATATATTTTTGCTCTCAGCTTTTCATCGGTAGGGTTAATGGCAAAAGCACGGTGGCACATGATGACTTCTAAGGCAGTATTAAAAAACACTTCCAAAAATAAAGTCTGAATTAAGAATAATCAAATTTACAGAGGTGATTAAAGCAACTGTTCACATCTGATTAAAGGAGAGAAAAATTGCATGTTACCTCTTCATCTACTCAAAATTAAATAGCACAAATTGAGATTTGTGTGTGATTCATACCTGTTATTTATAAGATCAGATTCATTAGAAAATATCTATAAAATCTGAGAAAACCATAGTTTTTGCGTATAAATTGCAAACAGAATGAGATTAAGATTAGCCTTTAAGTCAATCACACTTAAGCAAATTATTCTAGTCTTCATCAAAATTTCATAACTGATTCTTGCTGCAAGATGCCTTTAACACTTAAAAACTTTGGTTCCTATAAACCCAGCTGTTGCACAACTTTCCAGTGTTGAGTGACATGAGATCAGGTTTTAGTCCTTCTTTAATTACACTGACATCTTTACTATTTAATGTGGTTTTGTAAATTTAACAGAAAAGCTGCCCAAGTCCTACGTCTTGCATATACATGTATACTCTGACCCTTAAGAATAAATATATACCTATAGAGGACGGGTATCTACTGTGACCCTAAGCACAAGTGAGCTCATGAGTCCCTCACCGTACTGCTGAGGTTGGTTTATGCAGGTCCCTTAATATTCTGCTCAAAACAACATACAAATCATTGTCAGCAAGAGTTTGTGCTTCTTGGTTCTTCTATGTGATTACAGTTTACAGTTGAGCGTGCAGTAATTATGCAGTTTAATCAGTTTCTGCAGAGATATCAACCACTTAAAACCTTTCTGAGGTTATCAAAAACATCAGATATCCAACTTCAAAGATTTTCAAAGAAGCAAAAAAAAACCCCCAACTGTAGTTCACAAATGATTAAGTTTTGGTTGGTTTTTTTTTTTGCCGGTATTTGTAATATATCATGAAAATGAAATAGAATTAAACCCAAGGAAATAAATTACATTTATTTTAAAGCCCAGGACTGAACATGCTATTCCGCATCTTTCCATGGCAGATTTCATCCTTTCCTTTCAAACCAGACATCTCTCTTGGTCAGTGTCCGAGTGCCTTGGTGCTGTGGAAAGTTGGACAGACACAAGTCTTCCTCACTGTATTCCCAGGGCTGCCAAACCTCCACAAAGGGTCTAATTTCCCAAGATTCAAGCCCAGAAGGATTTGGCTAGCTTTACGTGGGCTTGAACTGCGCCTACGGTTTGTCCGTCGGTTACCACCTTTAGTTGCTGATCAGTGTCATGAGGTGGGATACAGCGACAGGTCTCCCACTGCCAGGGCACAGCTCCCAGCGAATGCAAATTCTTACAGAGGCATGCCTCAAAGGAAGTTTTGTGAATAAAATGAACAGATATATTTCAGAAGGGCTGAAAATGGCAAATCAAACCTTTTCCATTTTGGTGCTTTAATTACAGAGAGGGGGAGTGATGCACTTCATGCTGCTGTTTTCCATAATATACCCAAGGCAAGAAAGAACTGATAAATCACAGTTGTTTCTCTCTGCTTGGGGATTTCTTCACAAATCCAAAACATTGGTGGTTTTCTGCATGCTTGTTTGGTTTTCTGCAATTAGAAGCTGTAGCCAGATTTCATGGCAGTTTGAGTTGGTCTATCATGTAGGAGTAGTGAGAGGAAATTTGTTAGTACATGTTTTGATTTGCTTTCCTTCATTCCATTTTCCTAAAATGAAATTTGACGATGTGATATTTGGAGCTGATGTAAAAGACATTCGTTCAAGTTTTTCTAATGCATTGTGCAAACTACTAGGATTTTCTTACCTGGCCTTGCTCATGCCTTTGATATCATAAAAGAGCAAAATGATACCCGCAGAAACATAACATCCAAAAATCTACCTCAATGGTAGATTTATAAAAAATACATTAAAACTGTTAAGTATTTTGTTAGAGGACTGAAGTGGCAGGGATCGTTCAGGGAAGGAGGCTAATGAGTAGTCTGAAGTGCCTTTGGATGAGCCCTCCAAAAGGATGTCGCTCTCCAAAGCCAGAGCCCACAGCTGGCTGGCTCTGAATATCAATCCTAATTTTGGCATTGGTTCTTCTATCATGGATAAGGGCTACCATCTACGTACATCTGTAATAATTAAAGAAATTATGTCCTAGAAAGTATATATTGTTCTGCATGCTGTGACTTTCTGGGAATTGATGGGGTTTTAGCAGGGGATGAGCAGCACTTGGATTTTACCTCCTGCCCTGAAAATGGTGGCTGGGGGAGACTTTGGGCTGGTGGCCATGTGGGCTTCCCATGGGATGCTCTCCCACCAAAGCAGTGCCTGCTGCCTCATATACTTACTTAAGGAAATACATTAATGTGATTTTTATATATATAATATTTAACATGAGTTTGTATGGTAATAAACGCCAGTGTATGCACTAAGCAATAATCTCAGCTCACATAAATAATAATGGTAATTGGTAATTCTTCCTTTCTGGATTTTTTTATTTGTAATCGTGTTTCACAGCCTTTTTACTGAGAAGGCTTATTCTGATATTTTTTTTTTTTCTGCAAATAAACTATTTTTGAAAAACAGATCCTTCCTAAGGGCAGTCAAGTGTCAAATACAGAGTTATGGATGGTGTCAGCTGCATGTGGAAGCACATGCTCCATTTATTCATTACAGCTGTGAAAGCTTAGCTGTGCAAACGCCAAGTGCTGGTTGTGTACCTGTCACTTTGGAGCTTTTAATGAACATTGATCATGTTCACCCAGACATTTATTTGAATAAAGTGAATGTGAAGTAATTTTTAAAAACACAGTGTGAGTTTTCTTTTTTTTTTTTTTTGTAGCATTTTATAGTCTTTAGGATGGATCTGAAAAGACAATTATCCAATAATTCCCAGCTCTGAAAAACTATTACTGAGCGAGAAAAGGATCTGCACCTTCAGTTTGGTCATCTTGGAAGAGTCACTTAAACATTGGAGTATCATTTCTCAGCATACTATATGTTTATATATAATTACATATATATATTTGATTAGTTCAGTAGTCCCTTACATTACTTTTAGGAGCACAAACAACTCTCTGGCTCTTCATGCAGAACTTAGCTATATAATTTGGGGAACTCACCTTTATCTCTTTGCTTGCTTGAGTGAATGGTCTGGCCTACCAGATTTCTCCTGCTGTTCTAGGTAATATAAAATGTGAAATGTAGAAGTGTCGCATTGCCAAATTCATACTAAGACTGACGGATCTGTGGAGTTTGTGCCCCGAAGCACCAAGCGCTTGGAGCAGACAGATGGGGACCCAGTTAATAACTACATAATTGCATCCTCCTTTACGAGCTGTTTCCCCCTATGTTGGGCACAGCTTGCCGCATGTATCCTGTAGGACATACAAAGTTGAAATCATGGTGTGATGATGTAGATATAGAAGATCTTTTGGGAAACCCGTAATCAACAAATAATTTTCAGGAATCCCATGGAGGAGAAATCTGTTATGTGGTCTAAAAATGCAGCACTCACTTTAAGTCCTGTTTTATTAAATATCAATCAATGGGCTGGTTCAGGGAGAGCACCTAAAATAGGTGTGCATACTGTGGAATATATAGTGGTAGCTTATGTTCCTTATTGTAGTGTAGCGGTAGAAAAGAAAAACCCATAAATAAAGTATTTCTAAAGAAATTTAGTGCAAGCTTCCTAACTGAAAGAAACTGTATGTCTGCAGAAGGAGGAAAAATATTTAACATATTGACTTTAATAAAAACTTTCCAATGTTTAGTTTAAACTAATGTCTTGAGTGAAGTCCGCAGCCAAATAAATTGATCTGCGAGCTCTGCATTTGTGGTGACCGTAGTAAAAAGAAATAAATCCATAGGTCGTTAGTGCAAGAATAAAGCTAATATTATTAGCTCAGGAGTCACTCTTAAATGTTGTTTACTTAACGATATTGTAAGGTGCTGAATTTTCACAGTTGAATTGTGTGCTTTAAGGGAGAAACCTTATAAGTTTCTTCAAGAGCTAAGAGTGCGATGCCATAGAATTTGAGCTTTTTTTTCCCCCCTTGTTTTCCATTTTAGATTATTTTAACAATAACCTTTTGAATTTGAATTGGCTTGGAGTTCGTGGAAGAGAGGGAATATCAAAGTAGAGCAATCAGATGATAACCCTAATTACCTAAGTTTGTACTGGCAGCATCTAGTGTATTTTTAGTCGATAGGATCAGAGTTACCATTACCGGTAATTTGATAAATTTTGTCATTTGCCTTTGATGAAATTATTTTAGGCTTTTTTTGTGAGTTAACCTGCTCTCTTTAGAGTAAACCAGCAAATAATTTATTCAGTGAAAAATCCTGACAATTTTTAAGTGAGTCTAAATATCTGTAAGATTCCTGTGGTTATAAAACTTGACAATTTGCCCACAGATATTATCCTCTTTTAAATGTGCATAGTGGCTTCGGTTTGAAATCTGATAGCCAGCTCATTGTTTTTTTTTCCAAGGAGCTCTTCAAAAAGTTCTTCAAATTAAGTTCAGCTCTTTCTTAGTTTTGAAATACTTTGCAATATATTTTATTTGGGCCATGGGTTTGCATTGCTAATGGAAAAGCAGAAGAAAGCTCCCTGGGGAGCTGGTCATGCTGGAAGTCAGGGAGCGCATGGACCTTTGCAGTTGGGCTGGAGCCACCTTCTCATGTAACATTGTGTAAATCCAGTTCCTGCTGCAGAAAAGTGTAGAAATCTTGAACTGCTTCAAATCACTTGCATTTGTTTGCCACTTGAGAACTTCTAACAGCACTTTCCTCTCCTTGTAATTGTTGAATGCCTTCAGCATTGCCTCAAACAAGCCTGTAAAGTCTCTTCCAGTAGCCTACAGGTCTACACATCTGATCTCTGGTGATGATCAATTCAATTTATAGCTTTTCAATTATAACATGAAAACTTTTTTCATGCTTATTGTGGCATTTTCTGAGACTGTAAGTGGGGTTGGTAGGGAGGCTGTTGACCTGCCTGGCCAGAGGAGCCCATGGTCCAGGGTGGCACCAGGCAGAGCCACAACCTCCCCAGCAGATTCTCGGCTCTTGAGGACTGTGTTCCCCTCACTGCCTCCCCTCAGAGCAGCTCTGCTTCACCAATTATTTGCTAGAGAGAGGATGAGTGATGCTGTGGAGCAAAGGTGCGAGCTCCCAGCGGAGATGTGAGGGCTTGGGTTGAAGTCTCTTGTTTGAATCAGGCAGCCCGGCAGCTGTAGCTGTGCAGGCTGAGCGAGTGCTCACTGCAGGCTGATGTGCTGGCATAAGAATGAGCTGCTCTTCTACTTGGGTGGGGAGACAGTTACTAAGATATTTTTTGTATCTTTTTCATGATGCACACAGAACCAATTTTGTAAAGGAAAATTTTATTCCTGGGATGCTTATTAGGAAGTCCACTTTTGCCTGTTTGTGTTCAATATAATACAGTGCTAGGTCCAGCACAGGTCCTGGCGTAAATAGTGCCTTTTATTTCAGTACTTTGAATTCATATATAAGTGAACTAAGCCATCAAGAAGGGACAGGATCTTAAATTACCTTTGAGAAGGGAATGGATACTCAGTGAGGCAGAGAGCTATAGATAGGTTATCAGTCCATGAGTAGGTCCAACGGTGGCAGCTCCTCAGGCATTGTTGGCCGGAGGGTGAGGGCTGATAGCATTGGCACTGTGCTCTGCAGCCATGCCATGCATGGAGCAAAATCCGTGCGTGGAGTAGCCAGCAAGGTGTTCACATCAGGGTCCCACCCTGCAGACAGAGTACTTGTTCAGAGATGGGAGATTTCTTACTGATGTTTTCCTTGTTTTCTTATTCTCCTTATTCTCTTCATTCCTTTCCCACCACTCAATGTGAAGATCTGTTTAATGTCTCGATGTGTTTCTGTGTCTTTTGAAATTAGTACAGCATGTCACCCCAAGTGAAGCCACAATTCCCCCTTCTCTTGTCACTGCATTTCTTTACAAATGATAGCTACTCCTTCAGCAGTCACTGTAGTGTCTCTCTCATTGTGGTATTTGCAAATTAAAATGATCTTTTAGAAGTGTTATTTAACAGGGAATTTCCAAGGCACTGCTTAAAGTAGAATCTCACCAGTTGGACAGCTGGGGAAGATGGATGGGTTTTTGTCTTCTGCATTGGTGGAGCTGATTAGTGTTTTTGTCATCACCAAAGACCCCCAGGGCTTAGATTGACAGTGGCTCAGTTGTTTTGCATTCTGCTTCTTTGTACTTCAGTGTTCCTCCAATGGTTATAGTGAGTGAGAGGGGAGAATATTAAACATCAATAAATGAGTCATGTATGGAGTTTTCAACACACAGTGGTCTCTTTTACAGCAAGCCTTGTTATTATATAAAATAAAAGTATACATTCTGTCCAGCTTTCCAGATTTCCCCATAAGGTTGGAAAGGAGACAAAGATCAATCATTGATAAAGATAGCCTATGGCAGTGGGTAGATGAGACTGTCAAGTCATGTGAGGAGGCAGTAAAGCAGACCAAAATATTAAAATATTTTGATTCTTAGAGGCTTCTACTTACAGTCTTTGACTTCTGCAGCCCGAGGCTCCTGGTTTATTTGCAGCCTGAAGAGGTCTCAGACCTTGAGTGCACTTTTTGATGTCACGTATTCATTTGAAGAAAGGCTGCATGGGAATGAGCCTGCAGAGCTGGAGAACCTCTCCTTCCTATGCCCAGTGCCAGAGAACAAGATGCTGTTAGGAAGAGTCTCAGGCAGCAAGGAAATGAAATTATCGATTAAGTGTGCAACAAAGCTAACTCAAATATTTTAATGATATTTGATTCATGAGGATTGTATTCACGTTTCCTTTCTAAATTTTTGGTCAGCTGTTGTGATTTGCAGAATGCAGATCTGCTCACCTGGCACTGAACAGCACGTACGGCAAGTGCTTTAAAAAAGAGAAGCTCCAGTGTTTTCTTTGTGTGAATTTCAGGGTTTGCAGGGAGAGCTAGGGAGCAAATTGCCAAAATGATGTGTGTGTGGTGTGTGTAATCTATTACATGTTTCACTTTTTTTATCTGAATAATAGAAGGCCACGAAAGAGTCCTGAAGTGCAAATAACAATGACAATGTGGCAGATGAAGTGTAGCATGTCTTCCCCAAAACCTGGGTTTTACAGTGAGTCAGACTGAATATTCTTCTAGTGAGCTTGTAGTGTCTGTCTCTTAATTTCCAGCCCCTGGTGACAGTGCATCAGTGCAGCTTGTGAAAGACTTTGGAACAAAACCAGAGCCGCAAAGCGCTGGCCTGAAGTTACCATGTGGGACCCCAGCTCCTAGGACTTAGCTTCTTATGCAGGAGTGTGTGATTTGACCCTAAAACCATCAGTTCCCTGTCATTTGGGAGCAGATCTGGTACTGCTTTGAGTGCTGCAAAGTGCCCTTTGTTCCAAGCACCCATTTGAGACCTAATGTTGGGCTCAATTCACATAGAGCATCACTGGAGGGAAGATGATTGCTTGGAAATAGATCTTGCTCTGTTTTTATACTATCTAGAGAATAACATAACTGTTCACCAATTTAGAGCTCAAGTAGAGGCACAGATCTTGAAATAGCTGAAGGTCTTTTTCCTAAATTGTTTTTTTTAAAAAAAAGCTTTACTTTTGGTAAAGGGAAAATAACCCATAACTGGAGCACCCAAAATACCATTTGTAACTTACTTTGTCTTTTTCAAGTAGAAAATATTGAAGTCATTCCACCAGATATAAAGTTGGAAATTTGTTTAATAAGAGTAAATAAAATTGCCAGGTCATAGTTATGGTCACAGAGCATTAGCTGTAGTGCCCACATGGGCACCATGGAGTTTATGGTGGGTTCCAAGGTGTGATTCATTTAGAAGTTACACTGCAGATTTATAAAGTAGATACTTCAATCAGTTTGTATTTAACAGCTCATCTAGAGGTAACTCAGAATTTGCTTTTCAGGTTAGATTGCAGTAATATTATTTTATGAAGAGTAATAGAATGACAAATTTGCGGTAGTGCCATGATTTTTCATGCTCCAGTTTTATCTCTGCTGCAAAGAGGGGACATACCATAACTCTCACGTTCTGTTCTGTGGCTTGAGGTACGACTTGTTGGGTGGCTGGAGAAAGAAGGGGGAGGTCATGGATGTGCTGCCCTGCTGCCTCCTGGCCTTGGTGAAGCACAGTGGTCTTGGTGCTATGGGATGTCTCACCAACCCACCTGGCTCTCCTTCAAGGTCCCCCCTACCCGACGAGGATGACCCGGGAGGCGCGGTGTGGCCTCCGACAAGATAAATCTATGGATTTATTTGTGCATTTTTGCTTCCTTCCAAGGTCTTTCAGCCAAAGTTCGACACTGGTCACTTTTGTAACGTAGATTCACATTGTAACAGCCGATAAATAGGTTTGAGCATGAAATGGTGCTTGTGTTAGTTTGAAATAGCTGCAAAGCAGTTTGAGGACATTCTGGGTCAAAGGCATTACCTGTTGTGATTTTAAGGCATCTTTCCATCATTACCTTGAAATCTGCCAGTTTGCTGAAGTCTGGTAATAACGTGTTTGTCTGAGAATACCTGCTGTTCCCAGCTAGGCTGTGAAGTTTGGAGAGACACGGGAGTCTGTAGAAGCAGTTTAACACACACAGATTTTGGATGTCCTCTCAGGTACCCAGATGTTGAGGGCTGCATCTCTGAAGTTCGCAACATAAACACGCAGGATTTGTTTTCACTTTGTGTTTGGTTTGTGGTGTTTTTTTTTTTTAATCCCAAAGGAACTCAAAACTAAACCTCAGCTAAGCTGAAAGGAGAGTCACAAGTGCATGCACCATGTGAAATACAGGTTTTATTTAAACATTTTATTTCAGTGAGTTATTGAAGCAATTTATTTGCCTAAGATATAAAATAGTTTGTAGTAGAAATGTAAATAACAAAGGCCAATCCCTGCTGGTACAGTACAAAGAAAATACTATTTTGGGGATCTCTACTCTCTGTAGTTGATATATGGGCTCCTTTCCTAGGTACTGGTGGCCCATCCTGAAGACAGGAGGAAATGGTCAAGAAATGGTATAATTTGTAATGGGAGCCTGTGATTTCTGTCGGCCTTGGCATTACCCTGCTCCTCCCACCCATCTGTCCCCCTCTCCCCTCCGCTGAGGTTTGTGAAGCAGTAAGGACGAATGGCTAGGAATTTGGGGTGGCAAAATTCAAAGCTGAATTATTATTTTACAAGTTCCCTGTGTAATGTGCAGTGCTTAAGTGATACCCTTGCACTTAAAAATTAAACAATGCATCAAGGAGTATGCTTCAAGTGAAATAATTAATTAAATAAATAATTAAACTTCTTGATGCCCAGTTGTCAAAAAATTTTGAAATGACTGAACCTATTCTAACATGTTCTATTTTTTTTTTTTTTTTTTTTTTAAGAATTGGTGTTCAAGAACAAATAGTTCTTCATTGATGGGGAAAAAAAATTGCTTCCATAACATGCCCAGTGGTGAAATGAAGCAAATAGTGCTGGCAGAATTTTTCTCTTTAACTGCAGAAGGTCTCTGAGCTGTAAAAGCTGTTGTGTGGTTAACTAATTTTGTTTAAACTGAAAGGAAAAGCAAAGCAGAGAATGTATTTTCCCTGGTGAGCTGATATTTCTGGTTGTTTATGAGCTCCTGAATATTGTCACTTTTGAAAAGCAAAACAGGAGGAATATATGTAAGAGAACATAGATCATCTGGATGTGTAACCTGAATTTTATACATAAGCTAAAAATAGTTATAAACCAATGTAGAAAGTGATATGTTTACCAGAACTGAATGAACTATTCCAGAAAAAAAAAAAAAAAAAAAAAAAAAAAAAAAAAAAAAAAGCCATCCTTTAGCTCTTTCTCTTCCTTGCTCTTCATGCCGTCCCTGGAGTATTTACCCTCAGTACTGCAGCAGCACAAGGCGAGGTTCTCATGGTGAATAAATGTGAGGGAGGCGCTTTTAATTTCCCCAGGTGCCAGGCAGGATTAGAATTGGAAATAGGTGAACAATATGAGGAAAAACTCTCAGTGTTTATCCCAGGTAAAAGCATTCTCCATCCTCTTGCCAGAACCCTGTAAATAACTGTCCTGGTACATTATCCCCATAGCTGCCCCGTTCATCCTTACTGCACGGATACTGTCTGACATTGAACTTGTGTCCGGGAATGTGAACTTGCTTAAAAAATGAATAGGAACTAGTTATTCTTGGATCAGCGTCTGTACAGGTAACATCACTGTGGGTCGTGCTCCCTGAGCTGGATTTGGTGATGAAAAGCAGAGCACTCCCATCCCAGTGATTTCTTAACACATGTTTGAAGTCTTTTACTTTCATCATTTTAGGCATAAGATCTGAGCATTGCGAGGTCATTAAGAGAGGTGACGTGGCCACAGCAGCTGCCTTGATCTTTTTCTTGAGATGCTGGTGAATGGTCTTGGACAGTAGAAAAATAAATTTAAAGTCTGATGGACCTGCTAGGGACTTAACATCTGTATTATGTATTCGCAAGAAATATTCAGGAGATGAAGACTGGAGCTACATGTACCAAACTGACGCACGTAGTACAGAATTTATGAGGTTTGTTTGGTGTGACCAGCACTCAAGTACCACCAGTATATTGTACTGCTACAGCTGAGAGAAAAATGAACCGTGTTGCTCTGAGTTCTGCTTGTGAGGTAGCAAGAAATTCACTTGGAGAAGATTTAATTTCAATAATGACCACTGAATAATTTATTCACCTAATTTACAAATATTTTTATGGAAAACACTTGAGGTTTTAATTATGCACTCAGCAAACGATTAATGCATATCAGTGATTACAAGTTTAATGAAAATCCATGTATTTCTGAATGCTTTGTTCACATTTGGGAGCTAATTCCACTCTTCAGGTACCGGCAAAGCTGGCTGTGTTACAGCCGCTGGGAGCGCAAAGTGGAGACACCCCTGCCTCGTCCTCTGCCTTGCTCTGCGTGGGGAGCCTGGAGTTGGATACTTCATCTTGTGCTAACATTTCCTTCCCTCGCCCCTTTTCAGACTGTCTTAGGAGTGGCATTTTGATTCTTAAAATGCACTTCCATGCCAGATTATGCCCCATTATAATCAGTTTTCTTTGCAACGCTGTTGGCATGCTGTAGATTTGTGCGTGGCATAACCTTAGGAGTGGCATTTTGGTGATATTTTGATTCTTAAAATGTAATTCCACGTGACAACAGCCAGGGAGATTAAATGCAGCCTAACTATAGATTGCTGTGGCTGGTGCAGTCTTGCCCCTGATCAGTAATGAGAAAAGAAAGGTTTATAGAAGGGTTAAGAAGCAATGCAGGTAATAGTCTGCTTTCTGGTTTTCCAAGAATTTTCAGCCTTTCCAAAGAAATCAAAGTGAAATAAATTCCCCATCTTCAAGATACTACTCCACAATTATATTTGCAATTTGTTCTGTCATTCACAATATACCTTAGTAGGTAGAGACATTATTTAAATGCACAGTAATATCTCCTATTCGAAGTAGGGAAATAAAATCCGTTTGTTTGAATCTGCAGAGAACACATATTAGATAGAAATAAAATCCAAGTATAATTACACAGACATAGCAACGCAGGCAAAGGCCAAGCTGTTAGTGTGCTGTAGAAAGAGTTTCTTCAACCACAGGTAGAAAACTCTGCCAGAAAAATCTGGCAGAATGTCTCTGGTTCTCATTGCCCCTTTATTTTCTAGCCAAGGGGTTAATACTATACTCTGGGACGGGTCAGCAGCCTCTCTGGCCTCATTTTATGTTTTGTGTCAGGAATTGGCACAGACCACTTTTTGATCTTTAGGAATAAGGCAGAAGTCTGACAAAGTCGACTATATTCTCAGTCCAGTACCAATAGTGATAATGCATCCCAATTCATTTTATCCTAAACACTCAAAAGCACTGTAACCATGGGTTTCCTCTGCCAGATAAAACATCCAAGATTGGCGCAAGTATTTAGTCAATACTGATTTTTAATCAATAGCTACTTTTCCAGTCCCTGGCTGTAATGCCCTTGCCTCATGAGCAGGCTCAGGGTAGCTCATGCCTCTCCTCCCAGGCACTGAGTCCTGGCTCCCAGTCTAAGAGCACCTCTGTGATAGCTCTTCTGTTAGCTTTTTTAATTTCCTCCTTTTATTCTTTGTTCCTTTCCATAGCATCCACTTTCTTCTTTTTCTCATCTCCCATGCAAGAGGAGAGTTGGGTTTGAGATGAGTTGTGACTGAATTGTATTGCATTGGTTCTAGATTTTCATTTAGATACATAATCATAAAATGAATCACAGAATCACAGAACAGTTTGGGTTGGAAGGGACCTTAAAGCCCATCCAGTCCCACCCCCCTGCCCTGGGCAGGGACACCTTCCACCAGCCCAGGTTGCCCAAAGCCCCGTCCAACCTGGCCTTGAACCCTTCCAGGGAGGGGGCAGCCACAGCTTCTCTGGGCAACCTGTGCCAGGGACTCACCCCCCTCACAGGGAAGAATTTCTTCCTCACATCTAATCTAAATCTGCCCTCTGTCAGTTTAAACCCATTACCCCTCATCCCATCCCCACACCGCTGATTCAGAGTCCCTCCCCCCTTTCCTGTAGCCCCTTTCAGTACTGGGGGGCCGCTCTAAGGTCTCCCTGGAGCCTTCTCTTCTCCAGGTGAACACCCCCAACTCTCTCAGCCTGTCCTCACAGGGAGGTGCTCCAGCCCCTCATCATCCTCATGGCCCTGTTAAATACCGCTAGTTTGTCACAGTTTCTTGCCCTTTCATATACTAGAGTTATATTATGTAGAAGGTGAGAAAATAAACAATTAAGTAAAACAATTAAATTCTCGTCTCAATACCATGTGTTAAGAGAACAGTAAGAGTTGTACATAAATTTGAAATTTTGATTAAATAATAGTATTTGTAGCAACAATAAAGAAAAATATGAGAGAGAATTAAAGTGACCTTGAATCCAGGTACATTATTACTGTATAGATACTGTTTGACTTTAATTTTTATTAATGTAGATAATGGCTTACATGGGCCTTATGGCTGCATTACTAGTGCTCTAAAATTTAATTAGATTTTTAGAGCAGCCGTTAATGTCTTCTCTAGGATTATATAATTCAGTGGCAATGCCAGAAAACGTCATCCATTTCATTAGACTCTGAAAAGACACTGATTCAAGGTATTTTGGTCTACAGTACTATTTTGAATTCCTGAGCCTTTCTCATAAAATAAATAAAGTGCAATCACAACTGCTTGTTATCCTCACAATTTAGTTTATAGATGACACACTAAACCATGGGAGGAAAAATGCTTCCTTTAAAAAGGTTTTTAGGATTATAATTTTTGTTTCTCCTTTTGTTAGAGCAAAGACTTGGGGTCAGTTGTAATCACTTGAAAGAAAACTACAAGGTGAATGCAAGGCATGAATATGTATGTCCCCACCTCTCCTCACCAGCTTGCTGGTCATCCGCCATATGCCTGTTGTATGTGTGTGTCACTTCAGGAAAGTAGATGATGGTGGTTTATTTTCATTAGAAAATAAAGTAGTAGTGATGTTTTTATTGATCTGTCAGTCAGAAAGATAAATAAATAGAAATGCATCAGGATCTGTATTTTTTAATTAATTCCAGGAGAACTTTCTGACGAAGCAGCTGTGGCGATACTGGAAAAAAAGGTCTTAGAGTTGATCCCATTACAGGCAATGAAACAAATCTCGATCCAGAAGTTTATAGATAGTATCTCAGTAATTTAGTTCCAGTTAAGCACGGTCAAACAATAGTGTTGTAAAGCTAGTGCCAGAGATGTCTTTATATCTGGTGTGTACAAGGCTAACCAGAATAAGCTGTGAATGGATATTTGACCTGCTGGCAGTATTTTTACAAGATAGCTGTGTGAAATATGCATATTTTAATGACAGGTTATGGACTGATGTGTATAGTTTGCACTGTGTGAAGGACCACTAAAGGAATTGTTTGAACTGGAGTTGGTTTGTGTCCTTGACTACACTCACTGCTCCCTTCACCTCCCAGTGTTTCCTGCTCTCTGAGGTAATAGTATGCCTAGAAAAGCTATAGGAGATAAGTATATGAGGTATTTTGTTCTAAGCTTGGTCCTCATCTGCCTGTGTGCAGCTTCCCCTGTTTTCAGTAGTTCAACTGAAATTGGTGTTTGCTGTCGTCCAGAGCTGAGCTGGTAACCTTCACTGACTTGCTAATTCAATCACTTTTTGAATTATGGGTGAATGAACTTCTGAAGTCTTCCCTAAGTAAATACAGAATAGCTTTTGGCCTGTAAATTATCCTTGTTTATGTTAGAAACTTGAGATGAATGGTTAGTTTTCACTGGTTGCATGCCGCAATCCAGGATTACTTTCTTTTAAATCTTCTTTGATTAGATGAGCACAGCTTTCAGAATAAACTTTCTTGCTGTAAGTGTTTGAAGGATATGAGGCAAGGAAATATGCAGAATACTTTGAAAGCATATTTAGGGGAAGAGTGAGGATGAGAAAATCTGATTAGCTGATGAGTAGGGAAGAAGTACCTTATCCAGGTGAGTAATGTAAACCCCATGGTTTCTTAGTGCATGCTCTGTATTAAGAGAATATTGGAGAGGTTTGCTGCTGTTACCTACTCACATGTGCCTACTAATGAGGAAAATGAAGAAAGTGCATTTTCTGGCTTGGTAAACTTTGAGTTTTGTTATTCATCATGTCACAGTGATGACTGTGAGTGTTTATTAATGTTGCAGAGTAGAGATGTTAACAGATCACACGATCAAATGTGTTGGTTAAAGAAATTATAACGATAAATGACAGCGACGTAATTTATGAAACAATCCTCTAATATAAAATAACTTGCTAATTTGTAATTATATGATTAACTCACCAAGAACAAAATCAGTCACGTCAGAATCATCAAACAATATAACAAATTGCTGCAGGTTTTGCAGTAGTGCCTTGAGTGCTGTGCGACCACTCATCCCTCCACTGAACTCTACATGGGAATCCAGTGTTGAAAACTAAGATGCAAATTCAGAGGGCAACAGTTAAATTATTTAACGCTGGCTTTAACTATCAAATAGGTGAGGAAGGTGTGTCTGGCATGTAAGAAATTGTCTCTGAGCTTTGAAGGAGAAAGATTACAGGCACTTTTGCCAAAGGGTTTCTGCAGGGCAGGGAGTTGGTTCCTGAGAGACCTGAGAACCCTTGGGACATCTGAGGCACTGGTGTACTGTTGCTTAGTCTGCCTTTCTATGTCACAAACTCTGAGGAAATGAAAATAAATAAGAAAAATTGGCTGTTTAACCATTAGAAACTTTCTTCTTGGAGAAATATCACTTTTAAAGAACTAATGAAACCTGTAGTGCTTAACTGTGGTCAAATCTGTTATTGCTGTAATCCTGTAAACTACTTAGAAAGAGAAAAGCAGATAGTTTCAAGTGCCTTCTATAGATTTCAAGAACACTGGGTGCATCGCTAATTGTGAGCTGCATTACCACTGTTGGCAGTCGCAGAGACAGAAGCAAAACTCACTGATAGATGGCATGGAAATGAGAGACCATGATACGATTAAGGATCTGCAGCAGACCGTTCAGCGGGTGGGTTCACATCCTCTCTGCTGAAAAAACACATCTTGCGTTTCATCGTGTTGAGTGGCTGGAGCTGGACTGGTGGTTCAGGAAATGACATGAGAACTATTTATTAGCCAGGAAAAATCAGCATCCAGTGACAACTATTATTCATTCAGCATTATTGATTTAACTTAAGGCCACGGCAACTTGTTTCATGAGTAGTTCTGGCATCATTCTACGTGAAGGATGACTTTGCCAAGGAACTCGTTATTAAAAAAACCTTGCATCAACCAGAAGAAATATCTGAAGTGCTGTGGGAGATGTGAAACAGAAGTCCTGCGTTTAGTTTGAGATGAATGCAGCAGTGCGGGAGCTGCCACTACTCACTCAAGGATCGAGATTCAGCAAAAGGAATACTTAAAACAGACCTCCAGTGCTTGTGAAATTGCGAGTCTGTCTGATACCTCTATATTTAGGCACTTACAAACTTTATGTCTACCATCCCCATTTCGGTCTAAAAAGTTTCAATGTAAATGGATGAAGGTCTTCAGAGTAAGCCCCTCCATAGAAGTGATCTGCCACTTCTGGAAAGCTTTGCTCATCCCAGAGGGACTCTCCTGCATTTCAAATGTAAATAAAAAAAAAATCATTTTTAAATCAAAGAAATCTACTCTGTAGTTAGTAGAATTTCTAAAAACATGGTTAATCCTAAAAAGCTTTTCTATTTGATATTTAATAGAGCTGAGTTAATAATTCATAATTTAATGTATCTGATTAATTTTTTCTCTTTTTCTCAGAATGTCTTCAAAGCATGTAACAATTATCTCAAATGTACTTATTCAAAATGACTCAGTGACCTCTCTTTCTAGATTGCTTATTCTTGATTCAATTTTTCATAGCAGTGCACAGTTTCTATTGGTTATCATTCATTATTTCTCTTTGCTCACCGAGTAATCACAAACCCAGTTTAAAAAAACCCAGCAACCCCGTGGCAGGAACGCATGCTGAAAATTCATTTAAAATTCCTTTCTGCAAAGTGTAGTTTTAAACTGCGTTTTCAGTAACCTGAAAATGCACAGACATAGATTGCACATCATGCATAGAAAATAAACTCACAAGAGAAGATACTGCAGATTGAACTGATTTTTAATACTCCAAAGAATATTTGTAGCAAATGTTAAATATCACTTCCCTGAAGATGTATGTAACTAAATCAACAACAAAGATGTTGTTTATACCTGTCCCGGAGATTTCTGTGCTTGGAAGAAAGCAAAGAATTCCAGTTTTCTTCTGGACAAGCGTAGAAATAGCCGTGGTCCCTGGCTGGCGGTGGCTGCCCCAAGCTTGCAGGTGCTGGGCTGTATGGGGAGTGTGCTGAGGTGGTGTACCCTTCCTCACAAAGCCAAAGATCTTTCCCAGCGTGTGAGCAGGTCTTCCCCCCGCCGCCAGCAGCCCTGAGGAGGTGATGGAGGTCGCCCAGCTCACACAGGGTTTGAGTCCCTTGCCTGCTTTTGAGTCCTGACCGCGTGAGTGCCCACCTCTGCTCAAGTCTGAAGCAAAATCTGCCTTCAGCAGGTGCAAAAAGTGACAGCCTGGTTCAGGAGGGATCCTCCATTATTTCACTCCCAAGAATGGTTTTGTTTTTTTTATTTTGCCTGTCTTGGAGTCCACAGGTGTTCAAATTTGTAGAAGATTGTGTGCTAGGAATGTTCAAATCCCAACTCTTCTAGAACTAAACGATGTGGTTTATAGCATGCTGTGATTGGCTCTATTGTTGTTCTTATTTCCATTTCTTGGGAAAATTCAATTTCTTCCTTAAATTGACTTTTACATGTTTTTACCTTTCTTAGCATTTTCATTCCAAGGCCACCTCTGTACCCAAAGCCTTCTGCAGCCTTTGTCATTCACTCATTCTCCCTGATGTGCCTGCTGCCAGGTAGAGGGACAGCACTCTGCCATCATTCCAGCCCTCAAGATGCTTTCAGACGTGATGAGCCTGTAGAAATCATTTAAGTGTGTCTCTGACCCACAAGTTCTCTACGTTTTTTTCAGGGGAAACTGCACTTATTCTGGAACTTGAGCCCAATTCAAGGACCATTCAAACACTTAAATGTCTTGCTCAGTTTTCTGTCAGCTCTCTTAACTGGGCTGGAAACCTGCAAGGAATTGGGTTATTCATTTCTCCGGGGGAATTTTAACCTTCCTCCTGTGCACGGTGGGGATGAGGGACGGCACAAATACTAGCGAGGCTCGAAGGGGCTCACCACCGGAGCAGAGCGGACTGTTGTGTTGTCTTTGTTCAAGGTCAGAGGCAAATGAGTTACTTTGAAGCATCGGATAAGGTACCTTGTTCAGGAGCTGTAAACTTCAGGGCAGGGTCCCTGAATACCTTTTCTTACTGCCTTGGAAACAGGGCACCTCTAGCTGAGAAGGACCCAGTGTTCTTTTAAGAAAAACAAGTGATGAAATCATGTTGTCCTGGGAATTGATAGTGCCTCTTTATCCAAGTGATGATCTAACCATACAAATTGCATAAAGATAATTAACCTACGCCAGCAGATGCGCTGAAATGTGCAATGCCCTTAATATCAAGAATTTGATTTACATAATATATTGCTAAGTGCATATGTTTATTAAAATAAAGTTCAGAAGAAGGACAGTGGAATTACACCAGGGCTGAGCTGGCCAACAGTTTAATGGTGCGTGTGTCTCATTATAGGGAGATCTTTCCTTTTATTTCAGTATGCTATTTATTTTACAATTTAACAAAAATACTTAAAAAAACCCTTAATAGTCAAATAGATGGCCTTAATGTGATGGTTTCATTAAAGCTAAGGATTTTATTTGGCTGTTATCTTTCTTCCCCTCTTACTAGCAGTCTGTGGTGGTCATTTGTGGTGGCCATGCTAGCACACCGATGCAGTTTGTTAATGAATTTTCCACAAATTAATTTTCTCCACTAAAACAGCATCAATAAACATGAGCAATTATTTTATGTGGACTAGGAACAAAAGTAGGCATAATAACTTTCTTGACTTTATTTTGTGGAATTAAAAGTACTTCTCTTTTGGCCTTTTTTTCATTAGAGGCTCTACTAAATGATTGCAAATAAAGTAATGGGGACTAGCATGAATTACTAGATGCAGCTAATAATGCCTTGGTTTAGGCTGTTGTCTGACCCTAATGTATTTCCAGATGTCACTGAATTTTATTGTATTAGATCTATTGATAGCTTTAGGTGGCTTTGTTTCTGGTTATTCGTAGTCACATTTAAATAACCTTTTTCTAAAAGAAGCATTTTTTCCAGCTGAGGCAACTAAAAGGTATCGGCATCAAATCTGATAAATGGATACCCCATGGTTAAGAAAATTACATAGGCTTAATACCTAAGACAAGTGAGAGGCAATCTCAGCAAAAGAATCTACAAGGAACAGGATTATCATTCAAGGAAAAAGGGGTATTAACACATTCCTTGTAACTCTATTGAGAGGGAATTGTCCTCAGCATTCTCATATATTTATGGAGGTTTAAAAACCCATGCTTAGATATTTTTGGTGTAGATTTTAGGAATATGTTTAAATAAATTAATATAGGTCAAACAAGTCCATGTAGCTTTAACAGAAAATTTGGATGGTGAAAGTACTCACATTTACATGGGTTTGGATATTAATTTCAAGTGTGTTTTCCATACATACGCAGCTCCTTCTCCAAGGCACCCTAATAGTGCATTTGCCATGTCATCAAGGTCATGCCATCAATTTCAACTACAAAATAAGGAACAATTTGTGACTTTTTCACCACTGCGTTTACCTAACCTTCCAAAGCAGCTGGTTTGTCCAATGCCTACAGCTGCTCCCTACGTGGTTGCATGTGTGGTAGATCTCCAGGGCTGGGTCTAGGGAATTAGTAGAAGTGATGAAACATTCAGAAGAGCAGGCCAAGACTCGTGTGCTTTTTTTTCAGTGATACGGGTCTGGTAACACACATTTGGTCTCATAAATACACACCAGTCTGCTGTTGTTTGTGTCAGCACTTGGCGTGATGGAGATCTGCCATGTGGATCCTGGGCACTGTCCCCATGGCCCTGGCCATCGCTGCCCATGTTTTTGTGGGTCTTTGCACAAAGAAGACCAGAGCACCTCATGCTTTGGGTGGGTGCAGAGCTCAGCTGTGTAGCGTGTGTGTGTGTGTTGTGTTTGATGAGTCCCAGACACCGTGGCTTTTGCTTTTGGGGTTCCAGCTGTTAGCAAGACTGATATTCATGTGGTGTGATTTTTTTAAGAAAGTAATTTTATAGAAAGCAATATATTTTCAACAATATATGGAAAATACCAGGAGCCCTGTTCAGTCATGGCACCTGTTTGTAAAAATACTGTTTTCTTACGTATCTGTTCTTTGTATAGAGAGTGGTCGTAACCTACAAATGGGATATGCACCGGCTGTTGATGGGCTGATATGAGGACACATTTGCCATTATGGTAAATATATTTAGGATGTCCCAGCAACAGTAAGTGTTGCTGTGGCTCCGATGGCCTCCTTGGGGACACGCCACCCGCTGAGGGCCCTGGCCGTGTCCCAGAGCCACGGTTGCAGTCTTTCCCTGAGGGCTGCGAGGCTGCTGGCAAGGAGATGAAAAGTTAAAAGCTAATTTTCAAAGAGCTCTCATGAGGCTGAGCGGGAGAAACAGTGCCATCTGCTGAGCCCAGCCCCAGGCATGGCCAGCCCCGGGGCTGTCTGCCGTCCCTTTTCTTAACAAGAAGTGTAATAGCAGGTACAGGCAGTTCTGAAGATTAACTCTCAAATCAATACATGTGAATATGTAAATATGTTGCCTCCTTCCTCTGCATGATTTTAAGGGATATAAGAAACCCAGTAAGGGATCATAAACCTATTTTTGCATAAAACCCTACCGTAGTAATCTCACATGTAATTGGATTGTCCACTGAAGGAATCTTTTTTTTTTTTTTAATTATTTTCATTTATTTTAGGCAGTCTTCTTTAGGAATTACTGTTCTCAAAAGGCAATGTTAGCTAAGGCACAGTAATGTTAAACAGAAAATAATTTTTCTGCATTCACCTTGAGGGACTTTAGAAGTTACAAATTATAAAGCCAATAATAACTTCCATTTAGAAGACTTTTGACAGGAAGAAAATGAAAAATGAGGCAAGAATGTTTCCAAATAAACTTATTGCAGCTCATTTTTATAAACATGAGCAGAATAGAAGTTGTGTACAGGTATGGCAGTCAAACATGCCAACTTGCATAAGACAAAAATAGCACATTTTCTTTGACTACCGTTTCTGAATGCCTGGGCTTTAAATACTCAGTTTTAAAGTTAATGAAGAATTTCTGAAGACAATATGCTTAACGAAATTCTAGCAGCCCACATAGCTCCCATCTGCTTTTGAACAGAAGCATGGTCTGCATCAGACATTAATAACAATGAAAGATATTTAACTGTGGGTGATAAGTGAGTATATTTTGGTCCAGTTTAGGCTGAAGCTCTCAGTTAATTTGGCACTGAGTATGAATTTGGTTATTTGGAAATGCTAAAAATTTCAGCTTGCAAAAAGTAAATTTTCTTTGCAATTTTTTTTTTTTTTCATCTAAAGAAATTATTTGTAATACCTTCCCACTCCTCACTTCCAGTAGAGCCAGGGTATGTGGGATAGAGGGATTTAAAGTAACTGGTATATGTTTAAGAAACTAATGAAAATAATCCTACTGTAAGTTTCCTAATGCTCTTTAGATGGTGGAGTGTCTGGCTTTTTCTTGCAAAGTTTTATCATTTGAAATTGACTCAGTCCATCAGTTCAGATATTGTTATGGGCAAGGTCAAAAGCATCAAGTGTGCAGGTAGTTTGTAATTGGCTGTCTGTGGAAAACAGCAGGGAATTCAATCTATTACATGCACTTCGATGCACTAAACCAACACTCCATGAAGCCATCAGAGCATAGAAGAGGCTTGCTAATCTCTCTCCAGTGATTATTGCAGGTGTGCCATGATCGTATCAAAGGGGGCATTTGTCACCTGATGAACTTAAATGTTCCTAGTGATTTTTTTTTTTTCTATTAATAAAGCACATTTTGACATTCAGAGACTTTATGCGACATTAGGGGAAATATATTTAAGGAAAACCTCTCTCAAAAAAAGAAAGTTATAATCAGTGATGTTCTTGGAAACCAGGGATAATTCTAGCAAGCAAA
The DNA here is from genome assembly GCF_003259725.1 of Athene cunicularia. Taxonomy (NCBI): domain Eukaryota; kingdom Metazoa; phylum Chordata; class Aves; order Strigiformes; family Strigidae; genus Athene; species Athene cunicularia. The sequence continues at coordinate 11,177,093 of NW_020799116.1, forward strand.
ACCAGCCTGAAATCTCTCACTCTCTTGTTCAGATGAGTTATATTCTTCCTGTGTCCGTGGAAGCAGGGAAATAAAGACACTGACATCTGGAAGCCTAGAGCTGGAAGATGGTTGAAATTTATGTTGTTTGAAATAAAAACTCGATTTCAGTATGCTAATAGAAAAATTATTACTTCAGAAACTTAAATGCAAGAGAATTCGGATTTTGGGGGGTAAGGAAATGAGGAAAGCCGAGGCACGGTTGTTGTGATCTAAAGTAGTTGGTAACTATTGATTTTTACTTGTTTGAAAAATAGCATGCTGGCTGTTTTCTTCTGCTCTTGGCCTTCAGTATGAGTGGGAGTCTTCGTGCCTGTATGCCCTCTGGATGTACAGCACACCCTTTCCCTGCCTCCAGCCCCTAAATGTTACCAGCCATTGACAGTAACGACAACTGAAGTGACAGTGGCTGTCTTTGTGTCCTTTCATCCACCCATAATCTTGTAAGTGTTCGATTACTAAGACAATGCTAAATATATTTGGTATCTTACAAAAATATTCAGTTCTTGTTTCTATTCTCATTTGTTAATATTTCATGACTTCAGAGGAGTAGTTTGTAATCTAATATTTTGAAGCATTGATCACACGATCTTTTTATAGCTATTACTTACAGTGTGAGGCAGCACATGTTGTGTTATGCAGTTTAGCAATGGTAAATTTCATGTTTCTAAATAGGATTTGTTTCTTATACTGACAAAATCTGTTTCCTTGTGCCTCGGATCACTTCTATGTGTTTGTCATTATTTTCTTCATTCTGTTTTGTCCCCTCTAAGAATTACAGCTGATGAGGAAAGGGACTGTCTTTTCCTTTCGTGTTCACACTTTGCTTAGCACACCTAGTTAATGACTGAAGTTCATAACTACTGTGCAAATAGAAACAATAATTGAGCTATTTCAAATGTGCATGAAAATATAAAGCTTCATTTCCCACCATCAATTACTCAGCTAAGATGAAGATGAGTACCCCACTGTGGATTTTGCTCATCAGCAATGTAGAGCATCATGATTTACTGCTGCTGGTCCAATGACCGTATTATTTCAGAACAAAGACAAACCAAACTACTTATTCCTTAAGTGTTCCTTCAATCATATTCTTTTATCCCTGTCTCTGATGTACTTAACACATCTTAGAAAAAAATTGGTCTACGTACCATTGGTTATCATCCAAATGGACCTGCAGACATCTTGATAAGCTGGAGCATGTTGGATGGTTGAACCTTCACCTGCCTTTAATACTCTTGTTCAATCTTAATCAGCTGCTATTGAAGTGGTATTCTGTCTGTGAATTGCAAAATTTACACTGGCCTTAATGACAGTGTGAAGAACCTCGTGAAAGCCTCGGTGGCTTCACAACTGCTCTGTTGTCCTGTGAACGGTGTCAGGACTGGCTTATCCATCTCCCTGGTCATACAGATCTGGAGCTGAGCTAAACCTCCTTCACATCTGTTTCTCATCAAGGACATAAATTATAAAAGCATTGCCTAACGTTAATCATAACAAACTAGATTACCCTAATTAACAGTTATGAAAAATTTCCAGCAAGAAGACAGTACTGCTTTAAAACTTCTGAAGTGACTTTTTTAGGGGGAGAGATTCAGATAAATCTGATAGGCAGAACTGATCCGCCCAGGCAAAAGGTGCCTGAAATTGTTTCTCAGTATTTTGTCTCCAGTGTTATTTAATAGTGGTTTCTCATAACTATCATCCCATAGCCATATGCATTTCCTCTTCCTAACCTCATTAGGGACATCATGCCCAGCGCTGATTCTGGGCTGAGCAGCTGCTCAGGGCCAGGCTTGAGCATCACTCTGCCCTGTGCAGCTCCTCAGCTTCACTGTGCACTGAAGCACAACCTGGTTTTTGCTTTTGGAGTCTTTCATCTTGGATGTCTTTCTGCATTCCTCTATTCTGTGTGTTACTCCTGTTACTAAGCAACTTTTTCAGTTTGCTTTAGTTTCAGGTTTTGGTTTGCTTGCAGGTTTTAAGGGGGAAAAAAAAATATATTTTTCTGCTTTCCCTTTACCTCCTATATTAGCTTTCTTCCCATCTTCCTGTTACCACTGATGGGGATCTTTCCGCTATACCTGTTTTTTTTTTTTTTTCTGACGGTTTTTATTTCTCAGCTCTGTCTAGAGAATAGAATAGAGATCTTAAAAAATAATTTCTTTGCCTAAAAGTAATTTAAGTAAGATAAAGTGTCACAGATCATAGAACTTACATTAACTTCTGTGCTAATTTCATTGCACTGGACTTACCCAAACAGTTGTACTCAGCTCTAACATTACTTTTTCAAAAATTAATGCAAGCTTTTCATGTTGCTTCTCTGGGTTTATATTACAAATTTACTTTTCAGTGGTAGGCTTTTTCTTATTTCCTGTCACCAGCCTGTTTATATCCAGTGGCGTCGTGCTCATTATTATGCTTTATTAATTGCAGTCTTGTCACCTTGATTTAAATAATCATCATCATTTTGCCACATCAAAAGCTTCATCTTTATATTTTCTTTGTATTAGCCTTAGTAATTATAATGTTACAATTGGTTCAATAATTATATTTCTTTTTTAAGTGGTGCTATTTTCATTTACAGAAAACTGCTTAAATTAGTCTTTTATAGCTCTCTCCAAACTTATCTGTGGTGGTCTGCAAAGATCTTTGACATCTAAGCCTCATATTTTCTGTGATCTTCTTGTACCTCTGCTTCCAGTTTTTTCTCCTCCTGTTGACATTGTTTGGTTTTCATACTGTAGTTTCAGATATTATTGCTGTATTTCTAAGTCAATCAAATTATCTGGAGTACTTCAGCATATTGAAAAACAACAAAAAAAAAAAAAACCCTCCAATCCTATTTATTAAGGAATTTGCAGTAGTTGAGACGTGAAGCTATGTCTTGTTTTTCATCGATATGGAACAGTCTGCCTCTCTAGCAGGCAGCGAAGCTCTCAGTGTAGATTTTAGATGTAGTTTGCTGGCAGAAGTTACAGCTTTCATTAGAACTGCTGAAATTGAGAGAAAGAAAAGAAGAAATAAAAGACTTTTGTTCCTTTGTTTTTCTTTAGGTTTTATATCGGCAGCATTCAAGAGAAGTGCAGGTTGGGTGGAAGAGTTCAGTTTGCTGAAGGCAGTGTTTGAATCCATCAAACTCACAAATTGTAGTTGGCAGGACTACTTTTTAAGGCATTTTTAGTCTTTCTGTTAGAATCGAGGGCAAGAGTTTAGAGCTATAGAACCTGTTTTGCAAAGAATATTCTACTGATAAGTGGATGTCTGTCCTTTAATTGTGTAAACTTGTTCCCATCCATGCTACTTGGTCTCACCCGTGTAAACTTCTGACGCCATTTGGTGTGTTACGTTCTTAAACATACACGTGTAGGATCCCTGGGCTTTGGTGCTTTTGTGGTGAGAACTCTAATGGGTAAGAACGGGATCTGAGGTTCTTGCCACACTTGTCCTTGTCTGCTCTTTGTTTAGCATTAAAATCCTCCTCTCTGCCTCACCCTATGTCTGACCTCCCGTGAGGAGAGCTGGGCTGTTTCAGACAGAAAGACCTGTTGGGCTGTAAGATGTTTGACTTCAAGGGAATTAATTTTCAAGTACCAGAATTCAGTACTGTCACTTCAGTGACCACAGGAAATTATTCCAGTGCTCGGTGAAAGTTTCCAGGGAAGCTGGAAGTGTCCTGCTGCAGCCTCCGTCAGGAGCCCTTCACTGGCCTTATCTCCCCAGAGTATATCAACCCTCCATTTTGTCTCTGAGATTACTTTTTAATCTGATAGCCCGTATCTTCTGAGTGGAATCTCTTACATCAAACCATAATTTATATATTTGAGAGTACTTTACATGTGGTAATATCACAATTTCCTTCCTATAGATGACACTATCAATTCTATCACGGTATATTGAATCATTGCAAATTTTCTCCGTCGCAGGCATAAATTAATGGCTGTATTTTCATAATGGAATGGATCATAAACAGGAAATCGGCCATAATCTATTTATGTAGGGTAATCTATTCAGTGCTCTTACTTGGTTATTCTTTTTTTATTTTACTTTTTAGATAAACCAGTAGTAGTTGATGGTGGAACTGGAATTACTGTCCTAAAATTGTCAGAGTCATGTTCACCAGCTCCATTGCCTGAAAAGTCTTTATGTTTAAATCTTTGAGGCATCTTTGTATTCTTCTTTTAGATCTACAATACCAGATTTTAAGATCTTTACGTACTGCAGCAGAAAGAGACTAGGAGATGTATTGTGCTTAGTCCTTCACCTAGTGCTGCATAACCACACAGTTGTGTTTCAGTGGAAGATGCTTTGGTCCCTCAGTTTATGCCAGGTGTAACCGTTGTGTCCAGATCAGGGAAGACTGGAGGGTGAGATCGGACCTTCTCTTAACACAAGGGCTGGCAACGCTGCAGGTCCCTGCATTTGTGCTCACTGTGTATGTCTAAACCCTTGGTCCAGGGCCACCACCAAGTCATGCACGTGACAAGTGACGCAGTTCTCCATTTGGCCTCAAATAATCCTGTTTCTCAGTGTTGTCTGACATTCAGACATGGAATAAAACCATTATAAATTATTTGCAGTGTAACATTAATACATGTTAATTGTGGTTAATGCAGCATCAGTTCTGCTTGCTTTTGTAACTAATTGCTGCATTAACAGACTTAGTGATTATAGGAACTGTGGTTAGATAAGTAGTGGTGGACAGGAAAAGATCTAGAGAAGCAATGTTTTATGATGCTTTCGCAGCCTCTCTAAGGGGTTAAATCTCACTGTCTTTTGCCTAACCATAGATCATTGCTAATTTTTAGCTAGCACTACGATTTATATTAAAACTCTGCACAGACTGGGGTTTTTTTTTTCAAGACTCTGAGCCGTTATTTGACAACCTGTGACATGGAAGTTGAGCTTTGGTGGGTCTGGGAAGTAGGTTGTTGTCTAATGGTAAGTGTATTTGGAAAAGAGGTGTGAAAATTCATGGCAAAAGCAGCCTGGACATACCTGAAATATGCTACGTTTAGGCTTTCTACTTGTATGGACAAGCTCCTGATTCTGGCTTGGCAAAGGGTTTTCAAATCTAGTCAAGAGGTTTAGGTCTGAGAACTGAGCAATTCAAATACAAGCGGGCTAAGGTTGACCCTAAGCCTACAATGCGAACAGACCTTCTTTTCATCTGCAAATAATGTTCCTAGCATCTGTATGTAGCCTGGCTATCTGTCACCAGGCTTAAAGCACCGGTGCTTCCAGGAAATCAGCTTTAAGGTGAAGAAGAGAATTTCAGCTTTGCTGCAGGCAGTTGTAGGCAAAGTGAACGAGGCTCAAAATCGTTTATGTATCATTGACTGTAAACAAAATGTCCAGGCTAGGACAATTGAAAAATAGCTATATTGTATTTTATATCAAAATGCTCTTCTATGAAATGTCTGTAAGTGGTGCAGTGTGTGATTTCATGCTTTATTGTTCCTCAATCTGTTCAGTTTACAGGGAAAAGGTATTTTTCATTCTCCTAGCTGCTACCTTTGCCAACACTACGTGAGCTCTGAAACTCAAGCTGTGATCTTTCTGACTTCTACATTTCCATCAGTAATAAAGAATCCACAGGACAAATTCTTCTCTTAGTTACACCTGTGAAACCCCATGATCTTCCAGGATTTCACAGGCAAAACTGATCAGGGAATAGCAGCCCCTTTGAAAATCAAAAGGACAAGAGCCATCAGAGAAAAGCTGCAAGCTGGAAAAGCATCCATTTAGGCTTGTACAAAGAGGAGTTTAACTGAGTGAAAGGTGAAAACATGACAATAGAGAAAGTTTTCTGAGAGTGAGATTTACAGAACCGTGGGATGTTATCTCAAGGAGGTGGTGACAGGTCTGTTGCTTGGATATTTTCAGTGAAAGGGTGGAAAGAAGATGTAATTCATCACAGCTGGAGATAATTCAGGCATTTGGGGAACAGTGATTTGAAAAATGGTCATGGATTTACTGTATTTTAAAGTCTACTAGGAATTTTTTTTTTAAGTAGGACAACTCTTTGTTCCCCTTTCTTTGATGTGGGTTGTTTTTTTTTTCCCCAGAACATGATATTCCAACATTTCTGTGACTCATCAGAAGTGCAGCATAAGAAATGCTAATCCAGTTATTTCCATTTATCGCATTCCAGTCATTCAACATAATTTACCTAATGTGTCTTCTCCAACTCTAATTTGTGCAGTTTGGCATAAAGTAGATGCCATTAGGTTGTCATCATGAGAACTAAATGACTGCCAAGGTGCCATTTGGATTTGGGCCCAGCTCACATTGGCTGCGGTGGCATGTATGGCATGAAAGTTTTTGTGTTAGCACAGAGCAGGGAGTGACTCTCACATCCTTACTGACGTGGTCGTTGTGCGGACACGCAAGATTTGGGGTAGGAGATGGATAGGCCAAGTTGGAGAGGAAGAATGGGAACTCCCAGCAGCAGGGAGGGTTGGGGGCTTGGTGAGCCCCAAAGAGATCTGGGCACTGGCAATGGTGAAAGAACAACAGAACCACCCAAGGACCGCCAGAGATCATCTGGTCCAACCTTTTGAGGGTAAGGGAGCCGAGATAAGATTAGCACCCTGTCCAATCACATCCTGACTCCATGATTCAATGTATTTGTTTTTCTCTACAAAACAATACTCTGCGATTCAAACATTTCTAATAGCTGCTATAATCAAGAGGTGGTTTTAGGAGATTTTCTGGGATCTGAATTCATTCTTTCAATAAATATATGTACCTCTGTGTGTATATATATGTATATATTTTAAAAAATAATACAAGTTTATGGTAGTAGCTTGTTTTGTCTACACCGGTCCTTTATTTTTGCTTCTCATGTTTGCAGTCTCTGGAAGGCATTCAGATTTGCAGTCTCTGCAAACCATTAACTTGTGCAAAACTGAACACAAACTGTAGTGTAAAGTTTTCAAAACAATAATGTTTTAAACCCAAAACTGTTCAGCCAGTGATCTGAAATGATGGACACTATTTCATGTGAGAAAAACACGGACTTACCAATTAAACCAAAACTCAGATTACGGTTTATTTAGGTTGCCTTGTGTGTGCATACTGCTGAGTACACATACTGCAGGGTGTGTATGTGAATTTATTAAAGGGTCGTTTGCTTCACTGTGTTGGTGCCCCCTCAGACGTGCTGGCTTGTGACCCCCGGAGCCCTCCACTTCCCTCCCACACATCAGCTCTTGATGCCCTGGCATGGGAAATATATCCAGAAGTGCACCAATAGGAAGGGTAAATAAGGAAGAAACAAAAAAAAATACATATTTGTGGCCATTTATAGGCCACCTGCCAAAAATGAAAAGGAGTTCAGAGGCAGTTATGGAAAATTCTTGCAGCATTTTGGCAGTGTTTAAACCTGTTAAGTGTAACGTAGGTCTACATTCATTAATATCCTAGTGAGGACTTTTTTTCTGTAGATGCTTTAGCTAGCACAAACTTACAAAGTTATAATTCTCTGAGGGGACTCAAAATACTTCAAAGATCTTAAATTTACAGATGCTGGAATTAAATCTGGTAGTATTCTGAGAAGGTGGATAAATCAATTTTCCAAAAGTAGAAAGAAGCCACAGGGAGATCTAACCTCTCAGAAACACAGATTAGATTACTTTAGGACCCAAACCTGCATCATCTTTTGGTATCTTCCTGAAAATCAACTCCTGTAATGAAGAGAATACAGCAATGTTATAGCAAAAATACTGAAAAACATGAAATGATAGTAGCACATTGTAAGATATTACCAATGGGCTCATTCTGAGCAACACAATCATCTTTGTAATGCTGTCAGGGTCTGGGTACTTCAACCAGTTATTGCTTAAAGAAAAATATCATTTTGAAGTTTTAAAAACTATGTCTTCCAGCATTTGCATGGCTGAAGTGTCAGTGGAAAGCATGCTTGAGAGCTTGTGCCAATAGACAGACTGCCTTGATTAGTGTCCATCCACATTTTTTCAAAAACTGAAGTAGCAGGAGAGGCCAGGTTTTCCTTTTGAGGATTTACAGCAGTCTTCTCTGGTTCAGGTTTCAGGCCGGACCCTTGGGCCCATCACCTCTGGCTCCCTAGAAGAGTCCCCATTGCTGCTTTGGACAGTCCCGTCCCTCCTGGATGTCTCCTCCTGCATCTGCAGTCGCATACGTCTCTGTCTTGCAGTTGTAGCTGCAGCTCATTGGTTGGGTTTGAGGGCATCACTTTGAAATACTTTGTGTTTGATTTATAAACCTTTTACATACTTTTAAAAATAGTCCTGCACTCCTTTTACATGGCTGTTTTTTGTTATAGCTGCATGGAGGTCTCCAGTGGCTTCAGACACTTTTCTTAGGATTAAGAGCAGTGGATGAACATGCATACAAAAAGACTGTTGACCTGCTGATCCTCTGTATTGCTTTTGTATGGCCGTTTATCACAGTATTACAAAGCATGTATAAAATACCCTCATGCAGTTGGTAATGTTTTTATTTACCCTGAACACGTTTCTTCGGTATAAGTCAGAACGAATGACAGCGCAAATTAGCACCATAATTAGTTTCGTATATGCGTGTCTATTGTGATCTGAAATGGATCCTGGGAAAATATTTGTAAATTGAAATAATGAGCTGGTATTTTTTTTTAAAACTACATAAGAAGTAAAATGTTTAAAGTGATCCACTGCCACACACCCGAGTGGAGACAAACGCATCAGGCTCTTGTGCCTGGGAAACTGATGTGCTTCCAATTACTTCAGTGCCAAGTTTCTGCTCTGAGTGACTAAAGGCAGGAAGTCCAGCGATATGTTTTATTAGCAGAATGGTATTTTAAAAGTGCCACCCTTAGCCACTGAAGAGAAGAACTCCGATATGAGAGAGATGCACAAATGAGCATGAGGGATTTTTACGCAGTTACCTCTCTGTGAGTAAAAGGAGGACTCACATTTTCACATCCGCCAATCTGACTTATTTCATGAGCTTTAAATTTCTCTAATAACTTTTGGGGATGGCAGATTCATGAATTGTCACAAGTTCTAGAACAGAGTTATCCAAATCACAAAGGCTATTTCACTCCATCTGCTGGCTGGACTTACTTCATGAACCAAATTCTATAATTCTTACTCAAATCTAATTGCCATCTAGGAAAAATTGCAGGCATGAATACTCTGCAGGTTCTTGCTTTTCCACATCTAACCATTGCTGTGACTCAAAGCCATATTTCTTGGGAATCTTTCCTACCAGATGAAACGAGCAAGCTCACCAGAGGACAGGCCGGGTAATACAAGGTGCAGTGGTAATGTCTCTGCAGGAATTCATGTCTGCAGAACATACAGGGCTGAAAAGAACACAGGAGGCAGCTTTTGGCACATAAGCAGAGGAACTTCTTGCAAGCAAAGACTAGCTGTAGAGGTAGGGTAAGTTCGGTCTTTCTTTTTAAAATGATGTAGCTTCCTTTTATCCTACTTTGGTCCCTAAAGAATGAACCCAAAATACAGAGGGTCAGCTCATGGCATGCAATTTTGAAGGCCTCCTTGGCTCAGCAGACCTTTCAGTTTCATCTTGTCTCTCATCATCTGTGTACTTTGCCAATTAAAAGACCCGAAGCAATTAAACTGTCTATAATTATCCATGATAGAACGTTGGCTTTCTGGGTATTAGCCAAACAGCACATTTAACAATCACTTACACTTCAAATACCGTAATCAGCAATTATCTAAAATGCATAGTCTTAACAATTAGCAATTCAAGGTCTTGTTTGCTTGAAAAAGTGAGCAAAAGTAATTCCATAGCATAGAGACTTCCCTTTCATACACAATTACAGTGTATGTGGGAGGTAGCATAAATCCTAACTTTGATATTAGTGCATTAACATCAGCTTCAGTTGAAGTGGCTTTTAGGAATGATGGAAACAACTGACTGTCACAATATTATATAAATTGAATGTGGGCACCATCTCTGGTAATAGATAGTTTGGAATTCATAGATATAAAGGCACAATAAATAATACAGAAGGGACAAACCATTCATCTTAGTGTTGCCATATTGAGACTTGCTGACTTGCGTTAGCTTTTGTTTGGCACGCAGCTTTGCTTTTTACAAATTATTTTCCTGTTATGAAATATTTGCAGATTGAAAAAAATATACTTTTCGTTTTGGTGGAATGATGAACCAGTTATCTTAACAGTTCAATATTTTCTGATAATCTTAGAAATGTTATTTGTTCAAGTCTTAATGGAAGAAAAATATGGATAGCACTAAAAGAGTGAGCTTTACCGAGCATCACTATTCTGTCTTTGATGACTGTGATCCATTTGGTAAGTCATCAAAGATGTAAGAGAGAATAAATCTACCCTTTCATGACCATCATCTTTATATAGTCTAAAATAACACATAGGGTAATTTTCCTTCTTTTTCTAAATGTAAGTGCTTTTTTGTGAATCTTCCAGTATGAATTTTTTACTTATACAGTATATACTTTCAGTTGATAGCTCTCATCTTTTATGGGAGAACTTGCTGAAGCTAAGTAATTAAAGTTATTCTTGACTTCTCTTATTTACTGGAACCAACTTAGCTGAATCGTAAAAGAATAAGAATTGTACTTTGAATGTTTCCTGTATGTGTTGCTCCTAGCAAGTAATTCCTTAATGGCATATACAACAAAAAAAAATAATTCTGGAAAGGGATCTGGCACTTGAATTATGCTCTTTATTCAGCATTCTTGCCTTCACCGAGCTGAAGCGATGTGTGGTAGATGTATACCGTCAATGCAGCAAGTGCTGTTTATCATAGCATTGTCCAAAGCCCTTTTGTCTCATTTTGTTTTCTAAATCTTATTTTAAATATTGCCATAAAAAGATAGTGTTGTTCTATCTCCTGTAACCACCTCATCCTCTTTTTTGCATGGTCTTACAACTTCACCTTCCCGTCTTTTGCAGGAGGGAACAGGGTGCAGTGAGCCATCACCCCTAACAGAGCACAGTAATTACCTGAGGTGAAAACATATGAAAAAAATATCAGTGAATAAATTAACCCCCCACATTTTTATTATAAATTTTTCTAAGGATTTTCTGCACAATGCTTTGATGTTCTACAGAAATGCTTTAGGCACATAGAGGTGAATCCCGACCGGGGGATCTGGGGTTTGAACTGCAGCAGCATGCTGTGCTGCCTGGGTTAACCAGCACCTGCAGGTCAGAGCTATCTCAGGGATCTCTGTGGAGCAGAACAGGGGTATTCCCTCCTGCTGTAGCACTTGTTCTGCTTAGAAAGTAGTAAGATGTTGTGGATGATGGGCAGGGTGGTTTTTTTAGGGGTTATATGGGGGCGGACCTGTCTGGCAGCGCAATGTGTTCCTGGTGTCCCCAGGCGGGTCAGGGTGTATGGGGCATCAGCCCTTCCAGACTTCTCCCCTTACTTTCTTTGAGGGTATTTAGCCTGTGTCCAGGGGGTAAATAATCCCAAAACTTAGTCGAAACAGTCTTCTGTGCAAAACAGTGTTCTGTGAGCCCAGATTGGGGGGTGTGTGTGTGTGTGTGTGTGTGATGTTAAGTTGTTTTAAAAAGACTGAGAAGCAAGACTACAAATCCTGACACTTGGTATAGTTTATTAATCACAGGGTCATTTTTTTCCTCACCTGGATTCTTCAATTATTTTTGTTTTAATTTTATCACTATAAAACCAGATAATTATCCAAGAGTATAGACAGGCTCCTTCACACAAACTACAAAGGCAAAAATGACACTGCAAAGCAGATTTACTCCCAATAGAAGAACGTGTCCATCAGAGACACAAAACTTCTGGAAAACATGAAATGAAATTCAGTAACAGGAGGAGAGAGTTTTAGTGAATAGGCCCAAGTTCATTGGGTGTAAAGTTTATTTTAGGGCAGGGCTCCACCTTTAGGAAAGGAATTACCTTTCCTTTATAAAACAAATGTGGGAGTGAGAACATCCACAGTTCAGATGACAACATGATGCTGCAAGGAGAAAGCAGGTCTTGGGCAAGGGGCTTTCAGCCTCCACAGCACCTGGGAGAGCTGTCCACACTTCTGTTGTGCTTGTGTTAAAATAAATAACTCCTTTCTTCTATGCAATCTCCCAAAGCAGTGCCACAGTGCTCAGATAGCGGAAACATCCGTTGCTTTACACGGTCTTACAAAATAAGGGATTTAAAACATGTTAGGTGAGATTGCTGTGGTTTGTTCATCAGACTTCAATGCTTTCCTTTGAATCACAACGTAGTTTTTTCTATTTTTTTTCCTCTGATAGTACTCTCTTACACAGGATCCATCAGTTCCTGTTATGTTGGTCTTTCTTACAGGTATAGAATGATTACATAGTTTATTTTCAATAATGTTGTGTTGACTTTATTGCAATGAATTCTACTTTAAAGAAATCATTGAGACATCGTAGAATTTGAAGTTTCAAGTCTTCCTGCCTTTGATAGCCTGTCATATTCCCCAACGGGGATAAACAGAACTAGAAGGAATTGTGTTTATTAATTACCACCACCATTTAGAAACAAATATGAGTCACAGGGCACCACGGTGAATCCAACCCAAAGAACAGTAAAACATGAATTTATATAATTGCTAAGGAAATGAAGACTGAATGGAACTTAAAGGCAATTAAAGTCTTTATTTCCATTTTATTACTAAGTACTTCAGGATATTTTCATTTACTTCACTTTTTGTTTGCTCATGGGGTCTGCTTGTTAATATGACTGGGATGTATGAGAACTCCTTAATTAACCTGTTTTTGTGGGCATCTCACAGTTTCTGTGAAATATGTGTGCTGACAGCTATGTAACAATAGTAAAAATAGAAATGACAGATTTGTAAGCACTGGTCAATTAAAAAATGTTCAAGAAATGCAGTTTTTGAATTATTGGACCAGGCTTCTCTGCAAATTGGAATTCAGTTCGGTTAATTGAATTCACTGGATCTATGGCAATTTACATAAAGTTATAATAAAAGCATGGTTATCTTCTCAAAAGCTGCAGTTTCAGAATAATATATTAAAAATGGAATAATATATATATTTTTTTATTTTATAATAAGTGAATGCAGAAATATCTAATTGTCACAAACAAAACTGAAACATGTATGCTACTCTCAATTACAAAGAACTTGGTGTGCAATAATCCCAGGCAACATACTGTGAATACTGTATGGATTGCATGGAAGCTGGATAGTGGTCTACTTGTATAGAACTTTTAACAGTAGTGCCAATCTTTTCCTGTGTCTCAAGTAAATGCCTTTTGATTTACTCCACTATGTATTGCAGAAGGTAAATATTGCTTTTGCTAAAGCCCTAGAAGCAGTGATGGTCCCTCTTTACCCTGGCACCCTGGGAGAGGTTGTGCCGAGTCTGGGATCTGTCCTTGGGCACCCTTGGGTTGGGGATGAGAGTACTGCAGGTGTCCCCCAGATACTTCCTTTAGAGATTCTACTCCCTGACTTTTCCTTAACTGTTTCTCCCAGTCTGTTTGATATATGTGTTTACGTACATCCTCAAGTGTGTAAATTTAGTTATTACTATTGCAGTACAGCGTTTTGTTCTGGGGCTGTGTTGAGAGGGTTTAAGTGCAAGCTTTACCGATTCAAAAGGACCGTGGGGAAGGAATCTGTTTACTTAAATGTGGCAATTAAATTTTTGTTATGTTGACCTTATGAACTAGTGGATTTGATGCTTGAATAAAACATGCATAAAGCAATAAACCTGCAGTGTATGTAGGAGAAAGATTTATCTATATTGCTCCCCTCACTGCAATAAAAAAAAATCCTGAAAAAATGTAATGATGGATGAAGGTATTTTCTCTCGGTGCCTTTGAGGGGGAGACTTCAAGAGGTCTGGTCCCCAAAGACTAAACCTGCAAAGAAAGTAAAGGTTTATACAGAGGGAAATGAGGTGATGCTTCCGTGGGTGCAGTCCCGTGCACGGTTTAACGGGGCTGCGGCGGTGGCACGGGCTCGCCAGCCTGCGCGGCACAGCCTGCTGCAGGCACCCCGTGTCCGCTTTAATTACAGGGATTTCTGTAATCATCTTTCAGTGCTGATAGGATTATAGCCCGCACTGAAACTTGTTTTTTTTTTTTTTTTTTTTTTTTTTTTTTTTTTTTTTTTTTTGTTCTTCTCTGAATTTGAATGGGTTCGGAGCAGTGAGGAGCGAGCAGGATGGCTCTCCTGGGCAGGAGGGGTGCCAGGGTGCCCGGGGGGGCTGGGCGCTGCTCCCGCCCAGGCTGCTGCCGAGATGCAGCTGATCATCGTGGAGGTCCCCGGGGGGGCCAGAGCAGCAAAGCAGCCCCGCTGCCCATCCCGGGTGAGGATGCAGCAGCGGAGATCGGGTCCTGTGGCTGATTCGCTGTAACAGGTAAAGCGAAACTGGGCCAGTTCCCCCAACAGCACTGTACCAGTTTTCCTCAACGTCAGCCTGTGGACGGGGCCCCGCCAGCTGCTTTTGGCTTTCTACGCCGCTGCTCTTCGCTGCATCAAGCTGGTGAGACGGAATCGTCTGCTCAGAGCTCGACGGTTCCTTCGGCTTTTCTTTTACAGGCACGTAATTGATTCATTTAAGCAAATTAGCCGTCCTTTAGACCAAATGCTTTCTGCAAAAGATCTTGTCGCGCAGGATAGCACTGCATCGTCTCAGAGCCAAGCATCAATAAAACTCTTCAGGAGCAAGCATGAACAGTTCAGCCAGGTATATCAGGCACAAAAAGTAGGACAAATTATTTAGCATAAGTAGAATTTTCCTGTGTTTTGCATTCTTCACTAGAATATAGAGGTTATTTGTTGTCAGAGCAGTTATTCACCAGAGCCATCGGGATGGAGGGGCGGGAAAGTGCAGCATCTGTCTTTCAGTGTGCTTTAAAACTTTTGGGGTTGTTTGTGGCTTTGTTGATAGAATGTCAGCAATATTGATTTGTTTCAGTTAAATGCTGAGAAGTGAGTTAAGAGAAGCATATGTTTTGCCCAGGAAGACTTTTTCAGGGTGGTTTCTTGGAGTATTATGAAAGCAGAAATTAGAGTTGCATGATAATCGGCTGAAACGTTAGGTATTTGCTTTTATTCTTACGAATACTTCCAGATGCCTGGATAACATTATACTTAAAAAAAAATGAAGCATGAAACTGTAAGTATATGCTGAGCAACTTAAATTACTCACAAAGATGCATTAAGCTAATGCTGTGTTTGCAGCAAGAGTTGTCATTGCACTTTTGCAGTACCCATCGATGGCTAAGAGCTGGACTGTTCTCCTCCATGTACTTGATACATGCACTGATGCTTACTTAAGCCTCCTGAACCCTGTCTGGCCAACTGCATGAGTCGATACCTCTAATACTGACCTTACATTTGGGGACTGCTGTGTTTTTTGCAAGGCTGTGCAATTTCTAAGTGGTGGTAGTGACATTTAAGATTGACAACAGCATGTATCCAGGTGTATAGATTTGGGGGGGGCATTGCATGGTGTTAGTAAATGTCACTCTGTAGTTTCATATGCTTTTCAACAAACTGGTTTAAATGTTCTGTCTGCGGACTTTGTTTTCTTCTGGCTAAAGCTCAAAGCCTTGGAGTGCTGTGAAGCCACACTGAACTGGTTTTATTTGAGGGCCAGAGTAGCTGCATAAGTTGCATGAAATTCGGCGGTGAAGAAGATACATACAAAAAAAGCAGATAATTTTTCTCCTGAATAGGCAATAAGTCTCAAAGCAGAGAATACCACAGGCTATGAAGTATGGAGGTGTCTCGCTAGTAAGAAGAGAGTATATTCTCATTAGATTTGGCTGAGGAGAACAGCACAGGAAGAGCAGAGCAGCAGTATCTGGCTACCTATGTGCTACAGATATTCCTGGAGCCAAGGATTCCAAGGGGGTCGAGTAAGGAAAATGTAACCTACAGAGAGCAGAGATGGCGAAATATCAACATAATATTAGGTATCTACCTGAGGGAGTTGGCATCATACCCTGCAAAGGTACGCTGGGGTTTTATTATGAAGCTTTCCGCTTTCACAGAAAACAGTAAATCTGAATTAAGCGTGTGCAATGAGTATGTTTAAGGTTTGTTGTTTTCAGCATTTTTTTCCTAATTGAATGAAGAACTTGCCCTCATTTTAAAATAAAAGGCGTCCCCAATGAGCACCAGTGAAAGGGCCGACGTGAATATTATGATGATAATTTATTTTCTGAGGAATGTTGTAATTTCAGCATTTCTGTAATGATTATAAGCAGATGCAGGAAAGAATAGGGTACTGCTTTAGCAGGCATCACATTAGCAAAAAACAGTGTACTTAGTAATGTGTCAGGCTTTTGCAAATAAATACATTTTCCTTTAAAGGCATAAATAAATAAACAAACCCACACTGAGGTCTTGCTTTTACAAGACCAAAGCTTCTACATTAAGAGGGTTTTTTTATCTTGTTGCTGAAAGTTGACCCCATTGCCAAACTTTCCTAGCACAATTAAGCAGCACGTACCGCTATAATGTGAATTCTCTAAATGTTTTTATGCCTCTCACTTACTTTGCTTTAAACAGAGGAACCAAGTTGATTTTGATGCTGGAATGAGCTATGGGGTAATCTCCTCCATTTCTGGTTTGCATTAAAGAACAAAAATACTGAGTACTAGAAGCCTTGTGCTGTTATTTATGGGGGAAAAATGTGAAACATGTTTGAAAACCTTGATAAATAAAGCAGTTGCAGTCCCCTTGTAAAACACAGGCTAGCTTTGTTGAAAGCAAAAGTTGAATTATTAGAAAATGTTCCCCATACTGTGCGTGTGGTAGCTAATAACACGGTTCCTAGCAAACCAGTGCATTTGAAAGCCGAGGGTTTGTGTTGGATCTGTGATTGCTTAGAAGTGTGCAAGAGGGAAAATGGGGAACTTGGAGAAGAATATCAGTGAGAGCCCTACTGCTGAGCAACAGCAGCACATCTTCTATCAGCACGGCACAATCAAGTGAAGGACTGGCTCGACTGGTTTTAAGAAGAGCAATACATGAAGTTAGGAGAAGCGTGGAAACATGCGGGTGTCATGTAAGCGTGTGGCTCCTGCCCAAAGCTGGGGACAGCACCTGACATGCAGTGCGTGCTCCAGCATTTCTTGCGTGAAGCTCTCAGATTGTCCTTGGGCGTCTTGCAGGGTACCTGTGGTGTGGTTCCCTGGGCTGTACTCCTCTTCTGCAGGCATAGCAAATGAAAAGGGGAGAGGTTGGGACAGGAGGACCCAGCAGGTGGAATAAAATGTGAAATTATCTGCTTTACACTCAAAAGTATGCTGTAAAAATTATGTAATGAAAGGTTTCTTTAAAGATCGCATAAAGTAATCCCTGGTATTCTTAAACTGCTGAGGAACATAATAGAAAACAGTATTTTCAGAATGCTTTGAATGCTTTATTGCACATAATTTGAATCCCTCTATTTCTGAGAGCGATAGATACCATTTCAGGTTTTCTCCGCTTTAGCTTAGTTTTGGTAATGTCATTTCTGATTAAACTTATATGGTAGGTTATATTGAACCATGAAATAGTTAAATTTTTTATGAGCTCAATGAAAATCCTATTGCTTTTGGGTTTCAAAGTATCAACAGCCTAGCTGAACAAGTCAGACCTAATTAAGAGAAAGCACTGATGCAAGAGCTGCCCTTTTTTTATTGCATTCTTTCTGTCTTAGAAACGTATATCCATTTTAAAGCAAAGTATACTTCCAGCTACCCAGACTCTGTTATGCAGAGTATAGCAATGACAGGGATCTTTGATTTCTTTAAGCTGTTAATTCCTTAGCTGCAATTTTATGTATTGACTTCAGCAACATCATACATTTGGCTCTGAGCCAGTGATTCGGAAGATTTTTGAATGTTCAGCTCAATACTGCTTAGTTAATAGTTCCAGTGGTGCACCAGACAGTTTTATTGTATGGTGGGAGGCAAGCTATAAATCACAGGTAAGACCTGCCTGTATTTATTGCACAGAAAGCCTTTGTTAGAGATCTGTTTTACTACAATTAAAAGGCACATATTCTCAAGGAACCTATAAAATAGTTTTGCTTATAAAGCAAAGGGCTGAACCAGTATCAGCCTGGTTTTGAGTAAGGAAAACCAGTGATTTAATGCTAGAGGAAAGCATCAGAAGGATACCGAAGAAATAAAGTATATCTTATGGCAAGATATAAAAGGCAGTGGTGTAGATTTTAAAGAAGGAGATGGCAGAATTTACAGAAGCTGACTATCCCAGGCAATTGGCAAATGGACTAAAGAAGACAAATTTAAGACTTGCCAGAAGGAAACCCTATATCAGGGGATAGAAATTCAAGTGCTCTGCAAAGAAAATGTAAATAAGGCAATAGACGTCTAAGAGGACTGTGGTCAAATGAAATGCAGAGAAACAGCTTCATGCTGAGGAGAGAGGATGTGTTTGTATGTGGAAAAATAACAATTATAAGACTACTGGGAGGAATTTGGGAACAGCTGTCACGTGCACTGGTAAGTTACTGTATAAACAATTATGAAACTTGAATAGTTTATAGTGACATGTTTAAGAGGTAATTGCCTTAAGCTACTTTTTGGTGCCTAAACATGTTTAAAAAAACCTGCATAAGCTAAAAAATAGACTAAAAAGCAGATGCCATACTTTTGTAGTAAGTGGTAACACTAGGAATGTTACAGGATTTGGCTGCTGATGCGCAGGATCTTTGCTGTTTTCTGTGCAGGGGTTTCCTTGGTAGATGTCAGTATGTGAGAAGAAATAATGTACACGAAGTTCACAATCAAAGCACGGCAGCTTCTCCTGATGAGTGTGAGGGAAGTGTAGAGTCCTAATAGGCAAGGACATTTTTGTGCATGGGTGACGACTACACAGATACGGGTAAATGTGTTTGGTGAAGAGACCTTGTGCTTTAGTCTCTTAGCTGGAGAATCAGAACCTGATGTAATCTGGCTGAGTTGCAGGCAGTTAGTGAAATGTGTTTGGCTGCTGAATGCAAGATTCATGCTAAGCAAGGCTACTAATTAGCCATAGTAATGATAAAACTATTTATTTGTATCTCTTCTGGAAATTCAGATGTGTTGAAGTGTTTAGTTGTTTGTCTTAGCTCTGGATGTGTTTGTTGAAATAGGGAGCTGCAATGCCCGAGAGATTCTGGACTGGTACCTTCTTTGCCTTAGTCCCTGGAGGGAAATCTACTCTGTTGTTGGTTTAAGTTTTTCTGAAAGGAAATACCTGGACTGCCAAGCCTATAGGGTACCAAAAATGTCAAAACACCCTACATTATAGTGGAAATCATACTAGCAAAGGGAAAACCAAATTGATATTAAAAGTGACAAAACTCAACAAATACATTTGAGTGGATGTGTCATGTTACGTTTGTGATAATGAATGTTATAAAATTACTTCGGTTTTCTGCAGTTTTCATCTTTATGGATTATTGTGTGAAATACGTGATGAAACTAAAGTACCAACCTAAATTTTCATCAGGAACACAGACTTGAGGCTATCTTGTAAGTTGTGCACAGGGTAGAATTGGTGTCCTACTGGATAAAATCGGCAGTTTCCTGAATTCTTTGCCCAAGTAAAACCAAGCAGTTGCAGTTAATAAAAAAACTATCTGTTGTTCCACAATTGTCTGGGAGTGTTCATTCACCAGCAGAGAGAAATGGTATTGGAGGGAAGACAACAGCATAGTTGATGAGTTGTACAAAATCAACAATGTTGCTCTGCACTAATGCTGGCAATATTGTAGGGCCTTCTTTTTTGTGCAAGGTGTGTTGTCTTTAGGAAGAGCATGGCACAAAATAAGTCAAACCATAAAGCATGCTATATTAGACTGCATTAATTGTTTTGATGTGTTCAAAAAAATTTAAATTTCTGTGAACTGTGGAATTTAGGCAGTTTTAGTTTCAAAGCATATTGTCAGTGTAGTGTGTTTATTTAAACATAAGGTTTAATTTATCTTCTTAACTTGACAAGTGCACTGATTTATGCACAAAGCTTCTATTCTTAGCTAAAAAGGCAGGGGAGGTAGCTTAACAAATTGTCATGATACTTTTCATGATGCTGAGTTCAGTTGTTAGTCCTTAAACTTTGACATTCTACATGTGGTCCACTTTTCCTCAAAATGAAGGATTGGTTTCTAAAAATATTTTAATTTTTTTCAAAACTGAACTTAGAAAGAATTAATAAATTAGTGTTAAAAAGGCTCCACACCATGTTAGCTCGCCTATGCAAAGGCATTTAGGCACAGCTCTGAGGTTTTATGCAGCTGAAGATTCAGTTAATAGGTACCAGTTTCAAATACAACTTCTTTTATAACTTACAAACTGGTTCACCTCCCACAATTTTTAATAAATAATTCTGGAAGTATCTTTAACTTTCGCAAGTGGGGCATGAGAACCTAATCAGGTTACATGGCTGGTGAACTTCCCTGCGTATAAATTATGGATTTGAGGAGGTTTGATGAAGTTGTGTATCGTTAGCTGTCTCTGTGCATGTACTCACCATCTGCTCTCGGGAGAGGGATGATAAAGGGTCATTAAACCATAATGGTATTTACTGGAGTGGAAGCATCGGAGACAGCTGGGTGACCACATCCCAGATTGAAGAAACAGGAAATAATTTAAACCCTCTTCAGAGGCTGGAAAGGGTAAACACCATGTGAAGCAGCAGATAATGTAGGGGTATGCTGCAGCTCTCAGACACAACCTGGGGAAAAAATAGCTAGGGACACACAGAAATAAGGAAAAGTAGGGTGACACTTTAAAAGCAATTTATCCTTTGAGTCCTTCCAGCTTCCTCTGGATGAGCAAGAAATACAGCTGCTCTTCACCAGAGGAGAAATCAACAATTGGTTTATGAATCTTGGGGTTCTGGCCTGTACTGATTAAAATTAAAATACACTATCTGGTTGTTTCTTAGTAACCTAAAAACTCCTGATTATACTAAGTATTTTTTTCTTAGTATCAAATAGAGGTAGCATTTTAAAGTTAAAGACCCATACATGAAGGTTAAGATGGTTTTTGCATTTTCCAGACACACTAACAGTGATGTGGCCTTAAATGTCAATTGACTTAGAGTATCTTTTAAACTTACGTCAGTTTTAGGGTTTAGTTTAGTTCTCCCACAAGAAATCTCCAGTGACTCTGTGCTTGATATTAGAGTACAGTTTACTTTCACCCTATTGCTCCCTTCAATGCTATTTCTTCCCACATGTTGTCTAGACATTATGTTTGCTAAGCTGTGTGGGTCTTTTTAATTACAAAATGACACCTGTAACATCACTACCTGAGCAGCAGCTAGGACTTCAGAAAACTTCTGTCTATGAAGGCTTTTTACTCTGCTTTTCCACTGGCTCTGCAACCAAAAAACTGTGTTTCCTAGCCACACATATCAAATTACAACGGTCTGTTCCCAGGTTGAGATTAGCGATTATGGATGAACCTTGTGATAGACTTTAAGTGGGCTGTTACGTGTCTACCCGCTGGAAATCAACCTCTTGGAAAGTATATCAAGGTAAATTCTCCAAATGGCTATGGATTAAATTTTGGTTTTTATTAGCTATGACCAATCTTGGAGACATATGAAAAAATCCATCCTGCCTAGGGATGGGTGAAAGCATTATGCTCAATTTCAAACCCGAGTGCCTTGGAAGTACAACATCTCCTGCCACAGACAGGCTTGGATGAGCAAGAACCAAGAGGAGCCAGGAAAGAAAAAGTAATTTAAGGAGCTTTTTGTTTCATAAAAGAAATGATAGGCTATAGTGAAATATACTGAAAAAGTAAATCCAGTTGTGAGGGATGTGTTGCAGAGCTGTGAAAGTTCTCTGATAAATGGTCTTTAACATGTAAGTTTGACCACTTCTGCTGCACACCGCTCACTAATCCATCACTTATACTGCCGCCTCCCATGTCCCAAGCCTGTGAACAGCTGGAAACATCATCTTCTTTATTATACTAGAAACAAAAAATCCTTTTCCTCCAAACATACCTATCATATTTCTTAAAAATGACTCAACAAGATGAAGAGTAAATAAACCAGCTCTCTTAGTTGAAGACACAGAAAACATATTTCGTCTTAAAATCTTGTCTAGTTTGAAGTATAATTTCTTATATTCCATCATGGCTAAAGATATAAATTTAATGAATTAAGTTTTTCATCAGTTTGTTGAGTTATGCACACCTGAGTATAGGTTTTCTGTTTCCCAGAACGTCAAATTTAATGTGCTGTGTGTATTACAGCAGCTCAATATCATGTAAACATTATATATTAGCTCTTTTCTTTCTCTATAGTTTTGTACCATTTAGTTTAGCAACTAAAATGTTTGGAGGTTGAATTTGAGAGATGCCAGAAGTAGATTTCCCATTTGTATTTAACCTGTTCAGCTCAAAATTCTGCTTGTGAGGCATCGATGTGTGGTTGTTCAGGAGCCGCCTGGCACTCCGCGGATGCGTGGTTCTGCGCAGGCTGCGGCTTTGCCAGCAGTGCCACCGCCACATGGCTGGCTGCCAAACCACTGCGCCCTGGGGCGGTCTGCGGGAGTTCATGCTACAGAAAGATGTCCTTCTGTAGACAAGAAAAGTGCAAGGAGAGAGAAATGTGTCTGAAGAGCCCATCAAACCACTTTTTATGGGTTTCACATCCCTAATTCTGGTATTTTTGAAAACCATCTTGTCTTTTGATATCATCATTCTGTCCTCAGATTTGCTGCAGTACACATATAGATTTAGTGGAGAGCTGAGGAAAAAAAGCTTAAAAACGGAAATGCCACATCCCCGCTTAAATACTGGAAATTCAAAATTTTAGGTTTACATTGCTTTTATTCTAGAGCAGAAACTTCATTCTCTTTGGCATTGTGGGTTTTTGTGAGCTGGCTGGGCACTGCAAGGAGGATGCATCTGATAGCCCCCACTAAAAGGTTTCTTTTGCAGCTTTGCATATCTTATTGCTGCAAGGGGCAGCTCTGAGAGAGACTCTTTTTTTTTTTTTTTTTTTTTTTTTTTTCCCCCCACTCCGTCACAGTATGATGACAGTACCTACCAGAAAGGGAAAGGATTGAGTGGCTTTTCAGAGTTCTTCAAACAAAGGTATTTTCCATGTTAGAATTTAAAAGGTGAGTCTTAAAAACGAATGGTGGCCTACTTGGCTTGACCATCCAAAACGCTTTGGTGTGGTGTGGAGAACCCAGAGCTGAGTGAAGGAGTGCTAGATGAGATGGTGGCAGAGCTGGAGGGAGGAGAGCCTCAGGTTCATGCTGATGAAGGTTTCCTTAGTTTGGGTTGGTTTGAATTATTCTTTGCTTCCATTTCATTTAGCACATGGCAGCTGAGGCATTGTGCTAACACTTCGCGGTTTTCCGGTGAAAGCATTGGCAGTACGACATCTCAGAGAAGAGTCCTTTAGATTGGGTCCTTGCTTCACTCTTTCAACACAAAAAGTCTGTTCCTGTGCTCCAAGGATGTGCTTGTTCTGCTCTTGCAGAGCAAGCAGTACTACCAGTAGCTTGAGAGGCTGATAAAACAGGGTTTGTGAAAAGGCTTGTGGAGCACATAGAGTTTAGGGAGGTTCTGATTGACTGCGTAGGTTGAGTGCCGAGTATAACTCTGCAAAGAGAAACAAAGCCTCACTGAGCTGTTTAAACTACAGTTTTCAGTTGTGTTGTGCAAAGTTAATTTATGGGCCTTTTTTATATCTAGAAAATATTTAGCCATTTCGAATAATCCCTCATTTTCTGTGCCTGTGCATGCACCTCCCACTCCCCATGTTGCCAGGAGATACCTTTCTAATCAAGATTGTCAGTAACAAATGTGCTTCTGTTTCAGAAAATGAAATCGGCAGAATTGACTTTCTGTCTATGAGGATTGAGGGCACGTTCCAGGCAGGAAACAGGTCAATACTCAAAATATTACAGTGAAATAATTTGAGGATATGATTTTCCGGGGGGGTATGTATTTTTTGGTTCAGAAGAAAGTTGTTTGCCAGTCGATTAGCTCTACCCTGTGTTGCTATTCTGCATGTACAAGCTGACAACTTTTATTCTTTAAAGCCTGTCAATGTTGGGAATATTTTCTACTTTGTATGTGGCAAAGCTAATCAATCTGATAATGTGAGTTCCAAGTCAAGGGTGAAATTCTTATCATTTATCATATTTAATTTCATTCCATTGAAGTGTAGGCTAAAAGAAACACCAGAGAGAGAAGCTTTGCAATAGTTTGCATGGTTCATGCCTGCTTGTCCCCACTAGAGCATGCTTTGTCCCTGCAAGGAAAGTGTACTTTGTCAGGGAGTCGGGCTTGCTAGGGTTATTAATAAGCATATGTTAGTGGGGCTTAAAGAGGTGAGAGGGTGGGTTGTCTGGCTCTGTTACGTGTTTTATAAGAGCACACAGCTACTGGTTTTGTTGTCATCCAGTACATTCAAATACCTCTGCAGGGATCGGAGGGTCAGCACTGCTAGCTGTCTCTCCCTCTGTGCAAGTATACACGGGTATTTGATATCACTGTGAATTCAGTTCCCCTGTCCGTTTGAAATGTGCTCTCGGGGCTTGGTTTGGAGGTGAGTGTGCACCATGGGCAGCACCATGCTTTGGTCCCCGCAGGAACCGATGGCTCTATGGACATGAGGAGCAGGCACTCAGGTCCCACAAGTGCCATGTTCCTGCCGGGGGGGGCGTGGGGGGGTGGCTGAGGGACCGTGGATCTAGGCTGTGGTCACCATCAGGAGACACTGTTTATGAACTCCTGTCTAACGTCCCCGGGCTCACATTGCAAAATCACTTCACTTGTAGTGTTTCTCCAGGACTGTCCAAGTTATTAAGAATTACTAACTGTAGTCCCATGCATTAGAAGTTGCAGATTACGTTGGAGACATGCATTTCCCTTGGTCAGAGACATCACAGATCGGCCAGTCCCGTCTCTCTTTGTGGAGCTGAAACTGTCAGCATGTGGAGGTCAGCACACCACTCCCATGTACTCCTAAGCTAAATCATTGCTTATCACAGGCTGTGAAACATCTGCAGTGTTGCTTCCAGGCAAAAGAAAATTTTCCTGGTGAAGTTTTTGCAATAAATTTTAAATGTAGGTCAAGATTCATGGAAGTTGCCTGAATTTTTAAGTACACTTCAATTATCCCCTGCATGTTTTTTTATAGTTTCACCGAACTTCCTATTTGGCTGAATGAACATTCCTCTGAAGGAAAATGTGGAAACAATCAACAGTCATGTATTCTTCATTATAAAAAGCAATAATTTCACATCTGAGTTTAAAAGCAGACAGAGCTCTGTAGAATTAACTGATCTCTGTAGAGAGTTTAATGTTTAATATTCTTACAGAATATATAATATAAAAGTCTGAGGGCTGCTGGGCTTGAGAACCTCTGCAGAAGTGAGCAGACAGAAGGAACAGACAGATAAACTTAGGGACATTTAAAACTAGTAACTTTATAGATTGAAATTAAACATTTTTATATCTCCAAACTCAAAACAATTCAGTCTTGTGATTAGCACTCAATAGCCGTGCCTGCTGTGCCTTTACTGTGATTTTCTTTCTCATGCGTAGTGATTTAAAAAAAAATAAATAAATAAAAAAGAAAAAGGAAGAAATAGGATTTTTCCTGCTGTGTTTGTAACTATCAGCTTTGCTGCTTTGCCTTCTGTCTCATGTTTTCTGGGGAGCCACAGCTTCCTTGTGCTCCTCCTTCCACTGCAGAGGCTGGAATATGTGCATTGCTTATAGCATCTCCAAGCAGCGCCCAAGCCGCATCTCGGCTTATCTCCTGCTGCCCAGCATCTGACTCGTGTAATGCTGCTGAGCTCTTACAAGTTCTTTTACAAGTATCACTTTGATTGAAATATTTATCTTTCTCCCGTTTTATCTATAACTTCTAGCTCACTTTGGGTATTTCATGGAGTTCCCCTTGCAATGTGGTAGTCGTAGAATACTGGGGAACGTAATGGTTGTGCCTTTAGCTGCTGCTTTAATTAAAATAAAATGAACTAAGGGCTCCTTATTAAATGTTCGCTAAAGTTTATAATGGGTATGGTTCTTTTTCAGTGGGTATCCTAAACATAGAACTGATTTAACTGATAAAATCCATGATGCAGGTATTTATCACATTACAGTATTTCTTTCCTCTAGTTTCTATCATTTCCACTATGGTCCTATCCAAAGCCCATTGCAGCTAATAGGCTTCTAATAGCATCAATGATCTGTAAGTTAGGCTGTAAAATGGGCTATTTCTGCTCACTGGTTATAGCTACTAGTCATTGTTTTAACTGTCTTAACAGGAGATAAATTAATATATTACTGTTGTAACTTAAATTGTAGAATTTAAGTTTTACTACATGCAGTAAATTCTTATCTGGCTATTCAAAAGATCACTTTAATTATATGGCAAGGGAGAACCCTAATAGAATCTGGGTCTCTCCTCCTTGTTCACAGCTGGAGTCTCAAACCACCCCTCAGGCCTGGCTCTGTTGCTTTTTGTCTTCTACCGGCTGTAGGGTGGCTTTGCCTCTGGTACCGTGGCTTCAGTGTCTGCTCACGCTCCTCTTTTCCACCCCAGCTGTGTATTTTGATCTTGGTGCCTGGTTTCTTCTCTGATTCCATGTTTCTCACCTACCAGACTGTGCATCTGCCTCATGTCCTTATTTCTGTGTGCCAGCAGTGTTGTCCTTGGAAGACTTTCCTCCCCAGGTCCTCTGGTACCCTCCTGGAACACTCAGCCGTGGTGGGTGGCTTCCCCCATCCTGGTCACAGAGGGACTGCCCACCTTTGAGTCCTGCCAGGGGTCTGACACCAGGCTGCCAAGGACACAGCTGAAACCATGCGTTAGGACTGCTCTCCATCACGTGCTGGAAAACCAAGAAAGATCCACATGCTGTTAAATAACCTGACTTCCTATCTTGCTTTTAGTCCTGGCTGTATGATAATGGTGAAGGGTCTAGAGCACAAGTGTTACGAGGAGCAGCTGAGGGAACTGGGGTTGTTCATCCTGGAGAAAAGGAGGCTGAGGGGAGACCTTATCACTTTCCACAACTACCTGAAAGGTGGTTGTAGCGAGGTGTGTCTCTGTCTCTTCTCCCAAGTAACAAGCGACAGGACAAGAAGAAACAGCCTCAAATTGTGCCAGGGGAGGTTTAAGCTGGATATTAGGAAAAATTTCTTCACCAAAAGGGTTGTCAAGCAGTGGTTGAGTCACCATCCCTGGAGGGATTTAAAAGACATGTAGATGTGGCACTTAGGGACACAGTTTAGTGGTGGATTTGGCAGTGTTGGGTTAATGGTTGGACTTGATGATCCCAAAGGTCTTTTCCAACCTAAATGATTCAGTGAGTTGGAAAAGTCTAAACAGGAAAAGCCTCAAACAGCAGCAGAGGCGTGGGGGATCTGTCTCTTCCTTTGCAGTGATTTAGGGAAATGACTAAGGTGACAATTTCTGCATGATCAGATTTGTAACTTCAAGCCTATGAAGCTGCAGTGGATGATATTTTTACTCAGACATGTTTTCAATACCTTTCTCAGTCTTAATTTTCTAATTCCATACTCTTTGTTTCCTGGTTTTGGACTCTTATTTTATTTTTAATTCGAGATGTTACAAATGTTTTTTAAAATAAGTTGTCCCAGAAAAGCCTAGAAATCACTAAGAAGTTTTGCCAAATAGTGAATGTATTAAATTTAAGATGACAGCTTCATCCGTATAAAATGAAAAGTGAAAAATATTGACTGTGGCTGGAAATGAGTTGATACATAAAGATAAGATGCAGATGCACAGGTTGAAAAGTTGACAATTAGCACTCTAGGAGATAATAAAATGGGGTTAAGCAGGGTTTAATAGTCAGTAAAAAGGAATGTTTTGACGCAGTATTAAGACACATGGTTTATATGTGATTGAATAGGTAGTTAGGCCTGTCTGCAAGCTGGCAAGAGTTGAACTCCTGCTACCTCTTTGGAGAACGTTGTATTGGTGCGAACTCATCCTGTTTCTTCATGCTGACTCTATCCATGCAAGGTGGGAGAAGAATCTGCTGTTCAGGAAAAGGCTTAAAAAAGAGAAGGGCTTTAAAATCTGTACCCTGAAGATGGCTTCAGTGTCAGAGTATAGCATGTCTATCAAGACCTCACCTCATGTCCCTCCCTGCTTCTTTCCTTTCCTCACATGCCCTCCCCGTGTTGCAGTGCTCTCACCCTGGGTAATGTGCAGAGGAGCTTCAGGCAGCTCCTCCTGGACCACTGCTGTGACTTGGGAAGGGAAAGCAGGTTCCAAGAGGCGACGGGAGCATGCTCTGCTCCTTACAGCCACCTTCCCCAGGTCTTCCCCTTGCAGGAGTGGAGGGCATACAGAGCCCTAAGCTGGGGACAACAGGAACACACATTGCTGTTCACTCGTTTTGAAGCTGTTATACATAAATCAGTGCTGCAGTCAAGTTTGCAAACCTTATTTCCTTTCATCTGTTTCCTGTGACAAGAAAACCAAGGGCTTAAATGTGATATCTCAATAAATCCTCATGCTCCCGTGCAGCCATTCCTGAAATGCCATGCGGCTCAGATCATTTGCCGTAGTTATCCACTGTGGAGATGGTTCTTGTTTTGTCTAGCCATGGGGTTGCTTCCTCCGATAATTAATATTCCAGATTAAAAACAAAACTGTGTGCAGTGCCCCCTTCTTTTGCATGCCTCTGCCAGCTGCTCGGCACTTACCAGCTTGACAGCCTCTGGCGATGAGGGAGTACACAGCCAGTCTTATTTTATTTTTTCCTAGCAGGAGCTAATGCTCAGTGCAAGGATGTCTTTAAACAAATACACTACTTCTATGAAAAATGGCAGAGGCAGAAAAAGGCAGTAATATCGCATAATCTGCATAGTCAATATAGGCAAATGCAAGCGGGTTTTCAGCCCTCTAATAGGGTATCGTAAACATGCAGGGTTTTATGGCATTCAGCTGAAGAATAGCTCCCATAAATTACGTGCAGTGCAATTTCTTTGTTTTCATTCTGAAGTTTATTTCCTTTTATGTTTAGTAATTAAATCACAGCAAAAGGATTGCATTATGGAGTGTACCAAATAATAGCAGTGATTACGTGGAGGTGTCACAGGAGTCGCTGTGTTTTGCTGTGCACGCTGCGGGGTGTTTGTCTGCTAGCCGTGCTCCACGTTGCCAAGACAGGTCACCTCGCCTGAAATACCCAGGAGCTCCTGCCCTCCCCTTGTTTTGTAGAAGTCCCTTAGGATTCAGCCACAGTTTTTCAATCATCTGCTGCAGAGATTTATTGTCCTGGCAGGAGGTATCTCCAAGGAGCTCCTAGGTGCAAAACCATGCATGGCCGTGACTATTGCAGATCAGGGAGGCCCCAGCCCTCTGCCCTGCAGCCTGGGGCAGGGGCTGGGCAGGTGGGCTCTTGGTGGCCATAACCTGTGGCCGTGTCAGGCAGGCACCTGCCGCTGTGCCCATGGCACTTGTTTTCAGCTGCAGTTATCTGCAATTTTGAGAAGGTTTCAAAATCTCTAACAAAGTTCCTATGTACTAAAAGACCAATGTGTTTTCTGATACAGCCTTTTTATTCCCTGAATTCCAACTCAGAATAACCCCAAAGGATATCATTGCCTGAACAGCAGCATTCATTTCTCTTTATATACCAAGCCTTAAACAGTTTGTGTCACCATCAAAGCTGCTAGCAAGTGGCAATATGAACATGGCAAACAAATCCCTCCAGGCTTTGGTGGTCTCCTTTGGCCGCTTGGCTGTTTGATTTTGGAGAATTTACTCTCCCACTGAGAGGGAAAACTCTGTTTTCAGTCCAGTCCAGACGAAGACCTGAGCCATTACAATCAACTGATTTTAAGGCTAAATTATGCTGTTCTGTATGTCCACAAGACTTCCATTTATCTGCTTCCCTTTTAATTTCCTTGGGGAGAGGATTTTTTTTTTTTAATGAAACTAACACTTTTAGGTCTAAAAGCAGACTATTTGGTAGCCCTGTATCAACAACAAGGTTCTGACTCAGCTGTGTCTTTAGATTTGCAAAGGAGACAGTGACATCACTGTTTCTGCACTAAAAAAAATCCGAAAGGATGCACAATAGGCGTGCTGTGCCTTCACTTGATATCCCATGTGTGGTCCTGGCCTCGCTGCTGGAAATAGTCCACTGATGGCGGGAGGAAAATCAGGTTGGAAGTCTGTAA
The DNA here is from genome assembly GCF_003259725.1 of Athene cunicularia. NCBI lineage: Eukaryota > Metazoa > Chordata > Aves > Strigiformes > Strigidae > Athene > Athene cunicularia. The sequence goes on from NW_020799116.1 coordinate 11,207,288, forward strand.
ATTTTTATATTTTGCTGTGTTGTCTCATTGCGTGGGTTCCTTAGTTTCACACAAACAGCTGAGCCATTTGGCTTCGCAACATAAGCTGTGCCACTGCCAATTCTGGACATAAGTGTGGTGAGAAATGGAGCACCTAAACCAGGCTGCAGCCAGGAGAGCTGCTGAGCGCAGCTGAACCACAAGGCTGAAGGAAGGCAGGGCCCTGATGCTGCTGTTGAAGAAATAAAATGGGGTTTCATATTGTAAGTAGGATGGCAGGCAAGTTGGAGAAGTGACTGCGAAGGCACCCATGTTAAGGAGGCCGTGGGGTCTGGGCTTTTCCTCTCAAGAAAACGGTTCACTGGGAAGACAACCTGCAGAGCAGGGAATGCTTTCTGACACCTCACATCAAACTTCTGTCAGGGCTCATTAGTAGTACAGAATTTAAACTGCCCCAAGATGGGTTTTGTCTCTTACTATTCAGTTGGCAGCCGGAGGCAAGGGTAGAGCAGCCACACTGTGTTTTACATAGGTGTACAGAAATTCACTGTAAATACAATGTAATTAACAGTGCTGCTAAGACGCACAGAACGTTTTTGGGTTAACGTAACGCGGAGTTAAGATTTTCATGTTCCTCCTAACCGAGTTGAAATGTGATGCAGAGTAACCCCAGCTTGAGCTTTGTACCTACGTGAGGCAGATTCAAGCTACAAGATACTGTGAGCTCGGCCATGCAGTTCTCTTACTTTTATGTAAAACATGCAAAGTGTATGTACATTTTTTTTTTTCTGTGCATGATTCTGGTCTTTCTCACCTTAAATTCTGCTAGAAGAAAAAAGCTTTGAGTGGCAAAAAATGCTCCCCGAGTTCTAGAATAACCAGCTATTCTCTGGACATTGTGCCCTCCGAGACCCAGGTCCAGAGGTTTAAGTTCATTATTTGATTCTACTTACTGCCAGCAATTAAAAAAATAAACAGAATTTGTATATGGTTGATTTGTACTGTATTGCTGCTTGAATAAAATAATTACACAGATAATACTAAACATAGCTCTATACTAGACAGACACATTAAAAATGAATATATCTTATAAATATTTTTTTTTAAGAGTGAAAATGAGGTACATTTATGACAAAATCAGGTTATTGGATTTTTTAGAACTTTATGTAAGTTTTCCCAGCCTGAGGTTAAAATCTATTTTTAATATACAACAACAGGAGTAACAAGAAGCTGTGAGAAATGAGAAATTCCACAATTAGTTTTTCATAGTTCAAGAACTGAGGGATTTTATTAAAAATTTGGTATCCCAGATGACTGATGGGTCACGGGGTCTGGGCACTGGGACTCAGCCACTTGCAGTTCTGGCACCCACCATGCATAGCTGATCATTTACATCAGCTTTGCTATTGTTTTGAATACTTGATATATAAGTTGTTTTGATTATTTGCATAAGTCTTCTGCAACGTTGCTCTTTCCAGACTGTGTGAATCTTTCCGATTCAAACTGAATAAACATACCAAAGGGTTATCAGCCAGAAATAATGGTTCAGAAAATACTTTGCAGTGCCACCTTGCAGTCCACTAAAATTCTTACAGGATATGATTACTAAAATATAGGTTTCACTTTTTAATAAATTCAGACACATTAAACTTGTAGTCATTATTTACTGAGCCCTTAGTTCAGACCATGTTAATTTTTTGAAAGATCCTCCAAGAGCTAAAATTCAGGCCCTGATATGCCAGCAAATGCTATGAAAGAACTCTATCCTCTTTACTTGTGCTTCCAGTTGCTGTAGAAAACTTTTTTGGTCAGTAAGAAAAAAACATATATGGCTCACTGGATGCCACTAGTTTGAAAAATCAGTGAGGATTTTTTTTTTTTTTCCCCGAGAGGAGCAGAACTTCAGTGGCAACCCAGCAGAAATAAAAACCTAAGCACCTAATCTTGTGTTTGGAACAGTCAGAGAGTGAAAGCAGTTCTCTTCAGACACTCAAATTCCAGGCAACCTTTCAGAATAAACTTTAAAGGGAAAACAAAGCACTAAATTATCACGTAAAAGGGATATCAAAATGGTCATTTTTTAGTTTTGGTATTTTTTCTTCCCTAGATGATTTTTGAAGGTAACAAAACATTTCTAGGTCCGAGCATCTCAATTACATGGGTTTGAAACCTTCTGCCAGTAATAGGTGATGAGGGAATTGTTGTTTTGATTGCCTGCATTCCCAGGAATATACTGAGTGCAAGACTGGCTTCTTAACCAGTTTTTCAAAGTTAATAAACTTGCTTGTTGTTTTTCCTTTCTAAGTTCCATTTTATACTCTTAAGAAACATCCTATTGGTAGCACTGAAGGAAGACAGCATGCCAGGCAAAGTGCTCTTCATAACATGCGTATGCGTCCAATTTGTTCCCTTGTGGAACTTCTGTGGAAAAAAGCTCTCCTTTCATCTTTCGAATAAATAAAATGGATTATTATGTAAGCTCCAGAAGTGAGAAGTAAAATGTAATTAAGATGCTGATTTTAGAGATCTCAAGGAAATATCTTTGATATTTTAACATCATTTTTTGTCTCCTGGACAAGATAATAATGTGTATTTGGGAATGGACCCATTCAAAAGTGAATGGTAACTTTGAATGTTATTTATCTATCTTTGTTCAGAGTCTGAAACTGTCTTGATTCATTACCTTGAAGCAGCGACCTGGGGATAAAAGGAACTTTATTGTCATGCAGAGTCCCTTGAGCCTTGTTTCTTTGGTGTAACTTCTGTCAAACTAGACAGGAATAAATTAACCCTTAATTCTTTAGGAAATTTATGATCAAAAGTCAGATGGAGGTTAATACTCTACTTTGGCTGACAGCTTATTTTTTCATCCCAGAGCTTGCCAGCGCATATGTATTCTCTGGTGGAAAGAGGCTGCTTGGAGATCAGGATGGGCTGGGTTTGCTTCAGAGGTGGCTGCAGGGTCCTGCCTGGCAGCCAGGTTTGGTTGTGTGCTCTGCTTTGCATTCAGGTCTTTCACTGGCAGTCTTTGCTATCAGGAAAAAAAAAAAAAAAAAAAGGAAAAAAAATTAAAATTGAACATGTAATGGGCTTCATAGACCATTTCCATTGATGGTGGATCGGTGCTACGGCTCAGAGAGAAGAGCTGGACCTACTGAATACCAACTCAAATATCTTTTGCTTTTCAAGTTAGTTTTGCTATCCCTAGGATGGTATTTTATGCAGAGTTTATAATTTATTGCTTGGATATATTGGATAGCTATTCATTTTAATCTTGCAAAATACTGCATTGCAAATTTTACTCTGCATGAAGTTGGGAATTGTTTTTAAATTGGTGAGTTTTAAGGTAAGTCTTCTAGACAATCTTCAGTAAAAGATTCTCTAAAAGAGAGTAAATTCTAATTTGTAGAAAATGCCAGACTATGAAGTTTCACTGTTTGCAGCTTTTTATTATCATAATGTTATTCCTGGTTTGAGCAAATTGTCTCCCGAGTTTGTGGCGTGATGGGCTTGTTCTGTGTTGAGAAAAACTGGATTTTATCTAAGGTGCTGCCTTAGGTGAGTGTTTCTCAAGATATTCCTTCCATGGAAAAGGTATAACAATACAGAGTGACCTCTAATTAATAGATTAGATTAATTTAGACTTGCCTTTACTCACCCAGATCTCCTTACCTAGAGATGATTTATGCTTACAAATTATTCAGGTTTTACAGGGCAACGACAGTTTCCTGGGAGCAAGAGACAAAGAGTAAGGGTTGTAATAGGATGATGTGTGGTAGTTAGTGGCTAGTAATTAAAAGGCTTTAATTACTGTCATTTTTTCTTTGGTGGAAAATTGCACTCTGATTCACTGGTTCAGAAGGTGAAGGGACATGTTGCGCAGCTGGGAATATCCAGCGTTTGAGATGGATTGCTGCTCCTGTGAAGTTGTCTTTGCTAGTGATAAAGGTGTGCAGGGAATACTGCAACACAGTAAAATGTTAAAAGAGCGTGCGCCTGTTATTAGCCGAGTGTTTTCATATCAGCCAGAGTCTCTAATTGCATTTTAAGATGTGGTACTAGGTTCTGCATAAACTAGGGATGTGGCTTCTAGGAGTTTTTTTAATCTAAGAAGTCAGAAAGGGGATGGTCAGTGATAGTTATTTATATACACCTCTTATTACATCAGAACAGACACTCCCTGCCTGCACCACTGCTAGCAGAGCTAACCTCACCAGCCAGTTTCACGGGGGTGATATAATATGAGCGTAAGTGGGGTTGTAATTCACAACCGCGAGCGCTTATTTCTTCAGCAATCTTTGCTGATATTGTTAGAATTATATTTATTATCTCAATCTGATGGGTGCAATCCCTGCTTCCCGTGAGCATGTGTATCCTGGCATCCTCCTCAGGCATGGACCGAGCGGTGGCAGGTGTGTGATGGCGAAGAGGCGGCGCAGCACAGCGCGCACCAAAGACCCAACAGCCTGACAAATATAAATGACTGGAGTGAGTTGGGAACTTGCATCTGTTGAGGTGCTGTAACTTTCTTGATATAGTGAAATGAAATCTCTATCTAGTGAATGTAAAGGAAAGCCCAAAGGAGGAAACACAATGTAGAAACTGACATTGTTTTTCTCGGTCTTTTTTTTAAAGATAATTAATTTTTGCAGCATTTCATTCCCATTTATCATAAGTACGTCTCGGAAACATGCTGCGTATGTGTCATTTGTTTTATCAGGCACAATATGCCTGTATATATTTCATAATGTGTGAATTGTGTATAAGTGCAACTCCAGAAGGGATAATTTCGGCAAAGAAGCTTGAGATAGATCAGGATCTGACAGATGTGCTGTGAGAACGAGGAGAGCTCAGTGAGAAATGCCACCAGCACGCTCCCACTACCCTTCATCTCCCCGGGCGAACTTTTCAAATTCCTTTTTCTCTTCCTGTATGCAAAAGGAAAGGCTAATATTTATTTTGAGACTCGTAACAACAGGTACCACAGTAGAAAAAACCCTGTCTTCAAGTGCTGAAAAAAAATCAGCTATGTGTACATCAAAAAAAGTATTAACTGTAAAGATCTGCACTGTCGGGGACACATCTTTTGGGCACCTTCTATTTTTGGACGTTCAATTTTGCAGGTCACTGATTGCATCTGCTAAAGAGAGCCTGTGCCTCTCCCAACACACAGACCCAGATTCAGCAATTAAGAAGCTGGATTGGGGTTAGAAATCTGATGCTTCGCTGGATCTGGGCCACAGCCAGCATTCAGGAGCCGGTGCTGGCAAGAGACCGGAGCTGCCCATGCCCAGGATGCTTCTTGGAGGAGTGTATCACAGCAGTGCTCTCTAGCAGCATGGGCTACCAGCTATTTCTGAGAAACACCCTCAAAAGCTGCCCATGATTTTATCATCTTGGACTCTTCACAGCCCTTCAGAATCATCTCTTCCAGGAGTGCTCCTTTCTCACTAGTTTACCCCAAGGAATGCGGTTCCTGCCCCTCACACTAACGAATCACAGAGGTGTCCAACCTCCACGTTACTTTTGAACACTGAATTGTCAGAAGGATATTCTCACATCCTTATGGGCTGATGTATTGATGCAGTCCCACTGAATGAGGTATAATCTGGCTGCTTTCCCTGTCTGTATCTGCTTGTTATGAATTAGCTCCTCATGCTGCACTCCTGGAATAACATTGTTTAATCCCTTTCACAGGTAAAGCAATTTCCTTTAATTCAGGAAAAAAAAATCCTTGTTTGTCTGTTACATGAAAAGAAACTGCATTGCTTTTGTCCTGTGACCCCCCACTAAAGCCAAACAGTTTCTTTAACCTTCATTTATAGAAGATTGCTCTGTGCTACCATTCAGTGCATCAGTCTGAGTGACTTCCAATTATCAGAGGCTCAAGGTTATGCTTCTTCCAATTTCTGAGTCAGATGGGGAACGACCTCACCTTGCAACCAGATTCCAGTGTTTGGAAATCTCTCAATCCCTTCCCAAATATTGGTGTTCCTGGAAGCAAAATACATACTGTCTTGTCTCTGTCCTCAGTATCTAGGTTGTTCTGGACTTACATTTGTCTTACAAATTGCCAAGGAACATTAGCAATGGATATTCCGCAGCCTATTTAGACAATCCATAGCTGTGCTTGAGCTGACTTTAACGTTACAAGCAGTTTTTCCCAAAGTTTAAACCTTAATCTCTTTTGCATATTGATTCTTGTCACATCCATCTTGGACATGGGAACAAATTCTTTCCTTCTATTTCAGTCTTTTACATGTTTTAATACCATTAGCATCTTTCTTTTCATTATTCTTTAGACTAAGCAACTCCATTTGTTTTTTTATTTATGGGACATTTATAGACCTCTAATACTTTGTGGTGTTTTGTGTTTGGGGCAAATCTTCCCTGACATGCAGCACCAACTCTTGAGTGTAGTGCTGTATCTGAGGCTCCCCTGTGCTGGGGAGAGTGACAGGTTGCTTACCTAGCAGGAATTTTCAAATTAAAAGGACTTGCAAACCTGGCTTACACATCCCCGAAATTTTGCTGTTTTCACAGTCCCAGAGCACTGCTGACATGTTCAGCCACATGTGGGTCCGCACAGAGCTCTCACCCAGCCGGTGGCTCCCCAGCATATGTTTGTGCTATTTAATGCAGCATCCTATTTACTGCAGTACACAGCACTTGTCTCTTACACAAATCCATCCTTCTGTTTCAATCTGGTTTTATGTCCAATTTGTCAAGGTGATTCTGAATTACATTCACATCCTCAGAGGTACCTGCAGCCTCTTAGTGTCACCAGCAGACTGAAGAAGCACACCTTCTCTTCCCCCATTGCTATTAATAAAAGTACTGGAAAGCATGAGACCAAAGACAGACTCACTTTGGCAGTTAACTTTCAATAATTACTCTCCAACTATGGCTTTTCAGTCAGTTATATCCACCCTTCAGTAAAGTTATAGAACTGGCCTCAGGTGAAGTCTAAATTGAAAATTTCCAAAGTGATAAAATAGATAAAACACCTGTGCTGCAACGAGGTCTGCAAGGGTGAGATCAAATCAGCATTGGACTGCACACGGGCAGCTTGCATGTGTATCTGGTTTTAAAAATAAGCAGATAATTATGCCTGCCAGATAGAGAGAAGGAGAAATTTTGATGTGAAGTCCTTTCCCAAAGTTGCAGTTTTCATATTCCTCTCCCCTAGAAAACATTTGAGGGAAGTGTGGCAGGTATACCCTAAAGAGGAAGAGATAAGCGGTGCTACTGGTAAATACTGGGTTTCATGAATGTTTTTTTCCAGGGAGGATGCTTTGTTCTTTAGAGTATTTGGGGACTAACAGAACTGATGGCCAGTCCATTTCATTGTGGTTATTTTGACAAAAATGGCTGTATTGTCCATTGAATCTGGTATGGAGGGGTCAAAAATCAGGAGTTCAAGTAAAGTGTTTAAAATCCTCTAAGTTAAATCATTTTACTTGGAACTGTTTCCTTTTCAATATTTCTCTGTTAACACTGCTTCTTAAATGTTAAAACCGTAAATGAACACGTGTCAACAGTGTCTTGCAAAAAATGGGACTTGGTCCTGCACTGCTGGCTCTGTGAAAACTATGTACATTTGGAAAGCGTTAGTGTGTTTGGAGAGATGGAAATGGATAATGGAGTTTTGTTGTAGCTTTGCAGGCTTCTTTTTAGTTATGCTCCTAAGACTTGAGAAACACCTAGCAACACCTTTGATGGATATAGATCTTTTTGTATGTGTATATTAGAAGGCGGCATCTTCATCTTCTGGGAAAGGGTTCCTTCTGAATCTCAGAAAACGTTTCTGTGGCTTATTTTCTACCTTTTTTTTTGTGTAGACAAGTTGAATTTGAGTTTATGCTAAAACTTCATGTTTAGGTTTTGCTGGGACTAGTCTTTCTAGACTTGGCCTGCAACATGCACCCAAATGCAGACATTTGCCATATCCATTTTACTTAGACACAAACATTTTGTGCTCTCAGCTCTCAGCAGCTGTAAGGTCCCAAGTTGTGTGTAACCAGACAGCCGCTGGGTAACTCATATCTCAGTTCTCTCTTCTGCATCCAAGCCTGACAATTATTTTTATGATACTATACTTGTTTTTAAAAAGCTTGGTAATTCTTTGGAGATTTTGGCCCCATGAATTAATGTCGCTGTTCAAGACAGTAGTGAATTCACGTTAGACACTTGCTCTTGTCCTTAGGTCAGATCTGTGACAGTCAGAGGGTAGGCACCACCTTTAATCTAACAGCTCACATGTTAGTGCTTGCAGTGTTTTGTGCTTACCCTTAGCTCTTCCTTTGTTGAGGTGATTAAAAGATGCCTGTTGCTGTCTGTATGTGCAGCATGCTTCATTAACAGTGATTTATTTTGGAGTTTAGCAGAACTGGCACTGTGTAGCACACCGATGTGCAGTAGTAAAACGTGAGATGATTGCTAAGGCTTCTTGCTGCTGCTGCTACTGCTGCAATACTTCGGGGTCTAAGGCATGTTTTGCAAATTTTCCTTCAGAATACTCACAAAGTTGGGAGTTCGTATAGTGCAAGTTAGAGCTACAAAAGTATTTTTTTGCGTTCTGAATGCATCCATACACCTTAGCTTAGGTTTTTCATTTCTATTTTGTTTTTTCAGTTATTAATCGTTAAACATCTAAATGGAATTACTGACAGAGACATGTCTACTAACTCAGAAAAATTCACCACAAATATTTCTACTGCATGCATCTATTTTTTTTTCATACCCAATTACAGTCAGAACTCTGAGTCAACTTTCTTCATCAGAATCCTATTACAGAGGTGCCTTTTAAAAGAATTTGCAATGGATGCATCACCAAAAGTGAAGATAAAAACATCTGCAAATGTGTGTTGGCACTAGTTTTTTTAATGGGATGCACTTCCAAACTGAAGCACAGCTGTCTCATTTTCATCTTGAAAAAATAACTTGTATAGTGCTGAAACTACACATGCTTCCTTCTAGATATAAAATAATAAACTTTGCAAGTTTTCAGGCCTCTTGTATTCTCCTTCAGAGGCAGTGCAAAACTCCCCTGGGACTTTACAGTCAGAAAACATTTAGAAATGGGAAGGATCTTTTCAATTATATATCTTTTGCACAATGTTGCCTTTCCTAAAGTTGTTGCCATAAAAAGTCAACGTGTTTCAACAGTTTTTACACAGCTCTGAACAATGGGCCTGCTGATATGAATAGCAGAAATGTTTACGGGAAAACATTTAGAAGATTGGACTCATTCACATGTGAAATAGGGAACTATCATGAGAAGTGAAAATGCAGCCGTATCTTGAATGCTACCATTTTTTAACCTTAGGAAAATATTTTTAACGGTAATCATCTAATTTCCTTTTCACTACTTTTTATGTTAAGACAGGCATCATTTCTCTTTGGGAAACTTTCTGTAACACACTGTGTTAGATGTATCAGAAAAAGCCAGGGTGTGCATTGGTTGTGGTTACGCAGGGCCAGGGCTCAGCTGGCAGCCGTGTCTCCAGGTACCTATTTTCAGTGCTGCTCCTGAGGGGACAGTTACAGAGCACCAGGAAGATGGTGCTTCTAAGGCTTTAGTATTAATCCAGTGATAGCAATTCTGGCCATGGTGACAGAATGTGCTACTATTCCTTGTATTTAGAAAATATATGTTAGAGTCTCTTCTAGGAATACATTGCAAGGTAATTGTTACAGGGTATATACTTTGGATATATAAGCACATGGAGTCACCATTAACACTGATGGAAATGCCAGCAGGAACCTCCGTGCCACATATACACCGTTTGTTAATACCAGAAGTGTCTGTTGCCATTCAGATATCTGAAAATTTTTCTTTGAAGTACATGGATGATCCTCTGATGTCTGCTGATTCTCTGGAATAAGTTTAGAATAACTAAATAACAGGGAAGACTTTCAGCATTTTCACTGGGCTTAATAATCAAATGTGTTGAGCACACAAAAAAAAAAACGTATATTTTTAGCATAGCTTTTATTTTGGGCTGAAAGTAAGACTCAGTGATTGTGTCAAAACATCTTGTGAGGAAAGAAAAAGCCTGCTCTTTTTAATGCCCATATAAGCTAAAAACTAATTTACATCAGTAATTTTGTATTGGTGTTTAAAATGCTTAGAAAAGCATGATTTCCTAAGTAGAAAATAAAAAGAAAAAATCAGTTTGCAAAAACCACAAAGTAGCCAGAATTTTTCCCAAAGGGGTGGAGAGTCACGAGAAGAGGAGAAGTTGCAGTGGAGAGGAGTAATAAATTGAAGACTATCCAAGAATTTTCTTGCACATATAGAAAACTAGGGAATAAAATACCAAATCTCCATCCAAAGAGAGTATCAGGGTTGTGATGCAAACAGGACAGCCATCTTCATGGGCCTCTGTGAAGAGCTATCCCGCATCTCCATCAAGTCTCCAGAAGCCCCATCCTCAAAGCCCGTGGAATAAATACAGACATGTTGCTTGACTTTGGACACATCTGGGGTTTTATATTCCTAGTTTTTTTAACCAAAAGGCAGATACAATACTTTCTTGCCAGTGGCACTGCTTACAGAGGGCTTAGAAGCTGAGTGCTGTTATTATTCCACATAGCAGGAGGGGTTTTGGTCAGCTCTTCCATGTGTTGGCAGCTTATGGAAGGTTCTGCGGGTGCTTTTGACAGGTTGCTGGCAGTAGGTTAAGTTGGTAAGTGCTATACCTCTTGTGTTTTTAATTAGGTAGCAAAGGCTGTAAGTGATTGTTCTGTTTCAGTCCCACATAGCTTATTGCAGAGGGTGAGGAGAATAATTGTAAAGTGTTGCATTGCGTGTAATGGAGAGGAGCCTTATAAGTGACATGATGGGCTTATTGATGGGAGTAATACGTGGGAAAATGAGAACACAAAAGAATTCCAGCAGCTGCTGGTGAATACAAGATTTATCTCAAATCTCGCTTAAACTAGCGTAAAACCAAGAGTGACTTGGCTTTGTTGGAGATCTCCTGATAGGTGCAGCTATGACCAACAGAATTTGGTACTAGAGGGAAAATGGTACTTCTCCATGTATCAGGACTATATAGAGTAAAACGATACATTTCTTGAGTTCACTATAAACACAGAAAATAACTGTTTAACTATGTCAATCAATATAAAGGTCCACGATGACATTTTTTTTTCCTTCAAAAATTAATAATTAATACTCTAATAATTCACTTGAGTTGTTACTAGTTTTTATTGATTATTCCTTCCTGCTAACCCCCAGCTAGCCTAATCAGCCTGTGTGAGAATAGATGAGTATATTCCATTAATCTCTACCCCCTTCAGAGTTGCATCTTCAGATCAGAGGATGAAGATTCTTAGTCTTCTCAGTGCATTGAACCTGACTTTATTAGAAGAATCTTATCAATTTTAACGCACAAAAGCAAGCAGAGACCTCTCATGATACCTCTTCACATGCTATTAGTCATGCAGTTTGTCTTGTAAGCATGAAGGTCCCTTAACTTCCAGCCTTCAGTGATATGAATAAATTATGTGTCTCTGACTTGATTTATTTATTTTTAATATTTAAATGCCCGCTCTTGAAAATGTTCCTTTCATAAAAGGAGGCACTTTTTTTCCCCCTTGGGTTGCACTGGGGGGAGTTACTTTGCAGTGATAAGCTGGGAAAGTCTTTGAATTGCCTGCTTACAAATTTTAACTATTTACAAATTGTAATGGAGTGTGAGGAAAATACCAGGTTTTACTTGGAGATGCTTTAAGGTGTTGTTTGGTTTTTTTTTTTAAGAATTTTAAAGCAATGAGAATGGGTGTAAAAATGGGAAAAGCATCCCCTTTCCTGAGCAAAGTGGGATCATTTCCTAGAAAGTGTTGCCTTGCAGGGATGGTGTTCTTCAACTCAAGATGATGTTTGTAGAGAAAAGTGAGAGTAGTTGTTCTCATAACTTTTCTCTTAACTGTGATACACAAAATTCACTAATTCCTCAGATTACCCCAGAGAGGCAGTAAGTGAAACTGCTGACGACAAAATGGGGAGACCAGAAATCTCACAACAGCCGAACGGAAGATGCAAATGCAGGGTTACAATACGTAATCCTCATCTGGTACCCAGCGTATTTAGTCACAAATCACTCCTCAGAATTATTTTAAATGAAATGCTTAAAAAAGTTTCTTTGTTGGTCTTTAGATGCAACTGTCCTGGAAAGAAAAAACAAACTGTCAACAAATAAAAAAGAGTAGCAATCCTAAATCTCCTTGTAATCTGTCTTTTTTTTCTTTTACAGATTAAAGGTTGCCTAAAATTTCCAGGGAGCCCCCTTCTCTTCTGTAGTTAACTGGACTCGTCTCCTCTGACCTGGGAAGCTGAAGATGAGGTTGCTATGGGAACTGCTCGTGCTGCAATCATTCATGGTGTGCCTTGCAGGTAAAGTGTCATTTTAAAACTTTTGATTTAAGAATGCCACTGTATTTCACACTAATGCAAAAGTGCACCGCATTTTTATATGCCAGTGATAAAATAGCAAAACAAATCCCTGCTTCATGACCGGCATTATGAAAGGTTGCTGAACAGACCAAGCTGATGTTCTTAACAAGCTCCTTTCACTGTGAATCGGTATCTCCACAGCGCAAGTGTGGTGATTCAAAGGTCTGCTCTACCCAGTTCAAAGTTGCTGTTGATGAAAGTTGTTTTCCCATGTTCTGTGTTAAGCGTTTCAATGCTCAATTAAACCTATGTGGAGTACAGCTTTAAATCCCATTAAAACAGTGTTCTGTTACAGCTAAGACCTCGCTCCATTTAACAAATAATTAGAATAATATATTTCAGCGATATAACCGTCTTCTGCAGCTGCCCTTGTGTAACTTTTTTTCCCTTAGACCTGCAATGTTTTGAGCATTCCCGACAAAATGAAACTTCTGAGGAATGTTTTTCCTCTCCTTTTTCCTGGAGCTGAAACAGTTCTTGAAGGTGTTTCAGATTTGCGGAGGGTCGGCAAACTTGCGCCAAAGCCTTGCTGATCATCTCAGGTGCAAGGAGCTGCTTGTAGGCTGCTGCTGGGTGAGCTGGGGGAACCAGGCCTCCGCGGCGGGTGCTGTGATCACTCCGGGGCTGTCTAAGCCTGTTTTGAGTCTCTCGCTCTTTGTCGTTCAGCTGTCGTTGATTATTTCCTCCTTGAATTGTCAGTATTACTCTTTAACATGTATTTTGTTCTGAGCAGGAGCAGAGGAGGTTACGTTTAAATAATATTTATGTCACTTTGGTTTCATCTGGATTGCTCTAATTTATCTGCTGTTTGGCGCTCAGAATGTTTTACTGCTTTGGTTAGTAACTTGTGCTGTCTTCCCTTTTGTATGTGCCCGTTGTCAGGGTACTTTTTCAGCATTTTAGGTAATAGCAAACTACTTATAATACTGTTTACTTTCTTCTGCTTAGCTCTACTGAACACAAAGCCACTTTTATTCCGGTACTTACAGGCACCTATTTTTGAAATTTGGTTCCAAGTCATTCTAAATGTGCTATGACAGTTTCTGAGCTGGCAGAAAATTGGATGCAGAGAGATTCTGCAATGCAGTGCCACACATGTTTCAGAAATTGCAACCCTAGAGAAGTTAGGCTGCGGGAATACATAAAGTATGATTCTTTATTTTAAGCAAATAAACAAAATAGTGGAAAAACAAAAGCGTGCAAAATGTTTTTTACTGTAATTTCTATACTTAACATATCTGTTGCGAAATGTCTAAGGTCAGCAAAATAAAGTTTCAGAAGTATATGTTTGGGGGAGTGACTTTATCTTTTACTTCTGTTTTTTTAGAAAACTGCATCTCATAAGCACTGGCTTTCCCCACACTATTCTGCAACAAGGTTTTTTCTCGTGTTTGCAGTGCTCTGAATATCTTCAAGGCACAGCATCAGTTTCTCTGTTCTGATGAGGGAGATTTAACAGAGTTATGGCGAGAGGAGTGACAAAAGTTCTGTGCAGGTTTTATATTATATGATGAGTGAGGAAATTGTTTCATTTTGTTGAAAGACATGGGCTGACTTCTTTCAACAAGATTTAAATGTGGAAGTTTTTGTGTCTGCCTACAATGTTGTACAACCTGGCGGTAGGCATGGAAGGGATTTTGCTGCATGAGCTGTGGTGTTACCATGAAGCAGGGCAAGAGTTTTGCATAGTGCTGTGGTGTTATGGACTATGTGAAGATGTTCAGATCTGACTGTTAAATATTCCAAAGTTAAGGAGGAAACTGTACTGGACACCTTGCATTGTCTTGTTCTGCATCTATGCACTCTGCAAGGCAGGAGCAGATGACCATAAAGTAATTAATCTTAGGAGTTGATATTTAGCAGCTCCATGCAAAAACACAAAGCTTTTTTGTACGAAACAAAAGTTCGTAGATAAACCTTCTTAATTCTTGTTTGCCCCTGCTGGTAATTATGCTGCTCTTGGAGAAACTCGTGTGTTGATTCCAGGGGGAAAAACTCAACTTCCACTGCTAACTTCCCAAGCCATGTCCTGCCTGGTGCATGTTCCAGCTGCTCCTGTGCCCTGCATGGTCGCTCAGCTTCAGAACTACCGAGGCAGGATGGAAACTTTCCTTCTCTCTGAAACAGTCACTGCTCTTCTCTGAAATTTTTGTTAAAATCTAAGTAAAAAAACAAATTAGGAAGTTCATATTGTATTTTTATGTTGATCAAGGCATTTGGCTCATCCTTGAGAATAAAGATTAATAATTGAATTATACCAAGAAAAAAGAACAGGTGAAAATAAGATGCAGAAAAGCTACCTAACAACCCTCCATAGTACATTGTGGACCCTCAGATACTGAGAAACTGTATTGAGTTATTTGTAAAAATAAGCTTAAATCTGAAAATTGAATACTTGTATTTAGTTTTTCTGAGTGTCAGACACACCGTCCAGGTATCACCCAGGTATCACTCTCATCTTTGTCTCTGCTGGAGAGCAGCACAACTGGTGGAGGATGAGGTTTTTGTGTGTTGCTCTGTCAAACCCCCCATGGAGGCAAGTGGCCCCACCATTCCCTGCAGCAATGGCCCTGGTGCCCTCCATGGATAGTCGGTGGGCTCCAGCTACTGCAAGTTCCAGCAGCTACTTGGGCTTTTTTTTTTTTTTTTTATTTGCTTCCTAAATGAACATCTGTTCACTAGAAATTGCATAAAAACTTCCAAACTCGTATCATTCAAGCTATTAAACAGCTGTCAAGCCCAAAGCACTTAGAATATCCAAACGTGTCATTAAGGGTACTAGTTATCCACCGCTGCCAACGTGCCAGGAGAAGAAAGACATGCCAGAGCTGTTCACAGTCTGCATGGGATATTGCTATTGATTTTACATACTGGGTGTTCAGATATCACAGTTCTTCACAGCAGGATAAAACAGCTAGAAAGCTTCATCAATTCTGGGACGTACTTAAACCAGCTACCTTCAGGTACAAATCTACTAATAATTTTGGGAGCTATCCAGCCTCCCTCAAAAATGCAGCAGCTCTGCTAAAGGTCTTTCTGAGCTTACCTTTCAATCCATCACCCAACCTGGGACCATATTTTTCAGACTACTTTTCTCATTGGTTGTTCTCGGGTCATACTGATAAAAACTAACAATGCTTTCTTTGGACTCGATAGTTGATGTATACCAGTTCAGGGTTTTTGATTATATTTTCAAGAGTCTTTTCTTCGGGTGTCAGCTCTGGGAAGCAGTAACTGCAAATTATTTCTTTGATGCCAAATAACTCTCATTTGTTAGGGCTGTCAGATTCCTTAAATAGCAGTTGTGGTGGTGATAATTTTATGTTTTGGGGAGTAAGATGAGAGGCAGAATAGGCTGTGAAAAATAACACACAGCTCTGCAAGTCATGACTTTGTTAACAATTGCTCTCCCTTGGGTAGCCCCATGTAGCTATCGTATACCCTGAAATGCATTTGTGTACTGCCTGGAAACAGTGGGGGAAACAAAAGGCATCACACAGGATGAGCCAAACCAACTTGTGTTAATGAAGATGGGACATGGTCCGTATGCCTGTAATGTGCTGGACAAGTACGAAAAGAAATTTTCTGTATTTTTGTGACTCTTATGCAATTCTTTGCCTCATTAGCTTCCTGTAGCAGTGAGTTTCATTGTTGAAGTCATATTTGCATGTTAATGAGCTGCAGTTGCATAAATGTGTTAGCTGTCTGGGAGTGCGTATGCATATTTTATAACATAATTTAACCCATGAAGATCCACTCGCATTTTGACAGAAAACAAAAAAGGAACCCAGTAGCTTTTGTGGAGTGTTTATGCTTTGCTGCGTCGTGCATGTGATTGTAGTCTCAGCTTTTTCTTGGAGGCCTTGTTCTTCCCATTTAAAAAGAAAGATCTGTGCTCGCATCAAACACACCGGCCAGCAAAGACTGGCTCTCCTTTTTTCTTAGCAAGCACCACATAAACACAATAGCTTCAATAACAAATTCATCTTGTAGTTCTGTAATAATGCTTCTGTTTCAACAAGTTTGTTTTGTCAAAGGGAAAGTACTATTGCAGCTGTATCTGTTCAGTTCTCCTGGAGGGGTGACTGAAGTAGGTCAAGAAAGCATAAGCCAAAATACCAAATCTACTATTTGTTTTATACCAATTTGATCGAATAAGGAAACACTGTCCTTGCTCTCTGATAACTTGGCTTCTTCATGAAGCCTCCCAGCTGTGTAAGCCTTTGTTTTGCAAAAGATTAAACGGGCTGCACAAAGATTGCTGACAATTTTTAATGGAACAAGGAAGGTGATCCTGAAAGTTAGAAATACCTGTATTGCTCCCCCAGAGTCATACAGGTCACTTTGCAATTTCTGTACATGTTTACACTGTGTTACATGAAAAGCTAGAGTTTCACAGTTGTCCAGGTATCCAGAATTAGGTATTAGCCTATTACCTCTCATCTCTGTGAAGGTAAGTTGAATTCATATGGAGAAGGCCACATGTACAAAGTTTATACACTGTTTCTGCCATCAGAACAGAAGTTGGAGTGGTATTTATTAATGGGCTTTTTGCTGACTGTCAGTACAAGGAAGCCTGTTACTGGTGTCATGATATCCCAGCAACACCTGCGCTTAATTCTCCAAATCCAGGGACGGCATCATATTTTTCAATATCAAATTCTATCATATTTTTGATTAAGGTGGAACAAAAGCATTGTTTCACCCTTTATCTGCTGAAAAATGCCATTTTCTAAAAAAAAAAAAAAAAAAAAAAAAAAAAAAGTATTTCTGTAGAGCTTATTTTCAATGTGGTGGTGTTTTGTTTTGTTTTCCAAAACGGCTTTTTTACAGGGAAAAGTTATTATAAATGCCTGTCCAAGCATTCTTTCTCCTTTTGTCACGTGTTAATACAGCATAACCAAACCTCAGTAGTGTTTCAAACCAGAATATTTAGAGCATGGCTATGTAATTTGTGGGGAAAAAAAAACAATATCTAGTTAAATGTTATCCATGGTTAGACAGAAATAACCATCATTTATATCAATATCTTCCAATGAAATCAGGCATCCAGCTCTGTTAAAAATTAAACCTCAAAATTAATACAAAGATGAATATTCACAGACATGTTTGAATTCACAATTCTATCCAAGCAGATGTAGGTTACATACAAAAGAAATTCTGCTAATTTCGTGTCTGAATATAAATAATTAAACGAAGAAGTACTGTTGTACATATTAAATGATGGTCTTCTATAAACGATGAAGCAATTCAATTTGTTCAGCTTTTTTTCTGGTGCTGTGTAGTTCCCATGACTGGTGCTTTGATGTTAGTGGGTAGCTGGAAAATGATTAATCTGTTGCAGTTCCATAATTAATTAATTTATATTTTGGTCAGTTCTGCAGCACTTCGCATTTTTGTATCCAACTGCCTAATTAATGTTTGCATAGCACTTGGAACAGATAGAGCACCGAATGACTCCTATTAATATAATCACTTCTCAAACACGACCCAGCCCTTGGCTTTGTGGTGTTTGGTGAGCTGTCACTGCAGCTCGCTGGAGAAGGCTTTGCAGCTGAGATCTCGCTTGCCCTTAATACTTTGGGGCTTTTTCTGAGTTAATTGAGGGGGTTTTTTGTTCACCTTAAACTCCTGTGTTTTCCAAAGCTTCAGAAGGAGCTGTGACCGAGGCCTCCCGCCCCTCGTTGCGGCTGTGCCATCGTGTGAGCAGGCGGCCATTAGCCAGGGGCCAATCGGGGTGACGGGCAGACAGGCCGAAGCGGCCGTGGCGTTGGGGCCGTGGGCCCCAGGATGAGGGAAACCTCGGCCATCGGTTCCTCCACCGAGGACTGAGCGGGTTTTGGACATGTCCTTTGAGCTTGAGCGATGTTTAATGTGTTAAAATGACCTGATCTGCAGAGGGTTTGAGGTGTTAGCTAAAACAGCCTGGTCTGCAGAAGGCCTCGAGGTCAAGTTGTGTGAAAAGACCCACTCTGCACAGGGTTCGGGTTAAAATTAAGTTTTGATTGTAACAACAATTTCACCGCGTCAGGGTTCTACTGAGGATCCCTAAAGAATCTGACCATGGCCATAGCGGTGGGTGATGGGGTCACAGGAGAGTGGCGATGTGACACCACAGCATGGTGTGCTAGCTGGCAGGATTGGTTTTCCAGCATGGAACATTTTATAACCTTACCGTCTGAGCAAACACCGTGCTGGAGATCATTGCCGTGAGTGCTCTGGTCTTCCTTTAGGAAAGTTTTTCAAAGCTGCCTAAAAGTCAGCTTTAAATTGTCAATAAAGGGTGGAGCTGGATAATTACTCCAGCAGAGGGCTTTGGACAGACACATTCTGGAGTAAAAGTCTGTGCTGGGTGGCAGCTGGGGTGAGCTGCTGCCAGCAGGAGGGGTCAGTGAACGGTGGGGTGGAGACGGGTCACATGGATGAAGGTACAGGTCACTTCTGCAAGGGGACAACACTTGCTGTGACAAATTATTTTAATTTTTTTTAAGTTATGGAATTAGATTTTATCCATTTCCTCGCAGTGTCTGGACTCCTGAAGGCTGTTAACCATTGGTGCAACTCTAGTGTCAACTCCACCCGTGTCCCAAGCAACACTACCGCCTGTCAAAAACTGATCTGTGTTAAATGTGCTTTCACCATGTCAAGGGACAACTTGGCTGTAGCTGATAGTTGTGTTGTTAATGGGACATGCTGCTGTAAAAATAAAGGCTTTTGAGGTAAAAGCAGCTGTAAGTGGCGAATCGAAGATGGTGAGCGATACAGTTTGCTGTGGATGATGTTTGGCAGTGTGGGATCCTGAGTGATGCTGTGGAAACAATGCAGGATCTGGCAGAGGTCTGTTAACTTCCTCAGCACTGGAGTCCTCCCAGGGAAGGTCATTTACTTGTACTTTTTGTTGCTGATTAGTGCTCAAGTGTCTGGAAATCTTGCCAGATAGCATTCCTCTGATGTCAGGGAAAAGTTCTACAAACTTCATACTATTAAAATTCTCATTTCAGTTTGGGACAAAAAGTCAAAGAAGTGGGGTCACCAGCACCACCAAGGGCATGTGCCTTTGTCTTCTCCTCCAAGCCTGTCAAAGTTTGCTGCTGCAATGGAAACCCTGCTAGAAACTTCATTTGGCTATTTCTTCTCTTGTAATGCCAGTATGCTGCATTTCCTGGGCAAGCCTAGACTGTCTCTAAGGGTGGACAGAAGCTTCCTTAATATATGTAAATGTTTAAACAGAATTACAGGTTCTGTTGAGGTGGTGGCAGTGATGGGTGATAATAATAATAGTAACTAATTTTACTATGGTGTTATGTATAGAGATTTGAAGCCAGAGGACATGTAATTCTAGTGTGAAACAACTGAAGCTAGAAGTGAAAAGAGAATGGTTCAAATGGGAAGTGAAGAGTGAGAGGGGAGGAAACTTCAGAGGGAGGGCACTGGGATAAGAACAATTAAATCTGAAGTGGGAAACAGTTCATTTAAACTGAAACCAGAAGACTTCATCTACCAAAGTGGGATTCTACAGGATCACTCAGCTGTAAAGGGGAGCTAAGAAAATGTATGTGATTATGTATAGTTTATGTTTATTTAGGGATTATATGGCAAATTTTTCTGTGATTGCAGAGAATTTGACTGAGCCTCGCAAGAGGTCTGTACCCATTTTACGTTCCTGATCTGGCAGTAGTGAAGCCCTCGCTATATGTGAACTGACTCAGATTTAGGCCATAATTTCCCAAATTATAAAGTTAGAGACCATATCAAAGCAATTTTCTCCTTTCTCTTTTACACGCAGATGATTAGGTATATTATGTTTTCTCTGTTTAACTTGCAAGTCCATCTGGGCAAGTTTAATTACATCTTTCTCAAAAGTTATTGAGGTAAGATGATGCACTTTAAATAAAACTGAGACTATACAGACATTTTTATAAGCAGATGTGCCAACTATCTGGCTGTGTATTGATCCCCTGTGTGTTTTATATGATGCCTCTTTTCAATTTAGCTTCTTTGCATCTGAATTAGTATGTAGGTATTGAAATTAAATCTCATTTAGGGAGTTGCAAAAATACCTGCTTTTCCAAGCATCTATCAAATTAGGGAGAATGTGGACCCAAAATACTTCTTTATTGCCAATAAAAATGAAGTTTTATGGCAAAATTTGAGGTGATTAGTCTATTGCTTTATAGGTAAAATACTGCACGATTCTTAGAAAATCTAAATATTATTGGAAAGGGACCTCATTTTGTAATGCTGGTGTGGTCACGAGGACAATGAGAAGGTAAGAGACGCGGTGCAATGTAAAACCTGCCAGGTCGGGCACTGGGACTTGCTGCTGGCTCCATCTCTGAGGTTTAATTTAGACAACTGCATCTTTGTATGGTCTGAGAACTGCAGTACTGGGCTGCCCTGTATATCTAGAAATAACAATACATGTATTTGTTGCACGCAAGACACTGTTCTCCTGCTTCTTGAGATTTTGATTTGGAGCTTGTGCTTACTGCTGTTTGTCTTCAGCTGGTGGGGAAGGTCTGGAATAACTACTCAAAAACCTGCCGCTGTGTAAATGTTTCGTCTGCTGACACTGCCCTGCATAGGTGCAAAATTTTGTTCCCTTTTCTCCACGCTTTTGTGGGTATTTTCATTATTTAGAACATTAACAGGAGCCACTGAGGGAAACATTAGTTTCCATTCAGACTTGTGGGGTTAATTCCCTAGGCTTTGCCTTCTGCCCTTACCAGGTGCAGTGGAGCAGTGACCAAAAATTATGCTGGCAGCGATCATTATTATTTGGATAAAGGTCTTTCAGCTAGGCAGCAATCAAGGGTGATCATCCAAATGGAGTAAGAGGGGAAAGGGTCAATTCAACTTTGATAATTATAGTGCTATAAATGTAGGCAATAGCAGGATTACCCTTTACTGACAGCTAAACGTGTAAATAGGCTGGGAGAGCATTGCTGGCTTATGTTAGCCAGAGCAGAAAGTGAGGCTCTCCACTACATCTGCATGATTTTGTAGGGTTTCTCAAAGAAATGTGTGTTGCCTTCTACAGCTAGGCACTGATTGTCTCAAGTGCTCCAGGTCTTACAGGATTTGGGCCATTAAATAGAACAGATGCTTATATATTCTTGCCAGTTTGTGCTCAAAGTCAGACTATGGCAAGTAAGTGGGCTGCACGCAATAAATAATTGCTTTTAATGAATAGAGCACAGAATGCTATAGTGCAGCTCATTCATCTGAACATTGTTTAATGCTGGTTTATTGAAGCATTTGTCAAATGCTGTGACAGTCTGTGCTCTGAAATTAAGGATACACTCATGGCAGGCTGCACTGACTCATTATTGTAAGTTTTAGAAAAGTTTTCCTGTACATTACAATGAAAAAGCAAAACTTGCACATTATCACTTCAGTGCTTCGGTTTGGTTTTCCTTATGTATTTGAATTTTTTATTTTGCAATAAAATATATTTAGCTTCATAAATCATACTAAGACACAATTGTTAAGGAGTCTATATCATATTAATTAGACTGCAAAGCAAGGCAAGCATTACAACCATTTATAATCAAGTACTGAAGAAGTTGCTAATCAATGAGACAGGCAACTAATTAACCAGCCAGCCATCAGCATCTTCAGCTGAAGTTGGTGACTTTCAACTTCATTAAACTTTCCAGATGTCAGTGAAAGTATGAAAAATATGTCTATGTTGCTATATTGATGGATCTTAATTCCAGTTTTCTGAGTTTAAATGTATGAAGATTGCATCTGTTTTAAGGGAAATTGTCATTTATAAAACATCCCATGTCCATATTGTACAGCAGAAAAGGAAAAAAAAAAAAATACATCTGAGAAAGCTTTGTTTGCACTCTGTCCGGTACATGTTGAGTGCAGCATGCATTTAGATGAATTTCTCTTTGTGTCTGAAATACCTGCTATACCATCTTTTAATTCATACCTTCTAAGCCTTCATGGCTGCAAAATAGATCCCTGACAAAGTTCAGAGTATTATCATTGTCTTTACTTGTGAAAAGCAGATAATATAATAGGTGTTCAGTGACACTTCAAAGAATAAATTATTTCTGCACCTGCAAGCTTGCTGTCTGTGTAAACAGAGCACATGAAACACTCACTGGGAGCCAGAGCTAGCTTTATTCCTGTAGCCTTCACTCTCCTTCCATTTTTCATATGGTCCATGCGAAATGGCTTTTTCTCCAGGTTCACACTGTGTGGGCTTTACTAGAAAACATCTGAAGAGGTACTTGAAAGAAGGCCAGTCGATGGTTGGGCTTTCTGGGATGCGAAAGCAGGGAGTCATGCGGAAGACACAGCAAAATAGAAAGGGGCTGGATGCACGGTTGGAATGAATATGAGTAATAGATGTTTCCTCAGCTATTAAAATCTTGTTTCCGTATTCTTGGTGTCAACTAACCTTCATCAGCTTGTCTTTTATAATGTCCCTTAGAAGGGGAGTTACAATGAAACAAATAACGGCGTTGTTGTATTTCTGAGCTTTACTGCTCAAGTATAGGTTGTGATGATTTGGCGATAAATGGGTGTATCGTGTTCTTTTACCTTGCATATTTGTCATGATTTTGTGATCTCCTTGAATGTGTAATGCTGATCCGATGCCCATAGTGTGCCAGTGGTCTCCAGCCCGGAGTCATTGATGCACGTGTACACTGTGACCATACCCAGAGAAAGTAAATACAGGTAACTCTGAAATTCCAGACATTACTGGAAGGGATGATACTTGCTGCCAATTGAAGTTAAAAAAAAGTAGGAAGAAAGGCTTAAGGAGAGACAAGTTTCATTCTTGCAGTCTTCTTCCTGAGGGAAGAAGTATCTTTGAAAGAGGCGGAGATGCGAGCCCAGAGCACAGGCTGAGGAGTGCTACATCTGCCGGTATAAAAATTATGGCTAACATGACAGGTCTGAAAGAATAAGAGAGAGAGACTCCCAGAAATCTCTTACAGATATCAAAACAGGGAGAACTGAGGGTGGAGAGGGGTTTTCATTGTCTTGAAGGAGAGCCTTGAAGGTCCAGTTGTAACCAGAGCACCTGAATGAGAGTGAGATGGGAGATGCTTTTGCTGTTGTGCGTGTTCGTTCTTTTCAGTCCCTCCAGGTTAGGAACATTGAAGTACTTAAGGAGGAAAACAAGTCTAAAAGGCAGCGCAGCACACAATCAAACTGTTGCTGAAATATCTATTCCTCAACTGGAATAAAAATGCTCTCCGTAGCAATATAAGGGTGATGCCTCTCCTGAGTCAGGAAGCCCAGCTGCAACTCTCAAGTCAAGTGGCCAAGAAGTTATCAGTAATGGCTACATCTCTCATTTTATAAAGTGCAAAACCTGCAGATTCTCAGTATTTTCATATGTGATTGTGAGTAGTGGCACTGGGCAGAGTGGGCTCGCTGGGATGCACCAGCATCCCCACTCCTTTTCCAGGGAGGGAGGACAGACAAGCACTAGGTCCTTGTTAATCTGTTCTCACTAATGTTAGCAACTCATTTCAAAATATGATAGCTCATTTCCAGCATATGTAACATACAGCTGCAAGGCATTTCCTTTTCTTACTTCCAAGATCTAAATAACAAGGTACATATTAAAAAGCATGTGTTCTCTTTTTTCTAGTGAAAAGCAGAGGTTTTGTGTGTATTTTCTTAGCTGTTGTAATATCCTCAGGATAACACTCTTCAAACAACTAATTGGAAAGTAATCTGCATAGAATTTTCCAAAATTTATTAATATTGACTTTGCTTCATCAAGTTTAACAGTCACATTTCTTGATCTCTACTGCATTTCTGCATGAACTTGCATGTTTTCTTTTTTCTGAGTTTTGTTGGTGTGTTCATGTACTTAGGGTAGAGTATAGAAGTTACTCCCTAATGAAAGGGAAGAGTGACATGCCATCAGTTAGCAGGAGGAGAGAGAAGCTAGTGCTTTCCCCATGTAATTTATGTGAATCCTGGATGTAAGCCAGGCATTCATTTTGTTAAAATGGGGTTTGATAATTGAAACTAATTTAACATCGACCCCATTAAGTTGCATTTTATTGCTCATTTAATATGCCTGTCTCAAAAGCTCCCAGAATTAGGAAGTGGCTTTGTAACGGGAGTCTATAATTTATCAAAGCTCCAGCAGTGCAGGTAAATGCTCTGTAGGATCAGCACCAGTGTTTGCAATGGATGTTTCACCTGTGGTTGATCAACGCGGTGTCTTTGTGCGGTTGTGTATCAGATGGGCTCTGGTGCGAGTGGGTTAAGCGGAACACCTTGGGATCGTGCACCTTTGCTGTGGAAAGACGCTTGCTTTGTGTGGACAGCAGCCTGTGGATGGCCCAGCAGAGCCCTCTTCATTGCTCCCTGCAGAGTCCAGCAATCCCAGTGCTCCCTGAGAGAGGAAAGGTTTGTCAGACCTGACAAATGATCCTGGTCCTCAGATAGTGCAAGTCATTCTGTCAAAGGATGCCGATTTAAATCAGCTGAGGAGCTGGCTTTTGTTTTCACGACACAGGATTTCCGTGTTCTGCCATCCTGCTTTTGCTTTCCTTGATCTTACTGTTCTTTTACGTGATTTCTGCATTACACCACCATCAGAATATTTTCTGCAGTTTATAAATCACTAAATAATCTCATAATTGGTTAGCATCCCTTTTGGTACTAATTGCAGTGCAGTGCTAGATGATGGTTACTTGAACACGGTTGTGTGTATCAAAGCAGCAGTGAGCATGAAAAAGGCCAAAGGGCAAGAAAATACAGATGTGTGCAAACAACTGTGATGGATGTTTGTTTACAAACATGTTCTCCTACAACTCTGGCTGCAGGAGTGGTATAGGAATGATGAATTACCAGAGCTCTACCCTTGTGAAATGGCAACAAGAGAGAAGCAGTAAGAGTGCACCTGGGTTACATCATAGGGCCTGGGGACAGGGAGCGAAAGGGACCACACTGTTTATCAGCGCTGATGAAGCATGCAAATAGGAATTCAGCAAACTCAGCCAAAGTTCCTTAAAAGGACAGTGGAGTTAAAAGGCACAGCTAATATTACAACACGTGTGTAGCACAAACTAGGTGAGGATGCGTACAACTCTTTAAAATTATATCCGTGTCTGAAAAGCACTAAAAGAGGCTTTCTGCACCCAGTTTTAGCTGCTATTTCATAATCCAGACCACATTTAAAGCACACAGCTGATGTCTCCTTTTTTAAATGTACATGCATGCAAATGAATGCAAAGGACAGCAAATGTGTGAGAGGCAAAGCATACAGTTCTCTCACTCATCATGAAATAGCAACATTTGACGGGTATTACATTAATTAAAACACTACAGGGTACAGGAAAGGGGACAGTCAGATGTTTTACTGATGAAGGATTTAGAGCTCATTTGTACAATCAAAATCCTTTGTTGGAAAGAGTAGACACAGGGAGTTGTATGGGGTAGTCTTGGTGCTGAATTCCTGGGTCACAATGTATTTCTTCTCACCCAAAAATAGTGAATTCAATTCTGGAGTAGAAATGACATTGAAAATCAATGAGATCCTGTTTTAAAAACAAACAAGATAATCTTTCTCTATAAATGTTCTCAGGAATCAGCTGAAACCCAGAGAGAGAGAAAGCAGGTCAATGTTGTCTTCAGCCTACTGCTTCATTTAGTATTTAGACCATCCCAAGCAGATTCAGAAATCAGTGCAGCTCAGAGGCAGGAGATGAAGAAACCATGGGCAGGGCTGCGAGTTTAGGACGATCTTCACGTGAGCCTGCAGCTGCACACATCTGTAGCGTGTGCTGGTGGACTATGGCATGTCTGTGGGATGAAGTCCTGGACAGTTTGTCAGGAACTGACTAACAAAGCTGAATAAAAGCACCGGATCTGGGAATCTAACTTGGGATTTGGGAAAGAAAAATTTCACCTTAGCCTTCATGCAGTCGTAATTATTCCTGGAATAAGGATGTTCTAATGGCATCATTGCAGGCGGTAATAGTCCAGTTGCTGTGCTTCTCATTATTTGTTTTGAGTGATGTTGAACCAAGCCTTTAAAGTTTTATTTGAAGTCACGATTATCAGTTTGTTCCGACACCTATTGGTGTTTCTGTGCAGGTGTGGTTGTGCTGTTTTTGAAACATGCTTGCTGTGTATAAAATGTGCTTATAACGTTGGTTTTTCTTGGCCATACAAGCTAAATGTGCCTGTCAGTGTTTTGCAGGATTGATTTGTGAAAGGTTGTTAGCCTGTTAGGTCTTACACGTCGGAGTCAGCAGTAGCGTTCACAGTTCTTGCAAGGTGTTGCATTTAAAATTATGGCAGAGGCTTTTAACACTTTTTTAATTTAACTTTCCTTAATGTGACATACAATTACTGGTAAAACTTAACCACCCCTTCTTATTTTTAAGAGTAGACATTATCTGATATTTTACTGCTTTCTTCTTAAAGTATTTAATAGAAAACGCATGAAAATATAGCTGTTAACATTACAGCAGTTAGCAAGGATTTTATGTAATTTGAGAGATGTCCTAACATATCTTTATAAAAAAAGGGCATTTTTAATGTGTGTCAGCTGATAAAATGTGCCAGTCCAATTCAGTGAAATTACATGAGCCAAGATCTTTGTGTGCTTAATAATTAGCAGGACTGGGATTCTGGCACAAATTGTCTCCTGTAGGAAGGCTGAGTCTGAAAGGATGAACTTTGCGTTAATATTTATTGTGGTTTTGTCTGGTTTAATTCTCTTTGTATTCCTCTGAAGTTTGTGGATTTTTTTTTTTTTGTGAAGGAAATTGAATTGTGGAATCTGGAAGTGCTGCAGAAAGCAGAGGGGTCCTGGGTATCAGGGTGCAGTGGCTGCTCCATGTTTTGGGCTCCAGTCCCTCGTGACTGACCGGTGCAGCATGCGGGGAGGATGGAGGTTGTTTGACGCCGTGTGTTGTGGTTGCAGCACTCTGTGTGCCCATGGCATTGCTACCAGCAGGTCAGGTCCTGTTGTTCCGGTTCTTGATGTGTTCTGGGGGTGCGCAGGACCTTAGGGATCTCAGGTGCCTGCAGCGAGGCTCTCAGTGTAGACAAGAGGCAAATTCACAGCTAGAAAAGCCCCTTCCAGTGCACTGAGCTGCTAACGTGCACACCTGAGAGCTGCCTTGTCTGCCCCTGGCAGAGCTGGTGGAGACAGCGGAAAAGTGGAAAAATTTAGAGAAAACAGCAAAATGTTTTCCACCACTTTGTTTAGTTGTCCTCGAGGACACAGAGGAAGCCCTTGTTGACATAGTCTGCAGGAGCTGTGTCTTGTCCCTTGCGATTGTTGTTTATTGCGAACAGGAGAATGTAGTAGTTAAAAACTATTTGTTTCTGAAGACTTAAAAAGATCTCATGTAAATTCATTAGTTACTATGCAGCTGCCCACATAGCATTTAAAGCAATAAAAGATGTATTAGTTTCACTATAGAAATATATTAGCATCCAGTCTGTACTTAAATGAAAAATGTCTTAGCTAAACCATATGAATGTATTACCAGCATCTCTGTAGCTCTATAATGCTTAACTTGAGCTATTCTTCATTATTAATACAATCTAAAACATACAAAAAGGCTGCAAACAAACTCCATATAGACTTTAAGTGACAAAAAAAACCCCTGCTGTTCACTAAATTTCTGCGTTTATTGTCAATGCTCATCTATAGCAGCGCAAGGGCAATCCTCCAAAAGCCAAGTACAGTGTAACTAAGCACCAGGAGAGTGTTCTCACAGGTAGGAGCACCGTTTAGTTCGCAGGGATTGTAGTTTCCTCGTGAGAAGGAGTTTATTTCTGCTTATTTCGCAACTGTCTTACGGTCATGAAAATGTGTATGTACAAACGTTTGCTTGTTTGGACTTCTACCAGAGGAGTCATTAATTCATGATTCATTGCACTTCCCAAAAAAGTGGACGGAAGAAGAGCAAAGCCCGGTGAGAGGACAGTAACAGGGGTGGAGGACCGAATTGCCTGAGGGAGCATGGCAAAGGGTGTGAGGTCATGTCAAACTGTACTGATTTTTTTTTTTTATTTATTTTTAATCTCAGCATTTCCATTAAAGATGAGATCAGATATCCTCTTGCAGAGGAATTGTAGAAAGAGCCAAGGCCTTGAAAATTTCTTTAAAAGTCAATTTTTTTAAAACTAATTTTTTTAAATACCATAAAATCCTTTAAAATGCAGAGGGATAAAGAAAAACTACAGGGTTTTTGAAAAACTACAGGGTTTTTAAGAGTCTTTTCTTTCAGTAATGTGAGCAATTAAGAAGTAGATGTTAGTAAACCATTATTCTGCTTGCTCCTGGACTGCGGGACTCTCTGGGAATCAGATGCAGCTCTGTGGGGCATCACAAACAGGGAATTTTGCTCCTGGTGATGACCAGAGGTCTTTAGTCACAGCAAGGACTTTCCTACCAATAGCAGTAATGAACCAGGCAGCACCTCCTATATATCCCCAGGTCACAGCCAGTTTTATTAGTTTAAATTAGTGGATTTCTGAGTTCACATTCATTTCCAATGAGGTTTTCTCATGAAAACTCCTGTTTCCTTGGCCATTTATGGCCATAAGTTAATTTTTTTTTTAATGTTTCTCAATATTTTGTAGTATACATTCAGTTCAGATTTCATACAGGTCAAATTTAGTTTTCTTTAATAGAAACATATAACACACTGCTTTTGATAAGGTGATCTTAATCTTGCTTGCTGTGGCAGTGTAAACATTATATTCCCTTTCTTATTCTCTGAAGCACATTTTTAATATGGTTTACTCCAGATTATTTTAGATGTCCAATTTGTGAAGCAAGGAACCAGTTAAATGACAAAATTCAATGTACAGTCAATGAAAGCGGGTGATTGGGATCCTTTGTCAGAGATGGCACAGTGGGCACTAATTATAGTGTCAACTATTCTGTATCTTAATCAATTCCAATGATCTCGTTTATAATTTTTACTCTTACTGACACTAGTTATTTGAAGAAGTAAATTGACTATCTACATCATTTGCTTCTTGGACACAAAAGGCTCAGAATTAACAGGCTGCTTTTTCCCTGGAGAAATCTTCCTCAATGCAGTGTGGTGTTCTGCTAATTATTCCTTTGTCCCTTTTTGTTTTCCAAGGGTGACAGAGAAAGCTGAAAGGGATCAGTACATGCATGGTGCAGCCAGCAGCTGCTGAATGACCACCACTGGCAAGGTCTGCTTTGTCTCTGACGCCACCCCAGCCTGCAGGCTCAGGGTTACTAGTTTTCTGCAGTCAGGCGTGAATACAACGCTGTGCCAGCACAGAAAACTCAGGGTTTGTAACCACAATCACCTGAAGTTTCCAAGATCAGCCTGTTTTGTTTGCATCTCTCTGCTGCTGGGGGGTAGAACAGAAGTTGAGGCAGTGTTTTGGTATGTGTTTGAAAACTAATAATGGAATATCATAAATCAGGTGTCTAAGCAGGGTGCCCATTAAAAAGGTACCTTTGATGAGATCTTTGAAATACCTTGTTTTATTAATGCTGATGGTGAGTACCTTTAAGATACAGGCTTTCCACTTTGTTGTGCTACAGGTGGTTTTTAAAACAATCAATTTACAAAGAACATTTTTTTCTTTTCATGCTGTTAAAGCAAATTGGTATGTAATTAGATTTATATACTGAATAATCTTATTTGCATATCCAATTAATTCTTCCTGTTTTAATTCGTTAGGCTTGGATTCACATTAGTAGTAAAACATAACACTTAAATTATCAAGGATTCAAATTTTCTTTTACTATAATTTGTTCAAGATGTTGCATTAAAACTTGATCCTGAGCATCCTCTTCCTTTTAAAGGCTATTAAATAACACAGAAAAAGGCAATCAAAAGAAAACTAACCTGTGTTATAAAAACAATAAGGGTCTAGTTAAGCTGACCAAAGGAAATGCAGTGTGAATTTAGGCTTTTTAAGCATCTTACTTTTCATAGAATTATACAATCACAGAATGGTTTGGGTTGGAAGGGACCTTAAAGCCCATCCAGTCCCACCCCCCTGCCCTGGGCAGGGCCACCTTCCACCAGCCCAGGTTGCCCAAAGCCCCGTCCAACCTGGCCTTGAACCCAACCAGGGAGGGGGCAGCCACAGCTTCTCTGGGCAACCTGTGCCAGGGCCTCACCCCCCTCACAGGGAAGAATTTCTTCCTCACATCTAATCTAAATCTCCCCTCTTTCATCTTAAAACTGTTACCCCTCGTCCTACCCCTGCACCCCTGATGCAGAGTCCCTCCCCCCTTTCCTGTAGCCCCTTTCAGTACTGGGGGGCCGCTCTAAGGTCTCCCCGGAGCCTTCTCTTCTCCAGGCTGAACACCCCCAACTCTCTCAGCCTGTCCTCACAGGGAGGTGCTCCAGCCCCCCGATCATCCTCACGGCCACCTCTGGACCTGCTCAAGCAGGTACGTGTCTTTTCTGTGCTGAGGATTCCAGGAGTCCTACTTAAGGTCTGTCGATGTCCAAGGGCTGCAGATAATTTTTATTGCAGAGTATTAGTGGACTTTGTGAACATTAGGAGCATTGACTATTCTCCACTGATTTTAATTGTCAGTTGTGGAAACTTTGTTTGAAGTGGGAGCAATTTTTCTGATATCTGTTTATCGTTTTGACCGTCTTGACTTGTCACATCTGTATTCAGAAAAGCAGAAGACAAGCAAAAAACTAGAAGAGTGACCTGATTTAAGAAGTGTTAACGTGGCCTAAATTCTACACATTTCAACACAACAGGGAGGTGTTTAGCACCAATGAACCTCTACAACTTTATTAGCTAGACAGGGGGGTGGTTTTTTTGCCTGTGTAGTCCAAGAAAAGTTCCATTTTTGATTTGAATAAAGAAATAGCTTGGCACAGTCTCTGCTTATAAATTCTGTGTGAAGAGCCTCAGTCATCCCTGCCAGGCATGTGTCTGAAGGGCTTTACATCGATGGCTCTGCTACTCCTTCATGTTTTCAAACCTCAGGTTTCAGTTTCAGAGCAGCTGAAGCTGAATGGAGAGCTCTTGGCCTGTGAGAGTACTTAGGAGATACTACGAGGGCTGAAACATCAGCAAGACCAAGTATGTGTTTAAATGTGCTCAAGACAGTTTGTTCCCAGCATGTGTGATACACTCAGGTCATAGTCCTGCTTCCCAGTTACCCTCACAGTTTATTTTGACTTTGGGAGCAGAGATTTGTTCCTCATGGAGGAAAAAACAAAGGGCTTGAAAAGTCATTATAAAAAGAATAGATACATTGTAACCTGAAATTAAAGTGATATTTCAGTATAGTGAAAGTGCAGGCATGTAAAGGAGCCTGGGATCTCTTGGGCGGGTGAGAACCTGTTAACTCCGAGCAGGAACGCTAGTTGGAACTGTGTCATTATGGTCTGGTGCATAAAAAAGAAGGTGAACCATTGTCTGCCACGGAGAGAAAAGCACCATTAAACATTTAATGGTGTCTTCATTTAACGTCACTTGAAGCATGCAGTAAATGTGGCACGTAACACGCATAAGCTTCACGGTGTGGTTTGACCTCAAATCTTTTCATTCAGAGGTGATTTCAGTGCAGAGATCAAGCATGGCATGATGTCTTCACCAAATGCTTTCGATGCCATTGTTCATTACCCACGAAGTCAAGACCAGCAAGGGCACAGTCACACAGCTGCCCTTAAACTACCACAGTGAAAAACGTATGGGCTTTTGTAGGCTGAAGTTGTCATGGCGCAGGTGGGGGCACATACTTTGTCTTCCATATGGGATGAGAAAACTTTGCCTGAACTTTGCATATATACAGAAATATGCTTTTTTTAAATTTAATTTTTTTTTTTTTTTTTAATTTCAAAGTGTCCCTTGGGTTTCTAAGATATTTTTGGATGTGTTCCTATAGTTACTGAAAAGAATATTCTATCCCTTGGGAAGTTGTCTGTCCATCTGTCTAGTGCATCAACTGATGCACAATAACCTATCTATTTTTAACCTTTTCTAATGGCAAGCTTGCTGCTCACCTCTGTGTGCCCTTCACCCTTGTCGCAGTGGGATTGATGGCAGAGGTATCTGCTGTTCTCAGAAAAGTTCAAGGTCTTGATTTCAGTTTGACACCCAACTGCTTTATCGCATGTTTGCCTAAATCTCTCTGCTTTTATTTGATTCCAACATTTTGAGCAGGTTGTTCTGCAAAATGTTAACTGTTACCAAAATAATCACTGTTTTATTCTTTTTGTGTAAGAAGCAGGCCTTGGAGTTGTGGATTTTTTTTTTACTATTGAATGGTTAATGAAAGGAAGACTTGATTACAAGGAAAAAAAGTCATTACAAATGGCTGACACAAAGCCTAAAAATCCATATGGTTTCCTTCTTTCTGTTGACATCGGTAGACAACTGGGCTGCATGTCCCATGTCCATTGAAAGCAGAGAAACAACTCCCCATGATTACAACAGAAGGATTTTACTGGGCCTTAATGGCTAATTCAAGAGGCTTTAGCAGAAATTGTGCCAGTGAAAAGGAGATGAACTAAAAATTGGCATATGTAGGTCCATGAAGCTGCTTCAAAGTAAATGGGACGTTGCAGAGTAAGGGGTTAAGAATTGAAAATAAAAACAACAAAGTATTTAAATGATTTAATAAATGAGAAAAAATATTACTGTAATTTTGTTGCAGTGATTTGAAATATGTCCTAAGGTAAATTGCATTGGATCCTAATTAGCAACAATTGGTTATTAGCTAAATCTGGTGCCGGGGGAACAAAATAAATAGGTAGAAGCACTCAGCTGTTGCCTGCAGCTCTAAACACTGAATTTTTTGTGCCTTTTTGTACTGTTTCTACCTAAAAGATGAAGTAACTGCTGCAGATCTGAGGTAGTCTGCCTGCAGGTCGTGGGAAACACCTCAGTTGTGTTGCAGATAGACAGTGGGAAGTACAAATAAGGTGACAATTGGTGGCAAGACAATTACTGTGTACTGGTTTTATCTCATGAGGAACTACTACACCCTTCTACTTAGTAATAAAAATAAATTGCATAACAGAGCCTGTGCCCCTGGTAGCTTTGGCTATAGCTGTTAGATATGAATAGGTATACAGATAATATATTCCCTCTCTTGTTCTCTCTAATCTATCCATCTGCCTACTTTGTAAACTGTACTTGACCAAGCTACAAACAGCTTTTAGTTTCTAAGGGCAGGAAAAGACAGTACACATCCCTGTGTGTCGGAAAACTAAGTGAAAATGACCTCTAGCTCTAAGGCACTTATTGAAAACCTATTTTAAATTGAATACACAAGCCAAGATAATACAGGCTGTTTGATAAGAAACATTAGAGAAATCCATAACACGAGGCTTTTTATTATGGGTTTATTACATCAATCTCTCCAGTGGGTAATGGAACTTGTAAATATACTCTTATGTAGGAGTCTCCTTGCGGGCTTTTTATTCATGCTGAAGTAAGCACAGCAAACTTATTTGCTGTCAGGGTACATTGAATTTAAGATTAGTATTTATTTTGGTTCTAAAGAGGTTTTGCTTTTGTGAATTGGAAGTTGGCGGAACAGCTGTAGGAGAGGAGGTGGGAGCTGCAGGGAGCGTGGCGAGTAAATGAGTTTTCCAAGCAAGCTGCTGGTACCCGGCCGGGACGTGGGGTGTGCGGGCACCCCGTGGGGTGGGGGTCGTGTGCTGAACTGCTCACCTTGGTGGGCTGCCTCTCCGTCGGGAGGGAAATATTCCCTTGTTTAAGAAAGATCTTGCTGGTTTTCCACTGAATAAACCCAGCAAGAAGAAAAATCATCCGTGGAATTAGAGAAATATTTAAGGGAAATATTTACTGCATTACCATGCATACAAACACGGTTACAGTGTTCTTTTTGCTGTACACATTTGTTCTTTATTATTAAAATACTTTAAATTCTTTCCTAGAGGTAAGCAAAGTAATACTGCTGTGGCAGTAAGACAGCATGCTTTTTCTTGCTTTGGGAGAACTTAAGGGTACATTTCTACTGAATAAAGAGTTAAGGAAAAGTTTACATTAAAGTTCAAAGGACGAAGTTAAAATTGTACCAATACTAACAAAACCCCCCAACTTACAAGCTTTTAAGTCTGTTCATTGGAGGATATAGTAATTAATTGGTAGTTGACTTAATATAGGGAAAAATCTCCTTAATTAGAGGATGTTAATTGGCAAGACCAGAAACCTGTTGAGGTGAAGTCAGCATGACTTTAACAGCTTGACTGTTGCAGTTAATTCCTGTTCTAATTATAGGAGTATATTTTCATTCATACAATACATGCAAAAGGTGTTGTCACTGGGCTGAAAATGGTTGCAATTGTGTATAAAAGACATTTAAAAAAATTTTATAGCTCGGGTACATTATTTGAATTGAAAAGCTTAATTTGAATCACACAACCTTCAGTCAACACGTTGATTGCAGCTGAAATCCATTATATGTTTTAATGGATGATAGAGGTGAAAAAAAAAATGCGATGGGGAACTTGAGACCGGTTTTTAGTCAAAGGCTTCACCAGCTCCAGGTGGCTTGGACAGGGACAGTGTTTGAAGCCCCCCTGGGGGCTGCTCTTTGGGGAGCTGCAGCCATTGCTTGTGCAGGCAGTGGGTGGCGAATGCACTGTAGGATTGGTTCGTAAGTAATGAGCAATTCTCTCTGCATAACAGTGGTATGAAGTGATGTATTTTATGTTGGTGCAGTATAAACAAGACCAGGTTTGAGTGATGTTTTGCATTTCCAGCATTGACAAAGATCTTTTTACTCTATGAGACAGATTATGGTTGAAGAATGAAGGATGTGTCTATTTAAGGTCTGAGGGTAACAAATGTGCTTGTACTGTGAAACCACTGCTGTGTCAAACCCACGTGGAAGAAACCGTCCTGTTTATCCACCTGGCTGGGCACTTCCTCCTAAAGTATAACATTGCACAGTAATGCTGCCGCTAATGTGCATCAACAGATAGCATAGCACTATTTTTGTTATATAGTCTCACATGTATTAATTATATATAATTTCTATTTCTTGCATATTTAAAAAGGCAACACTTTCAAAAAAGGCATTTGTTCACATGTCTTTGAACTATTTTTGGCTGCCTCCTCAGTAGCTCTTACAAACTTCTCCAGCAGCCGCAATGCTGAGAGCAGTGGCACTTCTCACCTGAAGCACTCTCAGGTACGATGGGTTGAGCAGAAAACGGGTCAAGAGAAACTTCCTCTTTGGCTTTAATTTCTTGCTCCTTGTAGAACAACGCTCCGACGAGACAGCAGGGTGCTACTAAAGCAATCCATAAAGAGTTATTCTCTGTTTAATTACTTTGTGTATTCTTCATTATTGGAGTGCAGTGGTGTACTTCTTTAAGAAGTTAAAACCAAAGCTCCCTGTTCTGGTTAAAAGGCTGTATACAGAAATCCTTATTTGTCTTTGAGGCATCTAAAACACAGGACGTTCTTCACAGTGCATTCTTAATCCAGTATAATCCTTAATTTTCAGAACAGAGAAAGCCATTATTTTTTTTAATTGTAATGAAAAAATTGCTGGAGCAGTGCACGTTATTTTGATTACCCATTAAGACTTCTCTTCACTACGATGAAATTACATTATTTTCATTAATTTTCTTGCTTTTAACTTCTGACTTGTAATTTACAAAAAGTAAAAACCAACCCATTATCCTGGAGCTGGTGTCTCCCAGTTACTGAAGTCCTTCAGATGGCCACAGTGTTCAGATGAGTAATGCAAGTCAACTGCTATTTTGACATCTTCCTGATATTTTGGGCTATTTATAGTAAAACACAGCAAAGAATAGCATTTATTACTTTGCACTGCAGTTCTAATCTATGACTTTTATAAAGGCTTCAGCAACCTGCTGGTTTGGTGTAAGTGGATGTTATGTAGTGACTGATTTATTTCACTGGATTACCTCAACACAGTAAAAGACTTAATTTGTTGAACAATAGAATAATTTTTTTATTTAATTATAAAGTAATAGGAAAGATTACTTCCTCTTAAAGAAATATATGTGATCTCCCTTCTGTTCAACTGTTGATTTGTTCTCCTCTTTGATATTGAATTTGTTTTTTATCCCCATAGTCATTTTATTACAGTACACTCTTCAAAGCTTTTCCTTATGTCCTTTGTCTAACAGCAAAACAAGAGCCTCCTTAGGGGGGCAACTAGTTATATTTCATCTCTGGAGATACAATTATTTTGTGTTTATCCTCCATGCCTCTGGGTGAGGTGATGCAGGCAGTTCTCCATGCAGGCACACAGAGAGGACAGACCCCTGTAAACCACCACATGTTGGTCAGCAGTGGCACTGCTGCTGCCTGCTCTTTGCACAGCTTCTGCTTGGTCACCACGGTGGGAAGGCCTTGGAAGGTTTGGTAGACCATTGTACTATCTGTCACAGTGATGTTGGTTTCCAGATCATTTATAGAAAATGCTGTTTGCATCAGGTCATAGTCTAACCTGAAGCGCTTGTTCACAAGTCAC
This sequence comes from Athene cunicularia, assembly GCF_003259725.1. Lineage (NCBI taxonomy): Eukaryota > Metazoa > Chordata > Aves > Strigiformes > Strigidae > Athene > Athene cunicularia. The sequence goes on from NW_020799116.1 coordinate 11,244,190, forward strand.
TACATTTTGCATAATGTTTGTGTTTGAAGTATCAGTAGCCTCTGGGTAAAGAACCAGCAGTCTCCATAAGCAAAGAAAACTGAAATTTTACCCTTGGGATAGGCTGTGTTGTTTGGTAATTGCTGCTCTTTGATGTCCTTATATTACATTAAGGACTGTGTTTCCAGGAGCAATTTTCTCCTATTATAAGAAACATCTTAAAAAGGAGCTTCTCTTCCCGAAGCTGTGCTGGGTGGTGGAGGTTTAAATGGACCATTCGAGGTGAACTCTGTCTCTGCGGCAACCCCACCACGCTGCTCTTTAAATGTGAGCAAGGAGTGTTTGAAAGCTTAACCTGCTAGTGTTACACCAGAGAGAAGATTGTACTCACAGATGCCATCAATCTGAGCAGTTTTTAAGGGTGCTAAATTGTAGTGTAAGAAGTCATAAAAGTCAGGGTTTTGACAGCTATTACTGATACCTTTTCCCTGCTGCATTACTTAAAGTTCATAACATTTTTCAAAAATTAAAGGAATACATGCTATCCATGGGCAGATTGTACAAATTGTACTCACGGTTGCTCTTTTGATGTTTTAGTGATTGAACTCCTAGAAGTTTAATTAAGCCACCCTCATTTTGGCATTCAGCGACGTTAATTTTAATGCCAGATTCGCGTGGGATCCAGTGTTTGCATGTCTGGGTGTGCATGGAGAGTCTGGTCCCTCTGCAGGGATGACCCAGCAGAATAAATGGGGATAAATGGTGTCTTATAGAAAAAGAGCTGGGGGGAGACCCCGCGCCTGGGGTGGCCGTGCCGAGCAGGACGCGGTGCCGGTGGCTGGTGTGTCCCAGCAGCCAGAGCCGCAGCAACTCCCACACCCTGCGGCTTCTCTGTGCGGGGAATCACCCATTGGAGAGTGGGAGCGCCTTTTGTTCCGGCTCTGCTGAGGGTTATAGAAAGATTTAAAAAAACCACAAACACAAAACCAGAAACAAACAGCTGCTCCTCAAACATGCCCTGAACTGGTGCAGTTCCACTGACTTCAGTGAAGTTAAGGATACAGACACTAGCTGAGGTGCCAGCCTGGCATTCCAGCAGCAGCCTTCATATGCCGTAAATCCATTTATATAACATAACCACCGGAAGATTACAGCACTGGATCTTATTTCCAGGATTAAACACTTCTTGCTTTAGCAGCAGTGGGAAGAGCTAGTGAGGTTTTCCTGTCCAGAGCCAGGGGCCTGCCCAGCATCGTGGTACTGTGCAGTGTGATGCCTGGCACATCTCAGGAGGGCATGCGAGGCCTGCAGGAAGGGCTTTGATTTACCTCTTCATAGAACTTCCAAAGAGAGGTTATTCTCTTTTCCTGAATAAGTTGGATCAGTTTAAACTCCAGATACCCAGGATACCATCAGGCTTGCATTCAAGGCAGCCAGAGACTATTACAAGCTGATACTGGCAATTTTGCACCAAAAATATAAATACAAACCACCATAAACATGAGATTTCCCTCTCATCCTTCTTTCAGTTATACTGTAATTTCTTACGTTGAAATATTGTCTGGTTTGTTTGGTTTTTTTTTTTTAAAGATGAGGGCTAAACTTGCTAGTAATAACAAAAATGCAGAGTGTAATATTTGTAATGAGGCAGATGTTTAAAAGGTGCCTGTGACAATCTATGATAAAAAGGACACAAAACCCGTGCTCACCTTATTCCCACGATACAGAATATGAAGTATTTGCTTATGGGGCCACATGTGAAAGGTCGTGTTGGATTTGTAATACATCCATGCTGTAGGGAGCCACACATATCCCAGGTGAAGGAGTTGGGACAGGGTTGTGAAAAGCTCCACCACCGAAGTACAGGTGTGGTGGTCCCTGCAGCCTTCCCAAGGCTTGAAAATGAACTGGTGTTGTCCTTCATAGCTGTGGATGTGTACCTGGAGAAACTCTACTCATCTCCCATGTGCTCTTTTCTTATTCTTTATTTTTCTTTCTTTATATTGATATTAAGTTAGAAAAATTGCAAATCCCAAGCCCTTTTTGCAGGAATGTGTTTACAGTTGATTCAGATTTTTTTTTCCCCAAATACCCCTCATGTATTAAAAAAAAAAATCTTTCTGAAAAGCAGCTGCTTTTTTTTCCAAAGTTTATATGCCTTTTTTAAAATTGAAATGGATTGAATAAACAACTCTGCTACCTTGATTTAGATGGACACTTCTTTATTCTTCAGGGTTTTTTTTAAAACAGACTTGCTAGGTCAGAATCATTGTTTGAAGGTATTTAAACTGCGTGCTTCTAATACAATCTAGGGTATTTTAGATGAAAATAAATTAGCTCTTCTGCAGAATCACAAACAAATGTAGAGTAACCAGAAGCAGAGCATGCCATGGGAGAGATTTTTGAAGTTGTCCAGGAGAGACAGGTACCACCTTCTTACAAATGTTTAGTGATGGCTAGACCCGTGGACAGACCCACGACTGTGTTAGCATGGTCTCTGATTTCATACATTTATCTCTGTTGTTGTCAATTAAATTAAATTAAATTAAATTGTTGTTGTCAATTAAATAAAAGCTGCACACCTTGATGGCATCTGCCTAGCACCTTCAGATGAGTAACACAGGAGAAGACACAACTCCAACAGGTGGAGATAATGAAACTTTGTCACCTGTGTCCTATTACAGAGTTGTCCCAGGGGTATGGAAATGTTCAAATATTGCCAAAACCAGACGAGGAGAAATGTGCATACTGAGTTAAAAAATAGCTACTTTACCTTCTGCTTTGTTCATGTTTTGAAAGTTTTGTGCCTGTCTGTTGGCAGTAAGTCATGCATGCTAGCTGAATGCTGGTCTCCTGGGAAGACATTCCTGATATTCCCATAATTACTCAGCTGCACTGCCTGCTCTGGGCATAAGCAAGGGCTTGTTACGACAGCTCTCAGTGCTGCTTCTCTTAGTACTGTGCAACTAAATGTCAAAGTCATCCCTGATGTATTCTCTTGTATACAGCGTTGTGTTTTCTTGCCGTAATTGCAAAATGTGTGCCCATGACCCAGAGCAAGCAGATTTACAGTGCCCCGTCGACAAACTGAACCACCGTATGTGCATTTTCTAACCAGTGACATAGTGCAAATTAAGTTTCCTGGTCTTTCACTTGAAGTGTGCCAGACTGATTATCCCTCTTGCTCGCTGTTCCCCGGGAGTTGGTACCGCATCGCTCACGAGGCACTGGTAATTTGATCTGCTTATTCACAAATATTTGAGAAGGGAATCCATTGCCTAAACCTCTCTGTAAATAGCCAGATAAAAAGTTGGCAGGGATCAGCTTTACTTCTGACAGTGGCTAATGTACTTAAACCTGGAAACAAAAAACAGACTTCACCTTGAAGCGATGCACCGGGGAGAGTTCCTTTCACCTTGAAGATTTCTGCAGAGTTGGGCTCCTCAATCAATTGAGAGACTGTACACATTGCCAGAGTTGTCCTTGTTTTTCAAGCAATAGATGATACAGAGATTACAGGTTATTGCCCCAGGGACTTCTTTTTTTCTAAGGCTCCAGGATTTTAAAGAGGCTTTTTCAATATGAGTATTTCATAACTTTTTACTGTCTGCTGGTGGGGTGAGGAGGGTAGCATTTGTTAGCCTGGCTTTTACACACCTTCCTTATTACATGAAAAATTAAAATCAATTGAAGTTCAGGAAGGTATTGAGGGAAGGAAATATGTGGCTTTAAAATATGCACACAGACCTACTGCTTTTTTTTATGTTCACTTTATAGTCCCTGTCATACTCAGGACAACTGAAAATCTTAGTAATGATATGTGTTCCTGGAAGACAGCAATTATATCAACAACTTAAATTTTACTAATAAATCAATAGGTAATTAGTACAGACCTTTGAAACATTTATAATACGTTATTCGCAAATAGCTCTGTACAAAAACACCCAGCACTGGAGGGATCTGCAGACTTTGGGAGAAGGTTGAAGAATAGGTGAAGACAACTTTGTGTGCGCAGTGATGAGCTGTACTGGGGCTTGGTCAGAGTGAAGGTGATGTCAAACCAAGCAGGTGTATGTATAAGGGTTTTTAATAGTCTAGGATGCTGGCAACATCTTTCTGAAAGAATTTCACTGATTCAGTTCTCTTATTAGGCAAAAGCCATTTTCAGCCTGAAGTATGGTCTTTGTCCATTGCATCTAGGGCTTATTTTCGACAGGGATGAAAAAAAATTAGCCCAGTATTCCTAGCTATGAGATACAAGTATAGTCAGGATTCACAGACTCTGGGAACGGTCCTCATGGTTGGACTTTGCCTGTGCTTTTGTGGGAGGTTACAAACCACTCTGGAAGCCACCATTGCCAATGGCACAGGACTGTGTGGGCCTGAGGCCACAATTCATCAGGCATGGGATGTGGCTGCTGCCCCTGCTGTGGCTGTGACAGGCCGCCTGCATGCCTGGTGATGGATGAGGATAACGGATTGAGGCAAGATGTCTCAGAGCTGCTGTTCAGCGGTTAAGATTAGTGCTATGGATGGAGCAGACCATGAGCTGCAATTATGTCTCCCTTAAGGACCAATTTCTCTGTCATTGACTGACCTCTTCAGTTGAAATTATGTCACGTCCTGAGTTGAAAGAATTAAAAAATACATAAGCCATGAAACAGATTAAACACCTGTATTTCATCTAAGGCTTTTTATATAATTGAGTCATTGGAGATGCTCTGAACTCAATTCTTGAATATACAGTATTCAAAAACAGAGCAGCAAAATGATGTTTGCATTGGCATGTGTAATTTTCAAGATGTTCAACTGCAGATGGGGAAGTGCGTAGCAGGGAGGCGGAAGTGAATGAGCACAGCCCTTGCAGGTGATGTCCAACATACCTGTCATTTCACTTCCATTCACAGAGAGAGTTGTAAGAGCCCCAGCCTTTATTCGCTCTGAGCGTGTTCATTTTGTCTCTGTGTACACTGGTAAAACAAATGGAACATGAGGTAAGAGGAGAGAGTGACTGTTTTTTCTCTTGTAACCAGCAGATTTGACCAATTAAGTAATGACACAATACCATGAGTATGTTGTAGTGGTGGTGTTAAGGGAGAATGAAGAAAGTAACTGTGGAAAATTTATCCAGCAACCAAAGAGCCAAGTCATGGGCTCAGAGCAGCAACGTGCTGGTGGCATCCTGGTGGGTGGATTTCTGGTCAGAGCCCAAATCCATGAGAGCTGCATGTACAACAAAGGTAATTGAAGCTGTCTACATCCCATAGTTAAGTCTAGAGGCACAAACAGTTTGTGGTGGGTTTTTAGATATACAGGTTTAGTGTTCTTATTCCTGGTGACAGAGTATGTTTGAACACAGTCAGAATAGATGTGTTATGCAGCAGCTTTTGAGAACCTTGGTGAAATTGTGATATTATTCATCTCAAAACCAGAATGTCTTTGTTACTTCAAGAAGAAAAATGAGCTTGTTTTTACTTTTTTTTTTTTCTTTCTTTTTTTTTTTTTTTTTATTACTGCCCAATGGTAACAATAGATGTAGTGTGCTAGGTAAGGACAGTATTTTAATTTCCTGTCATAATCCTGTGTTTCTAGGGTTGGATATATAACTCTGCTGAATGATTTCCTCAGGGCTAGAGCTTAACTTATAAGACATCAGAACAAGCCTGATTATTATTTATGTATTTAAAAGCATATTTCAAAAATATCCCTTTGGTGTTTCTACTATTTCAGCACTGGAGAACAACAAATAACCTGATCATTAATGAACAGGTTCTGTGTTATCTTTTGTAACTGATCTTTTGGAAGAGGACCTGCAGATATCCCAGTGCTCTTCTATTGTACTAGTATTATTATTTTTATTATTACTGTTGTTGTCTTCTAATTATTCATAGCTCTATCGTGGGCTGATATCATCCTTAGCAGAGCAGTGTGAGTTTATCTGTTTATTTTCCTGATGTTAGCTGTGATGACTCAGAGAGAAGGCTGCTTGGTGAAGAAACTTGTGATTTTCTGCAGTAATGGAGGAATGTGCTTTTTTCATATACTGAAGAGAACATCTGTGATTATAATCATGCTGTTGACTTACTAAGAGAACACAAATTACGTTCTATTAAATACGTTTTTTGTCATAGGACAAGTCACTCATTACACTGCATTGGGAATTGCCTCCTCCCGGCTGTCTAGACCCAGTAGACGAGGCACAGGGAAAACTTGCTTGCTTTTTGCGTGTACAGAACAGGTAGCAAGATTTGATTTGAAAAACACTAACTTGATGACATTTGCTATAATTAACCATGTGGCATTTAAGCAGGTGAAATGACGATACCGCTGTGGCACAGACAGCCAGACTGAACGAGAGGCTTCAGCGATGAACTCCCCGAGCTGGAGCCTGACCCGCGGTTGGCATTTGCTCGCCCGCTCCGGCGTGGCAGGACGCGGGCAGAGGCAGCTGGTGGGCTGGCTCCTGACCCCTCCTCGCTGATGGGCCCCGGGCTGCCCTCTGGGGTCAGAGCACACTCCCCACGGGGTGGATGTGTTTAACCTTGCCTTTAATTCAAACTGCTCCAGATACTTGGATCACTTGTAAAGAGAGTCGTCAGACCACTACTGTCTCTGTTTCAAATCGTGGGGCTCTTCCATGCCTGCATGTACCAGAGTGAAAATTTATTTCTTCCTGTCTTCTGAGCCTCTGGATTTTTATGGCTTTGTTACTGTCTCTGAGGAATATCTGACGCTGCTTTTGAACTCAGGTATCAGATTCTTGCCTATCAGGTGTCACCCATCAAGAATAGCTTTCCACTTTAACTGCACTTGTACTTGGTACAGCGGTGACCTGGGAAATAAAACTGTCATAAAAGAGAGGTGATAGCAGGAGGAGCCATCTGGCTCGCAGTCCCCATGGGAGACTTGTAGGGTGCTGCAAAACAAGCCCAATCTTGCAGCCTGATGCAGGGGTTGGGAGAGAGATGGTGGCTGTCTTGCTCATGCAGCTTCTCACCCCAAGAAGCAAGCATGCAGGGGATGTCTTGGACAAGATCTCTGGGAGGGTGTTTTGCTCACACAGCTCAGAGTATTGCAGTAGAACTGTAGAAAGGGCATCTTAGGCAGTGACGGGGTGATGGTGGTGATGAGGAGGAGGGAAGGAGCCTCATCATTTGTTTCAGCTTTGCCCCCATTGCAAATATCTGGTGGTTGTTATGTTCTCTTTGTCTATCTTGACCATTTTTCTTTCTTAAACATGTGCGTCAGCCATGGTGCAGGGGTAGGCCAGGACGCTTAGCAGCCTAACGGTGGAGTCAGGCTGGTGACTGTATCCAAAGATGCAGAGCTACAAGGCCCACCCATTAAAAATAACACTTCACACAGGACTTTTAAAGTCTCCTTTTTTAAAATACATTTTTTGTTTCTTATGAATGGGAAGCACCTTTAGCAAGTCTTGTTCAGTGAGAAAACCACAGAATTATTTGTAGGACTATCTGGTGTAAAATTTCTTCCTTGTAATTTCAAAGCCATTAGCACCATTTGTGTGTGTAGCTGATGTTAATAGAAATGATAGGCAAAGAATAAAGAGCAAGCCGTCCAATTTAGTCTTTTCTTGCTCAGGAGGATGTAATGCAGCTGACTAGCCTTGAAGAGCAGGCTGTTGTGTTAATCAGCGATGCCCTTGAGCTGTCCTATCCATTTCACTTTCCAGTTTCCTGAAGAGTTGTTCTTCCCAAGGTGCAGTTTTGTCTTGAAGAAATACCGATTTGTAGTGCTGTATGAAAACACACAAGCATACGTAGCAGAAACCAATTCCCTCAGCAGCAAACAAGGAAAGGATTTTTATCATTTATACTGGATATACTCCAAGAACTCTCTCTTCAGTTTAGTTATTATCTTCCCCTACAGTGTGGAATATTCAATTAAACCTTTTCTCAAATAGGCCATAACTTTCAGTGAAAATTAAAGCAGTTCTATTTAGGTAACGATATCTGTCACCAGTCTTAATGTTCAGAGAGAATAGGAATGGTTTCACCTGTTTGCATGAATTAACCTCAGGTGACATTCTTCATGTTTCAATTCCTCAAAAGTGCAGAAAGACAAAAACCATTTACCATCCTACTGGATGTGCTTGCTATCAAGTTTGGGGTACTGGAGGGACACAGTAAATACACTCTTCATTTGGAATGTATTTAAGATAATGTGACATTTTTTAATAGATTTTGTGATTCACTAGGGGGGAAAAATAAAAAAAAAAAAATATATATATATATATCTCAATATCTCAACAGAAGCTAGGATAGCAGAATGTTCTTCTAAATTATCTGTCACATTCTGTCCAACAGCATATGGGCATACACCTCGTACTGTGTTTAAAAATATTTCTTTTATCATGAAATCTACTGAAATTTCCTATATCTGCATCTTACTGAAAGAAATACACTTCTCTCAAAGGAGGCAGACCCAGAGCAGTAGTACATTTGTTTCATCTGACATGGGAAAAAAAAAATGTTTTTTGGTAACCAATCTTGTTTGCAACTTGTCTTAAGCTGAGGGTGGCTCAGTGTTCATTCTGAGTTAAATCATTTCAGACTCGAGCAAAAGAAACGTAACTCAGAAAAATAAAATCTGTCACTGGGAGAGTGTCTCAACAGTTAGCTTGTCCGGGAAGGTTTCTTATTGCATTTTCCCAGGACAGTAAAAAAGTGTAAACAGTAGCACAGGCTACACAGTAGCTGCTGCGTATCATAAAGAGCAAAGTGAGCTATGATAAATTAACTGAGCAGCTTTCATCTGTATATATGCATATATGCACTGTTCAATTAAATGACTTGAAGAGAGCCTAATGAACACAATCTGGTAAAAAGGGCAAGGGAAAGGCCTGCGAAGCTCAGCAAAGAGGCACCTCCCAGCATTGGTGGGCTTCTGTGCATCAAGTGGCTGGTAGTGTTCATCTGTGATAAGCTAAGAATGTGTGTCGTTGCTCTGGGATTGCAAATCCATGAACATTATTGCAATAGAAATGAAGTTACCATGTTTAATTTTTTTTTTAAATAATAAAACCATAAAATTCATGTTTCAAGATATCTGGATAGCGAAACTTTGCTCCCACAAAACCAGACGCTGTAATAGAGTGAATGCATTTGCATCTGCTGACACTAAATATCTGAGCTCTGTTTGTACTCGGTAATGTAAGTTAGTCAGAAATGGACTATTTATGGTACAAGTACTTTGAGGTTTCTGTCTGCAAGACTCTAGACAGCAGTTTGTTTTATTCATTAGTAACTATTCAGTGTTCTTTGAACCAAGTCCTCCTCTTCTGTAAGGTATTGTGACTCAACTCTTGTCACACGCTGTGTTAGGATCTGGGCTGCAGTGACTTCAGTCACACATTAGACTGTAGCAAAAGGACTCTACAGGCTGAAGATTAAATAGTTTGGGCTTGCTTATCTTGGTTATGCATAGGCAGCAAGAAGAGAAAGAAGAAAGGCACTCAAAATAATTTTATCTACCTACTGTTGCAAGGTTTATCCTCTTCTATTCCCCTGATACACTGCCAGCTGCTTTCAGAGCTTCTCCCTGCCTTACCCAGTGCTATTCTCTTGAAAGCCAAGTAGCAGTCGCACCGGGGCTTTTTTTTTTTTTTTTTTTTTTTTTTTTTTTTTTTTTTTTTTCATATAAATGCTGAATGTTAAACAGCATTAGAAACAGATGTAATATTTGAAGAGTGGTTTCATTGATCTTTTGTGAGCTTCTAGGCAAGTTATTTAGTCTTTTTACCTGTTTGTGACTATTTCTACCTTCTTAGTTCTCTACCTTTTGTCGGATGTGTTTTCTGAATTGTACTTGGCTTACTAGTTATATAGGCAGATTGTAATGTTTCTTTCAAGTTTTCACTCCCCATCAAATGCCTCATTGCATCATGTGGAGCAGTGTCATTATACCTTGAAGACAAGTGTGTCACCCTAGGACGCTACACCGTAACAGTCTGAGCCCTGACCCTGCAGCCAGGTGATGTTCTGGATGTATGGGGACACATTTCAACCCTTAGATTTGTTTGTGTGTCTGATTCCCAACTCAAGCAGGTGAGCTATCTACTTTGTAATGCAAGATATATTTGCTTGTGATGGAGGAGGACCAAGAATCTGACCTTTAGTGTGACATGTTACAATATAAATTGCCACACTGTAATTGAAATAACAGCAGATGATAGTGTAGTGTGACTTCAGTCCTTTGTGGGTGTGTTGCAGATGATGGAGCCATGCAGCACATCCCTGAGTCAGCACAGTTAGTTTACTGGATTACGTGGGATGGTCTGGCTGGTGCCTGTCCCAGCACAACCAAGCTCCTTGCCAAAGGAACCTGGAGTAACTCTTACACAAGACCTGAGCACCAGGCCAGCTTCTGTCTTTTACAATTAGAAAACTGGATAAATTAAAATGTATTTTAATTCTCTTGTTTTCAAACCCATTGATAATAGTACTCAGATCTATAATCTTTATGGGCCAGATTGTAATATTCTTTCTTATAGAGAATGAGAGTGAAGCAGCCCTGGGTCTCAGAAACAAGTCAGGATATCATAATCTAGCCCTGTATGCTTTATGGTTATTATCTTTTTCTGCCAGCAACAGTAAGTTGCACACAGGTATAATTTAAAGCTAGAGATTATGTGAAATGGCTTTTGAGTAATAGATAAATCTCAGGCATGTATCATTAACATATAATTAAAAATAAAGATAAACACAACCGATAGGACTATACACTTAGTGCATTCTCTTTTGTGGTGGTGCCTGAGGGAGGAGACATGGGGGAGAGGTTGCTCCATTAGAATCTTCCTGGCAGAGTCTCTCTGAAATCCTTCCATGGAGACGACAGGATTTTCTCCCTGGAGTAAAGAGCTATTGTACTGTCCCTAATAAATCCAGCTGATTTCTCATTGTAGAGGGATATAAGGGCTATACACATTCATTTTCACCCTCATTCTATCAGGAAGACGCATCGTCTTCTGTTCGTTCCTTTTCCTTTCTTATTTTTTTGTACATCTCAACATCTTTATATTTTATTTATTCATTCTCCTCTGACCTCCTATACCCACAAATTTCCTGCACATCCATTAAGATGGACTTCTGGCAGCAGATGAGACAGCAGCGTGGCTGCCTGGCTAAAGTGATATCCATCCTCCTGTCCCTGAGAGTCCCTGCCCTCGGCAGCGAGGGAGCCGCAGGTGCCGGCAGCAGCACCCTGATGGCCCATGCAATTGCCTGTTGCCTCTTGGGTACTCGGCAAGAACAGAAGTCTGCTGTAAAGGTGATAGGGCAGAACATGATCGAAAAACATTCAAAACCTGTTAAAGCAAGGCTCCGTCCATTCAGCTAAAACTCTTTCTGACTATGGGCAGTTTCACTGGGTCCTTACTTGCACTATACTTAGGGGAGGCAGCTAGGAATTGACACTCCTGAGCCGAAAAGTCTTGGTGAAATCAAGATATCTCATCTTTCCAGGGAAGAAAAGAAGGTTTCCTTTATGTTTTGAACAGCTATTGTGAAAATAAAGCTGTCTAATACAAACAGGATGGAAAGCAGTGAATTTATGTTCTAACTTTTTGTGGACGTTTTGAGCAATACTGGCGTGTTACGTGACAATCTGTACTCTAACTGCAAAGTGGCACGCAGAGAAAAGCTGTACCTCAGGACCGTTCCTGTTAGCAACACTCACCCTTAGTTCCAGGTTTGAAAAAGAATAAGTTGATAAGATGAAAAAATAACACAAAAGATGAAAATGTATTTTTAAAGCAAAGAACAAAAGTCAATACAAGGAAGGCTCCTATAAGTAATCCTAGCCTCAGACTGGTGGAGTGCTGTGAAATGACTGCTGAGCTCTGTGAAGCTTCTCTCAGGTTGTTTTACCAAAATATTTTCACTCCTCACCTATATTTAGAGTGAGGTTTTTAATACTCACAAGTGTGTAACGTGCTTGCCTGCACCTTTGTCCCTGGGGAGGTGGGTGAGGGGCAGGGGCGGGTGCCTGGTGGGGGGGTCCCTGCAGCATCAAATCTGGGAAAGGGCAGAAGGTGTGAAAGGGTTTACCTTCCCCAGGGTCCCCTCAGAGGGGCTGATGCTCAGTTACACCCTGTGACTGCAAAAAGGTTTCAGTCCATGGTGACAGAATCAGTTGTAATGGAGTGGCTTCCCAGGGCAAACCTCTGGCGGTGTAGCTGTATTCAATAATGCAGTTTTTTAATTTACAGTGTAATTAATTTTTAATTTACAGTGAAAATATTTCATTTTTAAAAGGTGAAACTAAGCATTCTGATTTGAAGTGAGCTTTGCTATGATAATAGGGTCATGCCTGTTCCCATTCATTTGAACTTTGGGTAAAGTTTCAGTCTGTGCTTTACTTAGTGCACAGATATTTTCATGAAAGTTGACTCCATGTGAGGTTCAATGCTGTTGGAAGAAAAATTTGACTGCTCTAAAATAAAACAGTGTAATTATCACTTCTAAGATGAATGATACACAGCCTCTTGCTGCTCAGGTACAGTTTTATATTTTAACACTGAGTACATGGAGATTCCATCACCTATCTGTCACATTTTCCCTCTCTTTAATGCAGACGACAACACACTGCACGGGCCAGTTTTCCTTCAGGAGCCCAACAGCATGATCTTCCCCTTGGATTCAGAGGAAAAGAAAGTGAAGCTGAGCTGCGAAGTGAAAGGAAATCCCAGACCAACCATTGGGTTTGTTGAATGTTTAACTATTCTTTAGCATGATCTCCGTGCTACAGCAGTGTGTCCCAAGAGCCTTTCTCCTCTGTGTGTCATGCAGTATAACTCAGTGATGCTCCTGAAATCTATCACAGTGCTGGTAACAAAAAAAAAAACAGGCACCAGGAAATCACCACATATTGCAATGCAACTGCAAAATTTGGGCAAGAGTTCAAAAAGGCTACAAAGGGGTTATAAATAGTCTTGGCTCCCAGATTACCCATCCTTTTCCATAAACGTGGACAAAGCTCTTAATTGTTTTCAGCTTTATTAACTGCTTTGGGATCCTTAGAAGAAACATGCTCTACTGCTACAGTGATGCTGCTGCTCTAAATCATTTAGGCTGATGGGTTTTTTTCCTTTAGTGCCTTTCTCATTTTGTTCACCAAAGTAAATGCCACTCTGAAACCGATTAGAGTTGTCAGACCTCAGCCACCGTGCTGTCTTCTGACATGACCAACTATTTAATGCAATAAACTCTGTTGATTCACTGGTGCAAACATATTCAAATTGTTTCTCTGTACGTAGTGCTGAAGGTAGCTGCTATGCGGCTGTGTCTCCCTTACACGCTCTGTTGAGAGCTGGTGGGGATAAGGGTTGCTGTAACTGGGGCAATGTGGAGCTGGAATCTCTGTGCCCTAGTTTGTGACAATATCTGCTGTGAGTGAATTTTCTTAAATTTATAAACAAACAGCCAGCAAGTTGAATGGTTTAAAGATCCTGTTTCTGGGACTTCCCCTTGCAAAATGATTAATTCCAAAGAGCAGCGACTACAGAAGCATTAATCATATCAGAGACTGAAATATATGTCAAGGATATTGCTCTTTTGGTTAAATACTGGAATATTTCAATACTGCACAGGAAATTTGCATTGTTGTGTTTTTTCTATTTTTAATTAAGTAATCAGAGATGTTTTAAATCTTTATTTACTTCATGTTGTATTTTCAAATACCCAAGAGTATCTTAATATTAGCAGAATTTAACTTTGGCATTTTGTGCTATAGCTGGAAGTTAAATGGAACCAGTATTGACATCGGTATGGATTACCGCTACAGCGTGGTGGAAGGCAACCTGTTGATCAATGATCCCAATAAAACCCAAGATACTGGAACATACCAGTGTGTAGCAACAAACCCATTTGGAACAATTGTCAGCAGAGAAGCAAAGCTTCAGTTTGCTTGTAAGTAACAACGCAGCCTCCGTTCCTGCAGCGTGTGAGAAAAACTGTGAGCGCAGTGCCTCCTTCCCTAACTTATTCTGGTGTCTTCTGTGGTATTCTCTGAGGTGGTCATGGGGCAGAGAAAACACCTGGATTTAGAGGGGAGGTGTGAATGAGGAATAGATGCCTTGGTTTGTGATTATTTAGCTAAAATTGTATGTAGCCTGCAGGGTAAAATGTCTTTTTTTTTTCTTGAGAAAGAGCCCACCTAGAAAGGTATCTGGCAAATGTGATCTCACCATTGATTTTTCCTTTCCTTGGGGCATTAAAAGCTTCAAAATATTTGAATGAGCATGCTCTTTATAAGGAATAAATTCACAATGACACTTTTCACAAGTCCTACATTTCGGTACTTAGGTATAAGTACTTTCAAGTGTGGATGGTATTTTGTAACTCTGCGTGTAAAAGGGAAAACAGGCTGCTTCATATTTATTTGGGGTTACTGTTCTATATTTATTCGAGTAGCTGCTTCTTGTCAAAAGCTAAAGACAACAAAAGACACAGGTTTTGATGTGAATTAGCATTATATGAAATTATGTAAAGCCATTTTGAGGTACAGGGTAGAGTTTCTAAGAGTGGACAAATGATAACGCAGAACCACAGATCATCTTTTTTCTCGTGTAGTTGCGAAGGTGAAGGCACATAATATATCCACAGGCTTACTCATCCATCATCTCTGTGATTTCTCTGTGCCGTTGTCCTAGGAGAGGTGTCCGCGGCAGCTTAGTGATAACAGCAGGACCTGCTATGAAACAGCCTTGCACGCACATGCAGGAGTTCAAGGCAGTCTGTTCCCAGACATGAAGCTATCAGTAGTGGTGAGCTGGGCTTTCAGTAGAGCTTAACGAAAGATGCCTCAGCACCCCCTTGGCTGGGGTCATATTCTTTGCCGGTCAATCATTTAAGGACAAGCTGAGTACCAGGTTGCAGGTCCTTAAACTCTGGTCCCAGGCTTCAAAGTTCAGGATGTGGGACTAGAAGGGAGAATCCTGATGCTGGCAAGTAGCTGCAGACTACTTGAGTGAAAATACATCAACTTCCTTGCTTATTTAAATTATTAGGTGCTTATTAACCAAGAGCTTGCAAACGCAGAGAATTCTGCACAAAAATAAGAAACATTTTATCTTTGTTTCAGTTACAGAGTGTTTATTAAATTCTGATTAATTTATCTATCTTGATGAATGATACATCTGGCAAAAACCTTTCATTTTCTAGTTGAGCAAATACAAATTTGGTTTGACTGATTCTTAGTTAAGAAGATCGAATTCAAGAACAAAGCTTGTTCTTTTCCAGTTAAAATAATGATGAGGAACTTGAATAAATGTATTATTTTTGATTCCTAAAATTTATTTTAGATTGCTAAAACAGCATAATCAGGTTAGAAACATTTGGATTAAATAAAAGAAATGAGCATTTATCAAGGTAGGCTCTGTGCTTTCACAAAGCAGTAAGTCATTTTGTCTTGTGTAATCAGAGAATCATCTAGGTTGGAAAAGACCTTGGAGATCATCCAGTCCAACCATTAACCTCACACTGACCGTTCCCAACTACACCAGATCCATCAGTGCTATGTCAGTGCGACTCTTAAACCCCTTCAGGGATGGGGACTCCACCACTGCCCTGGGCAGCCCATTCCAACGCCCAACAACCCCTTCTGGAAAGAAATGCTTCCTAATATCCAGTCTAAACCTTCCCTGGGGCAACTTGAGGCCATTCCCTCTTGTCACTTCGTTAAAGAGGCTCATCCCCAGCTCTCTGCACCCTCCTTTCAGGGAGCTGTAGAGGGCGATGAGGTCTCCCCTCAGCCTCCTCCAGACTAAACCCCTCCAGTTCCCTCAGCCGCTCCCCGTACGACCTGTGCTCCAGAGCCTGCATCAGCTCTGTTGCCCTTCTCTGGACATGTTTGAGTAGTTCAGTGTCCTTTTTGTATCAAAGGGATTGCAACTGGAATTATCTGAATTACGAAACAGGCTGGTTTAAGTTTATTACAAAAGCTCTGCCTCTAAGAACCGGTAAAAACGGGCATCTGTATTAGTAGTGCCTGGTTTTCATCCTTGATGTCCAAGACGTGGGGATGCAGTAGCACTGCTTAATATAACTATTTACCTTTATGTGGTTTTATTCAAAACATCAACATGTTCGAATGGCCTTCTGTAGGTTCTGCTTGAAATAACCTTAAACTCTGTATGGGGAGGACTCATTCTAGCTGCTGCAGAGCTCTCGTAAACCTGTTTGCTCTCAGTTACTCCCTCAGGATTTTTCCCTTTTATCAAGTTTTTTTCCCCTGAATTTACACCCTTGTCTGACACCTAGATTGCACGTGCAGTCTCTGACCCAGCTCCAGCCCTTCAGCTTGGTCTCTTATGCCCTGCTATTTCACATATTATGACTTGGCTGTGGAAAGCAATTTGGTTAGAGTCTCAGGACTGTACTGCTTAACCTGTCCGTAGCTTCCCCTCAAACAAGCCCTTATTTTCTGCCCTGCTTGTGCATTGTGTGATTTTTGTGTTATCTCATTTTTATTTCTGAGGAAAGATATTGCCGGGTCTTTTGAGACCGATGTCTGGGGTTTTAAGGGGTTTTTTCCCTCCTCTTAAGAGTTAAATTCTGAATCTTGGGGCATCAGTAATATATGTTCGTTCATTCTTCAAGGGTTATATAATTCTTCTCTAGCATTCTCAGTGAAGATTAAACTGTGATCCAGATATTCAACCTCCTGTGGAGGTCAGAGAGGGTCAGCAATTTAATCCTTGAAATATGTATTTAGGTTACAAACTCATTATGATAAAAGTGCTAATATTTTCCCCCAATACTTGCTTTGTGATATGCCACTTACATTTCAAATTTGTTCTTTTTTCTTTTTTTTTTTCCCCCAATGCTATTTGTCTCTGAAATTGAACGTATTTTCAGAAAGTAAGGAATCTGCTGTGCCACAGTAACAGAATATGGATTAATGATATCCTAAACCCTGTGCTTATAGCAATACAGGCTCTCAGAAAATAAAAAAAAAGCTTTAAACTCTTGAGTATATATTCTAATAATGGCTTTTCCAAAATGATATACAAAAACACAGCTGAACTAGATTAAATTATGTGCTTTTTATTTTAGGGATTGGGACTTCACTTGACAATTTTACTCCCTGTACCATAGTTTTTGTTCAGAAATAACACTGAAATCAATAAGTTCTTCCTGGAAAGAAGTGTAGCTCTGATGTGGCAGTTTAGAGATGTACCCGCCCATTTCAGCCATATGATTAAATCTGTTTACTATGGCCCAGATCCTGCTTCTGTTTAAGTCAAAGATAGAACTTGTATTGATCTTTAATGGCACCAGAGCTGGACCATACCCCTCACAAAGTGATGAATGTGCAAGTCATTCCACCCGCTCAGTTCCTGCTCCCTTTGGCAAGACACAAAGGTGCAGAGTGGCTCTGGGCTGTGGCCAGGAGAGCAGAGCACTCGGAGTGGAGCGATACACTATGAGCAGGAGGCGCTTTGAGCGAGAGTCCTTGCAAAATTATTTCTACTGACTGAAATATTTTACAAAATGGAACATTACTGCACACAGGTGCTGAAAGTTGCATTTATACCCACACCTCCATAGACATAAAATCACAAAACAGAGTCCTGGGAAAGTCTGCAGGAGCTTGTCTGTCCCAGTGGGAGGCAGCACTGAAGAATTGAACCCTTGGAGAAGCTCACCAGCCTGTTCTGCACAACACTTGCAGACCATTCTCAGGGGTGTGTATTTGGAGGACTATGTAATATGATTTAGTTTCACTTATTTTGGTGGCCTCTGCTAGTGCTAATTATAACCTGCTAGCAGCTACTACTGATAGTGCGGAGGATGCTTTTACTCCACGCCCTTTGCAGACAATGACCCAAAGGCTTTCAAACCTTTTCCTCCCCCTTCTATTGACTATTGAGTATGGTAGATGCCCAAAAGAATTGTGCTTCTTGGAAGGTGAGCCTGATATCTTCTCACCAGAAATGTCTTTGCAGAAGCCCCTGATCTATCGCCATGTGTGGGTGACCATGGAGAGTGCCAGCTTCCACATGACTTGTGACTCTTGTCTACTGTCTTTGGGTTTGCTCTTGTTTAACAAACTGTTTGTAAAGCAGAAAGGGGCTAGTCTGGCAAACCTGTTCAAAATGAGCAACACTGGTGGAAGTTGGTTCAGAGAAAATAGGACTGCGTAAGATTTTCCTTTCTCTTTGTAATTCTTTGCCAAGTGGTATCCAGATTTATTTATTTTTTATTTTTTTTTTTTTTTTAATAATCATGTTGGTGCCGTGGGATAGGTAAGACAGGACTCTTCCCAGCAAGGAGAACAGTAATTACTATCTTACACTTCAGGTGATTTATGAGCACCTATAGAATAGTATCTCTAATTAGAGATTGACTTCGATATTTATTTTACCTTGCTGAGGCCACAGGTTGGTTTAGTTATTTTTACCACCAAAGCGGATCTCCAGACTGTGTCTGCTCCATCACCACTTCCACCTGCAGCAGCTAATGTGTCCCCAGGATGGGGCCAAGGTTCTGCTCTGCTCTCCTGGTGGATGAGCCCTGTGCTCTTCCATGAAGCCATCCTCAGTGCTGGTAGATGGAGATATCTTTTCCCTGCTGTGATAACTAGACTCGATTTGGCCCTAAACTCCTCATCAGCATTTGCACTTTAATCTGAAAACACACAAAGACAGTGCTACCTGCAGTAATGCTGGTTTAAAAATAAACCCTCTGGAGAGTGGGTGAGTAGCCTTGCAGTAGCTGTTGCCTTTCCCGTTGGTACTGATGTTTGTCACATGCTGCTGATTTTGAAATGAATATCCAAAGAGGAAAATACAAGTTCAACCCTCTGTTGTTATAAAAACTGCCTAAAAGTGATGTCTGTGAAATATGAGCTGATAGAGAAATGGGATCTACTTTTCAGGGGTTTTTAGCATTTTGCACACTGTTGCACCCCAACGCTGGGAGGATGGTTGGTGTCCTTCCTCACGCTCTGCGCAGAGACGCTTCTCCGATATCAGTGCCTTTCCAACCCATAGCAGTTTTCTATGGAGTTTCCTTCAAATCTGTAACTTAACAGGGCCATGATAATGCTGTGGGCGTTTTCTGCAGTTGGCAAAAATGATACTGAGATGTCCAGGGGGCTGAGAAACCAGTTTTTAGTACAGAAATGAGGCCCCAGGAGAGGCGACAATGGGGCTGAAGGGAGGTGTCCTCAGAGGATGCTGGAGCAGCAGCAAAGCATCACTGTGCTGCCCCTGGGGGCTCAGACAGATGAGACAAGATGAAGGGGGAAGGGTCTCCCCCTTCTCCTCCTGCAGACAGCCCTGGTCAAGCAAAATGTCCGATTTTTTGTGTGGAATTTAGCCTGAACTGGTTTTACTGTGTTTGAAGATTAAACTGTGCCTGGAGGGCAGGGTTTAGAGGTGGGTTTCTTTCCACCACTAACTAGGGCAGCAGCCTCAGACTTACCTATTCATTTATAGAAACATTTAACTTCCTTCTTCATTGCTGTGAACATAGTCCTGACTGCAGGGATTCACACTATTGTTTCTGAAAACTGTTTCCCCGTACACTTTATTAAAGGAATTTGTTTTATAGAAGTGTTTCTGTGAAAATAGTTGTTACGCATGAATTAGCAGCTAGGACTCAGCACTGTGCAGTGGAAATGGTAGCATAAAATACAGTAATAATGTGGTTGTAATGAGAATACTTTGGGGCTTTGACCTACCATCCCAAAATAATTTCACTGTGATGGTAGAAAAAGAAAATTACTCCCAACATTATACTGAAAAGGATTTTTTTTTTGAATATTCCCATTGCTGGAGTATTTCCTGTTATATCTTGTACCCGAGCAAATCCCATAATTTTTGCTATTAGTTGCTAAGAAACAAATTATAATTGCGGTTCAAATTCTTTACTGTTGTTACCTTCTTATTGCCCTGAAGTGCATTCATTTTCTTTTTGGAGATTAAATGATCAATGAAAAAATTTTTTCAAGAACAATTAATAATGAAAACATTTTCAGAGAACCGCCAAACTATCTGCCTTGCCTTGCCTAAACAAACAAGTGCAACAACAATCACATTGATTGATCAATGAAGCGATGCGCTGCCGCTCGGCTGAATGAGGCATTTGGCACGCAAATTAAATCATTTCCGCAGTGATTACTAACGTCTGACTGTTGAGAATAAAATGACGTGTTTTAAACATCCTGGAAATTAAGGAGACAGAGAGTTTGGGTTGGCTTTTTCAGGAGTCGAGCTGCAGCTGGGACAGCGGGTGTGCACGGCTGTACTCACCCCTCAGCAGCCCATCGGTCATCTGTGCTCATCCTCTTCGGAAAGTTTAGGTTTTTCAAGGTTTTTCTGCTTGTGAAGGGCAGAAATCCATTTTTGCACATTTTCCTGGCTCCTTCCTTGCTCTGGTTCTCTGTGAGAGCACTTGTAAAAAACCCCTGTGGGGTTTCAGCATCCTGGGTGGGAGCTGCCCACCCGCACTGAGGTGGGGGGAGCACCCATGCCTGCCTGCACACCGCAGCCCCTGCCCGCACCCACCACTGCTGAACATGTGTGCCTGTGCTCCAAGGCTGCTTTTCACCCCAGTTTTGAAATACCACGCTCAGCTATTTCTTGCTCAGGCATTCCTCCTACTTTTTCAGAGCGTGGACCTCAAATCCGCAGCTCTTCCTGTAGGTTAATTCACTTTTTCCTGGCATTTTTGTCAGTGTGCTGTGCCCATGAATACAGTTACAGTTCCAAGATAACATCCCCATGAATGGGGACCATGAATCTGCCTTAATTAATTTGATTTTCTTAATTTTTCTTACATCTTCAGGAAGTGGCTTTCTCCACGTGGCCTGCTTTCTATACGCATACCAAAATCTCTTTTGCTGTCTCATTTTTTTTTCCCTTTGAAGCCTTTCAGAGCCTCCAAAATCTTAACGCAGCTGTGCAAAGTGTAGTTGTCAGTGTCGGAGAACTGTCTCACAACCTCTGCACCTTTGCCACGTAGTCTCTGATGGGCGGAAAACTAGGCTAAGCCTCACGTAAGCTCTTCTTTTTTCTTTTCTTTTTTTTTTTTTTTTTTTTTTTTTTTTTTTTTTTGGGCCAACAGGGAGTATGTAGGAGAGGAGAGATACATAACCTACTTTACTTTCATCTGTTATAGAAAGACCCTTAATTTAGAACAGAAACATGGAATTTATACCTGCTTTGTTTCCACCCAAGGGTTATAAATAAGGTGAATACATTATTACTTAAAGCAGTGGCAGGACATTTGTAAATAATCAGCACACCTTCTCCCAGAGCTAGTAATCTTATAAGCCTACAGTGTTATTTAGGAAGTGTATTTCAGTTTATATCATGCAGAAATAGTGCTGCTGATAGCAGGGAGCGTTGCATGGGGAGGTGTCAGAGGGCTGTGGCAGGAGAGGTGCCGCCAGTGCCTCTGGGCATCGCACTGCAGTGAGCTTAAGATCACAGGTTGGTCACAGTGCCACGGTTTCTTCTGTGGTTTAGAAATTTAGGGAACAGCAAGGCACAGGCTTGACAGGTTTTTTCCTGTCTCTCTCCATATTTATGGATTTTGCCTTTAATATGTAAAAAACGTATTCAAGATATATGTCTGTTTTTCTATCTGGGGGGTGGATCTTTAAGAACCAAGTATAGATGTAGGTGTTTGCCTAAAATGACCAATTAAATGGACCGATTTGGTCCCAGTGTGGCAAGATCCAGAATGTAAGCTTTCTTTGAAAGAAAGCTCTGCTGTTACATGAAACTCTTCCTAGTCTTGAGAAAATTATCTTTGTGCTAAATCATGTCAGGGTGATGTGGAAGACTCCAACAACCTGGAATGAAATAAAAAGAGAGATTCCTTGTTTTCTCTGATGTTCTGAATGAAGCAGTAAGTAGCCAGGTTCTGAGCCCAGGTATTTGGGATGATTTCACTTTGAAATGGAGTAGATCTCTCTGCATTTGAAGATCTTCTGACCTTGGGCTTAATTCCTTTCACTTTGACATCTCACCTGTTAACTTAATACCACCTTTCTTTTTATATGCTTAATGCACAGGTCATAAAGAAAACAGTGTAAAGCACCCACAGTAAGTGTCTGTCTTTCCCTGGTTTTGCTTTGGCTTTGTGCAGGGTCTGATACTGTGCTATATATCAGCAAAAATTTCCTTTTCTCTCATTCCTGAAGCCTTTTCAACTCGTCTGTATTAGCAGCAAGGTAGTTCTTGTCAGTGGCTGCTTACCACTAGGTTGTTAGAGAATCAGTACACATCATTTGACATCTATTCTGGTCTTTGAAGGCTAAAAGCAAGAATAGTAGTATACTGGGAATATTAATGTGTCCTTAGCAGTAGTATTAATCCTCTGACTGTGACTATATTTACAGATATATTTACTATATTTACTTTTAGAGTATTTTTTCTTAAATCAAAGCCAAGGATAGGAACAGTTGAATAGCTATGAAATTCCAGTTTAATTTTGGCCTAACTTCAGAATATAGCCCAGCTACCTTCATTGAGTACAACATTAGCTCTGCAAACCACTGATGCCCAGCTGACTTATTCTGATCACAGCTAGAATGGTGCATAAATGAGAGAGGAAAATAAATTACAAATTTAAATTATTATTTTGACAATGAATGAAATAATAGCCTGGAAATGTAGATGCCGATATAAAACAGTATCCTCGAGAGTGCAGTGACCCTTCAGGGAACTCCTTTTTTCAGCGAGATTGAACCATACTTTCTTGCAAAGACAAAATGGCATATGACCAACTGCAAACTCATAAATTTAAGAGAAATTTTTCCCTCTGGACTTGTGGATAATTATTAGAGTTCATAAGGATATTTCCGTGAAATGTTAATATCGTGAAATTTTTATTAGCAATCCTGTAGAGACTTTGCCTGCAAATTATTCATAAGCAGCCAGGGTAGACTCATGCTGTGTCCCCACGTAGTGGTCCTTGCTTGTGATTTCACATATGCATCCATCATCACCACTCTTTTATCCTTCAGGAGTGAGTCTGGGGCATCGTTTCCATAACAAGTACTCTTCACCTGCTCGGTCTCTCCATTACAGACATGGATCTGTCCATGGAGATCAGTCAGGTCTGTCCAGGAGATCCCTGATGAGCCTCAAACCACATAAACAACTGTGGTTGCAACTAAAGCTTCTTTTGGTCTGGGTTCTCTCCCGTTATAAGTCTTTCCAAACATCTTGCAAAAACTAGATCCTAGTGTGGCACAAACATCTGTAGAGCCATAAGCCTCTGTTTTGATGGCATATTTTAATCATTTTTTCTGGTCTTTTAAGTCCAGCGGATAGAGATAGGACAAGGAATTGAGGTCTCTGTTATTTTCTCCATTATTAGGATGCTTCTTGAAACTCCACCCCTTTTGGCTCTAAATCTCCTGGTCTCTCAAATGATATAATGCTGTTTATCTGGTTTGAAGAAATAATTATTATCCTTTGGTTGATCCTTACTGATTCTATATCAATGCAAATCAGTATTGTCTTTAAATGTATGGAAAATAGCAGTTACAGGACACCCGGTCAAGTGCAGACTATACCCAAAGACCAGAGGTGGACTCTCTGATGGGATGCAACACCAATGCAGAACAATTTTATCCTAGTGGGTGCTTTTTCATTGTTTTATTTTTTCTTTCCTATTTTCCTTCTGGAAGGCAAACTCAGAGAGTCAGTGTTGGCATGCAAAGGACAGCAGAGCTTTAAATATGTTTGTCAAAAGTTGTCCCATGTTAGTTTTCCTGTCTGCAACAAACGTGACTGCCATTTCATAATTCATTAGACATGAGAGAAGAACGGAATGAAAAATATCTCCTCTCTAAGAGATGCTGCCTCGCATCATAATGTGCATTTCCATAGGCAGGCTGAACCACCAGATATAACCCTCTGAGGATCAGGATCTCTGTGGGGTAATTTTTGTTTGTGTTTCTATCAAGTAAAGGGAAATTGTTCTTTGAAACTTCTAGCTCAGTGAGCTTGTGTCAGATTATTTTACATTATTTTGGGTCTGAATTTGCATTCACTTAGGTGCACAAAGTAAGAAGGTGCAGGACAGCACGATCCGGTGGGGAACGCATGAGGCACCTGCAATGTTAATGCTAAAGTGAGAGAGGGCTGCCTAGTATCTCCTGCTGCAGATAGAAGTACTGCTTTCTGGCTATAGCAAAACCATCAGTGCTGGAAGAAGGTGTGCAAATAGTGCATTGTTTTTGCTAGGAAAATATAAAAAAATTCTGAGAGAAGTAACTCCATTCAAGTCAACCCAAGGGGAAATGTCTGCCCAGATTTTCCAGATTAAAGTAATAAAATAAGGTTTTCTGTCTCCTCGGCATTTTGTCTCAAGCAGGAGAGTTGCTTCAAAATGAACATTTGAAATATTTCCAATGGAAGGATAGTAAACAGGTGGCTTTTATGAAATGGAACGTAAAGTCAAAGAGGTTTTTGTTTTGGTTTGGTTTGGTTTGGTTTTTGTGACATCATAGAGTGATTTGATTTGGAAAGAGAACAGTGGGTGTCTTGCAGATACTGCTAAAAGCCCTTGTTCCCCAGTAAGATGAGTGGCATGAAGAAGGCAAAAAAAAAAAGTACTGGGGCTGCCTTGTCACCTGTTTGGAAGCAGGGATCAAATCCCAGCAAGGTGCTGAGGATACAGTGCGTCTGGAGGAGCCATCATGGCGAGGACAAGCAGCTCGTGCTTGGTGTGCCAGAGGAAGGAGAACTGGTCTGAGCACAACGCAAGGATCCGTGACTCTCACAGCTGTATTGTGGCCAGGGGCATTGATAATACTTGAGAAAAAGCTGTCATAGTCTTTGGGATGCAAGGTAAAAGCCTGAGGAGGAATTTTAGCCATGCGGGTAGACAAATCATCCTGTCTTTGATAGATGGTAGTCATAAAGGCTTGGCAAGATTTAAACATAGTCTCAATATGAGAACCCAGATAGAGATGTCAAAGTCCAAGATGATACATAGGTCAGAGATGTGAGTGACAGGGAGAGCAGGGAAGGCTTGGGAGAAAAGCAGATCTTGGCTTGCATGTCAACACACCAGCTTTCTCCTTTCCTAACCCAAGTGTGGCCATTTGCAGCTCACTCCTGGTCAGACAGGAGGAGCTGCGAGCCCTTCTGCCTGGCAGGAGGCACATGCCTCCTCTGAGAACATCTGGTTTGGGTTCAAACCTGCAACTCCTCCACCTACACTTCTCATCGTGTAGCTAAGTTGACCCTTCGGAGCAAACCCCACCGTGAAAATCCTCCAGCTGCAAATGCCCCCATGGCAAAGGGTCAGCTAAGAATTTTTGCATCTTGTGAGAATGGTGGTGATTTCTGTGCAGGAAAGATCAGGGAAGAGAAAGGTCTAGATGGCCAAACTGGACCTGGCCTCTTGGTAAAGATGCACAGGCAATACCTTGTTTAATGTCTACAGTAATCAAGTCCAAGCTAAAATATTTGCCAAAGGAGAGGCAGGGTAGCAAAATGGTAAGATGTTTACCTCTAAAACTTTCTCTTTTTTTCTGCTGTAGTAGAAATCCTAGTGAAATTTCTGTTCTAAAGGTCAAATTAGAAAGCTTTCATCCCCAGACTTGCAAACTATTTCTGAAATCAGTGACTAAAAATTCTTCATTAGAACACTAGCTCTTAAACTAAAATTCTGTTAAGCTCCATATCAAAGGTTGTTTTATTCTGAGCTGCATAGCCTGCTGTGTAGTCTTCACACAGCAGCAAGGACATGGGCAGAAGAACTAAATCTTTGTGTATTTGTGAAAGGGATGACATAAAACCCTGCTTTTAAAAAGTCAGGCACAGGTTTTATAGAGACAGTGTTTAGAGATATTAGAGCCATAAATATCAGGAGGCAAATCTTGTCAAGTGTTTCGAGAGCAAAAAGCTTTAATGCTTTTGTGGGTGCTAGTCATCAGTTAAAGTGCTTTCAGCCTGCCTTCATATAGACAGGCTATGATTTCTTCAAACCAATGCCCTCTAAAGTCTGAAATTGATTGAGATGCACTAGAATCTCATCTTCAAGACTATTTTATGGGCCAAATTAGCATAGTTTATAGTCTACAGCCAATGAAGTCATATTATTCCATGGGCAGCGATGCAAATGACTTCTGCCTCCATCTGGTTGTGTATTTTGTCCAGGATATGAAAGTATGCTCTGTTGTATGTGGAGAGTTATGCAAATGTGATGAAAACAATTTGGAAGAGGACATACAAGCTATCTCTTCGTAGAAGGTTCTTTACTCAGTCTGAACCAGGAAGATTTGGCCAATCCTTCTGGTCAGTTTTTTTGTTCAGTGAGGTGTCATTGCCAACCTATTCAGATTCCCCTTGAAACAAGTCTTTAATAAAAAAAAATAAATAAATAAATCCTGTTGACTTCAATTCAAGTACTGAATATGACCTTAAACATCATTCTAAATTTCAGATTGCTGGGATCATCTTAAAATTATTGAAGGGGTATGAGAAGCCAAACCCCATTATGCTCCATAAATCTCTTTTAAGTCATGCTTGAAAATTGATTTTAGGTGTCTTGGCTGTATCTGTGTACCTAAGTGGATTGTGCATTTCATGTATAAGAAGAGATAATTACTCCTTAACTGTACACGTTACTATTGTATGGGTGCTTTGAATTTCATTTCATATATGTAGTAAAGGTGGTGTTCTGTCCACTATAGAATGCCCAAAATTGCCAGTGGACAAGGTTTAGCTTTCTAATTTGTCAATTCTTAAATTATCAGATTCATTTTTAACCAAAGTGCAACTGAGTTTCAGGGGTGAAAGATATGTGGACTAAAGAACCCCTTATATGCTGATCCAAGAATTGTTGATAATCTAACTGAAGTATTAGTAACCTAATCAAATATTTATTAGTACAGTTACAATGATAGTAAGGAGAGAGTGCATAGTATCCAGCTATTGCTAACTCCCAGTAACTACACGGTTGCAATGCTGCACACAGTCTAGTGAGGGTGGGTATCACCTACCCTTTTCCCTCCTGTGCTTCTCCAGGACACAAGCTAGGTGGTGGCAGCCCTCCCAGGAGGAGGCACTTACAACCCCTTGCAAGCCTCTGGAGTTGCTTTGTCAGGAGAGCATGATGGGGGTGGTCTTCCCCATGGCTGGGGCTGACTGCAGGTATTTTTCTACATTTGCTGCTACTGTTGTATTACCTGCTTTTAGCTCATTGATTTCTCTCTTGGTTAGATTTGAGTTTTACTATATGTGTTTAATATAGGTAGTCTTCTTGCTCATGGTTCTTTTGTTCCAGCCCAGCCTACTTCTGCTCAGTCCTGGGTTGTGGCTCTTCAGTGAGGAGGAGCTGTGGGTTGTACCCACAGCTCGGAGGTATCTATTTCCATCCTGCAGCTGCACCAGTAAGACCTTTGGAATTATACTGTGGTTGCATTCTTGGGTCCCGTGTCACAATCCCTTGTTTTTCCTTCAATCACATACATCCTGTGTCAAGGTTCATTGAATATCTCACTCTGAAGGAATAATGATCCATATGAAGATATAGAAAGTCATACAGATACAGGTATTATGCTTTGGTAGCTATTTGCTGTTAACATCAACTTGGTAGAGCAGTATCACTGACATGTTCTCAAATTTGTTTTACAAAAGTCTCTAGAGATAGACTTTAAGTAAAATATAGCAGCATAAAAGCCACTAACATTTTTTTTTTCCTCTAAGCCTGAACATTAGTCATGTTTTCTTTTGGAAATTAAAATCCAGTGATGTATAAAGAAGTGATTGATGTATGTATGTTTTTGTTATAGTAGAATGAGAAACAGTTTCATATCAGTTAAGCAAGAATAGTAGTTAAAAATAGCGTTGACACTGCTTTTATAATCATTAGAAAAAAACCCTTAAATGTCATGACAAAGGGTTCACTAATGGTGTATGAGTTTTTGACAGTATGCCATTCAGGGCAACGTAGAGCAGTGCTTCCTTCTACATGATATAGTCACATAAATTGGCGTTCTAAAAGACATGCAGACACCTGTCACCATCAATTTAAATCATTTACTATTCATGTAATTTTCTATAATATTTTTGGTTTTGTTTAATAGTTCTATAAAATAACCCTCTTGCATAGAGGGTTCTCTCTTAATTTCAGAATGGACGTAATGACAAAGGCATTTTGAATTCTAAAAATATGCTGCGCATTTAAAAAATAAAGCAAACCATGGAAACCCTCCTCCGACAAACAAAAGCAGGCAAAACAGAGCTTAGCTCTCATAAAAAATCAGGATCTCTCTGTCAAATCACCAATGACCTGAGACTTGCAGCCTCCTGAGGGAAGCCTCCTTGTTTCGGTCTGGTTTTCAGGGCACGCTGAGTTCAGCAGCTGAGTTATTTCCATACTGCGGCCAATAATGGGAACCAAGCGGGCCTCGTGTACAAACAGCATAACCATTCTGCTTGGGTAGAGGTCTTAACAATACAACAATCAGTGGAGCTATAAATGAGAAGAGATATAAATACAAAAAGCAGAGGTTGAATATGACACTGCCCCTGCCAGCGGGAACTTGTGGGAAAGTGAGCTAGGATGGTCTTGTTTGTTTCCTTGTACTTTGATGTCATCTGTGAAGTATTTCTTTAAAAGAGCAAACTTTGACTTCTGGGAGTTATCTAGTGGTCGCTTAGAAAAAGAATTACTGAATTTCATAAATGAAGTACAAACCCAAGTAGGTCCTAGTAAAGGATAAAAGGCTACAGCTCTTTTGCTTATAATTGAATCTTCCTTGCTAAAAAGACTGATTTTTTTACATAAAACTTGGGGAAATTTTTCATTACTCTAGCCAAAGTTGGATAATTGTTACTGTGAAAAGCCATATGTTTTTGATTAAAATTTCCATATGCCGTTTACTAAGACAAACTACCCAGTCTTAAGGGGCTTTGGATCATTTCAGATTGTTTAAGCTTTTATTAAACCACATTTGAGGTTTTGGAAGGAGGTCATTCAATGCAATACCCTACTCAGACTGAAAAGCTGATGGGGTTGACAGCTGCTGTTGGCACCTTCTGGGCTTTTGAGCATTTTTGAGGAATAAGCATCTGTATCAGACTGGCATCATTTACCACTACCTGCATAAGGCTGAGTTTTAATGGAAGCTACAGAAAAATTTAGTAATGCAAGAAAAGACATTCAAGTTTGTATTAAAGGGTGGGTGTTAGTGTGCACACGCTAATAGCATATTGCACTCCAGTGCATTTCAGTGCCAGATGTCAAGTTTCTGTGCAAATATTAGCTAATTAAGTTGCTTTTGAGAGATAGCGTTTAAGGACTCATCCTTAGAGATGTGCACAAAGAACTTAAGTGACTTTCCTCAAGTCATGCAATCACACAGTGGTGTCAGTGGCACGCATCAATGTATTTTTCGCAGCTTTACACTCATGTGGGTCTGTTACATCTGATTTAGAACTGATCCTGTGGAGATGAAGACGTTTAAATGGCATACCCACTCATTAAATAAGGTATGAGAACAGTGCTAATTGTGATAGCCTGTCTGAATTCCTGTTAAACCTCCCTGTTATGTTCTTTCTTTGCACTGAAAACATTACTAATCATGTCCTCCTGTGATGGTTAAGCTACTGGAGCTTATACAATGGTTTTTCTCTTTTCAGTGGAGTCACTGGTTTCGCATTGTGTGCTCCCAATAACCCATTGACCTCCAGAATTGGAAAGCGTTAATATCTTCTTCCTCAGTGGTTTCTCTTAATTGATTTTGACAATTGCTTTCTAAATAGAGAATCTCCAAGTTAAAGAGGGAAAAAACTACTGTGCAAGTGTATTCTTTTTCTAACAATCATAAAAATATCTGATCTTCGTTATTTGAAATCACACATTTAAAATAAAAACCTGATCTGCAAGTTATTCATTGGTGTAAGCGACACAGGATTTCCTGTGAGAACATATGCTGCTTTGATTAGTTAGAGTGAGTTTGCATCCTTCTTGTGTGTGCTATGCCGTGTGGTTTCCTTTTTGATCCTATGAATAGAAACAGTAATTTTTTTCATGCTCGCATATTGCCCAGTGCCACAAATTACTGAGTTGTTAAACAGATGTACTTTCACCAAAAGTGCACGTGAGGATCCTGGCTCTAACAAGAAGCGGTTTCTATTCATGTAAGCAGTCCTTAATTCTGGTCATGTTTTGTTTGTTTCATGTGTAAATATTTTTATTGAAATTAAAGCTCCTTTCTTTTTTGATCTATGCAATGATGGATCACTGTAACTGAAGGAATTCGCACCCTAAAAACTTTAATTAAGTCACAAAGATGCCTGCATGCTTAAGCTTAATGAATTTATCACTTCCAGGCATTGTTTTGCTTTGTCTTGTTCGTTCCCTTCTGTTTACCAATGCTTATTACGTTATGTCTAATATTTAACTGTAAACTCCTAAAATCACCATGTCTTTTATTTCTATTATGAGGTATTTAATACCCTATGGGGTACTTAATTATTAATCATAATGTGATTATTTTCAGCTTTCTTACTGTGTTGCCAGGTCTCAGGGAGCAAACCTCTGGGACTCTCAGGTCTGTTAGTGGGCATCGGGCCACCGTACTATCACCCTGGCTTCCAGACCTCCTCCTCCTCCCCAGTATTTCATGCACCTGGAGGCTAGATGGGTGCAGCGCCCCGTAATGTGGCTTCCTGCTTATCACTGGCCATATTTTCCACCAGTTTATCCCTAACTGAACCTGGCTGCTCAAGTGTGATTAAAGCATAGTTAGCGTTTGTGCATGTTCTAGAAAGGTGCTCTTGATCTCCAAGCATCAAGGATGCTGAACCCACTGCTCTCTGTTTGTTCCACCAGCTGATGATCATCATTCACAGTAAGTGTAATTTCTCATCTCCATTTTCATGACTTCAGCTTCTACCACTGGTTTTTGTTACGTCCTCCACTGGGTTAGGAAACACTTCAAGGCATGGCATTGTTGCCTCATGACAGTGCTTTTACATGTGAACCAGTATTGTCTCATTCTGTTTGAGAAAGTAGTGACCTGTTAGAGGCTTTCACCGCCTCCCTCCCAAATCTGAAATAGAACAAGGAGCAGGAGACAAAAAAAAGGTAAAATATGACACAATGAGAAAAACACTGAGTAGAGGCCAGCCCTGTAGCAGCACATGCTGAAGAGCCATGCTGTGTCGTGGGGGGCATCTGCTGGGGCACAGTGGCAGATCCAGAGCCGGACACCTTCAAACCTCAGATTTCCAAGGTCACCTAATTCTGCTCAGGTGTAACTTCCAGTGGACAGAGAGTTGTTATCAAGGGAAACATGGAGCTGTGATAGTCCTACTTCAGACCTTCTTCCAAAACTGTAAGTCTGCCAAGAAATATTTAACTGAGCTTGTTGGCTCAATAAGTCTTCTGGCATTTTTGTGGTTTGTTGTTTTCTTTAATTGGCAAATAAATACAAAAATTCGTCCTACGTTAGTCAGGATCTTTAGGCTTGGCGCAAGGCAAAGTAGAACTCAATACTCTCGTCAGGGGAGACACATGCAGCTGAAGCATTTACACTGTAATTCAGAGTCATCCTGGAGCATTAGTTATTTTTTTCTTCTTTTGCTGTCCCATTGATTTTTAATGTCAAAAGTATATAGAATAATTTATTTCTTACTCTCTGGGCAGGGGTAAAGAGGCACTAGACAGCTGTGTTTCCCTTGGAGGAAGATAACAAACATGAGGAAAGAAATGTCAGAGACCTACTTCTGCGTTAAAGCATCTTGCAGGGTAGTTTTCAGCAAGTGTGTTTGACTTTAGTTTAGTCAGCGTCTTACCTCCACGTATGGGGAATTCAGCAGTACAAAATTTCAGTGCAATATTCTGCACCCATTTGAGCAGGATTTTGTAGGAAGGGTTTTTGTTCACTTTGCACAGCATGTGAAAGCAGAGGAGAACCTCTTGAACCCACACATCGCTAATCAGTATGCTTTGTAACTGTTCAACAACACTAATAACGTTCCTAATTTCTTGGGAAAGATTGCAAGGTGGTGTTTAAATGAAATTTCTTATTAATAAAATCTTAATTATATTATTGTTAATTCAAGTTACTATTTAGGTATTGCAAAAATAAATTTGAAGTGTGGATTTCGGAGTGTATGAGCATAATCAGCCTAATCAGTTTGATGAGACATTAGCCTTTCTTATAATTATCTTAATCTTGTTAGTTTACACGGAGCCAGATTTTAAGCACATGCATGAGGCTTTTCAGAATTGACAATTGACTTTCAAAGCTTGATAGTTTGCACTACGAGCAGTAGTGATGAATGCTCTGCTTTGTTTGCTGCCTCCAATTGATTTTGACCATTCTTCTATCATTTCTTAGTTGTTCATCCAAGCAGAGACTTTGCCTGATAGCAGTCCTTTTCTTCTCATAAATATATAGCTATCTGTTTTGTCAACAAATAAGATTATTTCTTCCTTGGGGAAAAAAAAGAAAAGTGTTAGAGGACTATCTTTGCATTTAAACTATTGAGTCATGCACTTTCTGTCCATACTATCATAGTCAAGAGTTGCTGATTCACCAAGCAGGTGGAGTTTTTTTACAATTAGTAATGAAAGACCTTTCCCATTCCCTCCCCTGTGATTACCAGAAGAATTCCCTAGAGCACTGTGTAAGTAGGTTTAAACATGCAGGCTCAGAGTTGACGCCGTTTTTCTTTCATCTGTTCCAAAGAAGACCTGCATCTGTCTTTTTTAGGATTCAGGCCTGAAAAGTGAATTCTGTATAATCTCTAAGATGTTTTGCGTATGTATATACATATGGCATAATATATTAGTTCTATCAGCATGGAGGAAGATATAGAGAGCTATATAGAGACATGGAGAATTCACCATTAAATTTTATTTGACACCAGTATTTTGGCAATTTTCTTTCTAGTACATATATATACGTGTGTGTGTGTGTGTGTGTGTGTGTGTGTATGTACATAAAGCATCTGCTTTGATGATTGGGACTTGTTCTGCTTTTACTTTACTTTTTCATTTATTGGACATAATATTAATGTAAAAATATTTCCAAATACCACGTTTATTCCTCCTTGTAACTGTGCTCAGTGAGGATGGGACTCAATCTTCTGCATGTATGCAGTCAAAATGCTTTTAAATTTATGGGACTGACAGGTGGCCAGAGGAATATAATAGTGGTTCCTGAAAAGTGCTATTCCCCGATTTTTTTCGCAACTTAGGACAGAAAAATGGCAACCCTCTAATTTCATTGATAATGGGTTTTCCTCTGTTTTCCTTCTGTCTTTTTTCCTAGGCCAATAAAAAGACAGAAAGACAATCACCGCGCTCAAAGTTATAGACTCAAACTATGATTTGAGTCTGGGAAACTCCATGCTTTATTGTCTTCCTGTACCTACAGATTCTGACCAAACAGCTCACACTGTTGAACCTGCTGTTAAATTGATACTCAGGTTCAATTCGGACCAGTTCTAATCTCAAGTGTAGTGTTGAACCTCCTGTGTGAATCCATTTTGCCCAGAGAGTTTGATAATGAGACAACTTTAGGACCTAATGCAAACGGCAGCACCCCTGGGCTCAGTAAGGGTTGCTTCGCTCCTTGGGCAGAAGAAAGATGGGAGGGTGGCAGGTTGGGACTGGTTTTGTTTTCACAAATAATTCACTGCAGAGCGGCTGGCTTTTTAAGTCCCCACAATATTTATCCACTAAAATCCAAATGAAAAAGCTGAAATAATATAATAATTAATTCCTGGGAATGATGTAACCTGCAGTGTAAGGATATGACGGAACTGTGCTGGAAATCTCACAATGACTGCTAGCACTGTAACAAATCACTACTTACTACTTCCACTTTAGTTCCCCTTTTGCCTAGACTTTGTCCTGAATTTGGCTTTAGCAGAAAGGGTCCATGAAAAAGGATTCTAAAATGAAGTGGTGACTTCTGTTTTTATTTATTAATTAATTTTTTTTTAAGTATGCATGACAGTGCTTCCAGAAAACATTTTCAAGAGGGGATAAAAATCAAGGCTTAATTTTTCATCCTTGTAACCTTATAATGATGTTCCTACTAGTTCCTGCTGTTAAATATTTATCACCTGTGTGTTTTCTCTGGTTCCCAACTGCACTGACAACAGGTTTGTAATCACCAAACCACAGCTCAGCTACTCGGAAAGCAAAAAAAACCTGAAAATTGAAATGCAAGGGTTTGTTAAAGATAAAAGTGATTCAGTGTTTTAGTGCTCCCACGCAGCAGCTGATGGTGCTGATCAATACCTGGTGCCACTGCTCAGCTCACAGAGAGTCACCTCGTCACTTAATAGCAAGTTTCTTGAATTCGTTGAGAAGAGAGGGAGTTGTATTTTTGCAGTGCCTGGCTTCTGAAGGGCAGGAAAAGGAGAGAGGTGGAAGGGGGAATTTAATTTAAGCACTGTGTGGCTAACATACAGCTACTGCAAGACTTCCTTGTGGGAAAGGAAGGGTTTCTTCTACACACGAGTTGCAAAGGCATCAGTGACAAGTCTTCTAAAGGGAAACAGAACTGGCTTATAACATGACAGTGATTATTTAAGGCAGTAATTCTTCATAAATTCATAAAATAAAACTAGCAGCATTGCAGGTTGCTGGAGTTTTATCTCGGTATGTCTTCTGCCCCAGGTAAATCATCACCTTTTGCCCCTTACCAGCCTTGCAGCCTGTGGAGACATTTTTGCTGCCAAAGCCCTCTCCCACTGCCCCATGACCCATCCAGGTCTCACCAACCCACCTTCCAAGCTGATGCTCACTTTGTTTCTCTGTCCCACAGCAAAGTCCTAAAGAACCTTCTGTCCTTCTCATGAGGGAAAAAAAAAAAAAAACAAAACAACAAACCAACATTAAACTCCCATTAATTGAGTTCTTTCTCTCTTGGCAGATCTTGAGAACTTCAAAACCAGAACAAGAAGCACAGTGTCTGTCCGCCAGGGCCAGGGCATGGTGCTGCTGTGTGGGCCACCGCCACATTCTGGAGGTAAAGCCATTTCCTTCTCTTGCTTTCAGCACTCAGTGGCAATTTGCAGTGGCAGGTTTCACTCTCAGAGTAGGTTTCAGGAAGTTTAAAATGGCACACCTTGAAGGAGAATGCTGTGGTGGTGCCAGCCTGACCGAACGGGTCCTGCTGAGGAGTCCTATTGACCAAACACACTGAGCGCTCCAGTTGGGTGTAAGAGCAGAGAAGGAGCCTAATTTTACTGCAGACAACTATGCACTAAGGAGATGAACTGATACAAACTAAAGCAATATGTGCATATATAGAAGACATGGCCAAGATCTTGTGCAACTTTTAGAAACCTTTCTCTGTGTGGCCTAGGTGTGTCTTCTGCAAAAAGATTGAAGATTGCTGACAGAGACACTTTTGTGCCTTTTTTTTTTTTTTTTAATACTCATTGTCACTATTTTTGTCTCCTCGGTGTTGGGGATCCATTAGCAGTTGTCCAGGTCTCATATGGTGATTTATTTCTGGAATGGCAATACATACTCTTCCTACTGTCTTTATGGAAGGGAGAGGCACGGGAGAGTGTTGTAGGAGAGGGAGAAATAACATTCCAGCAAGTTACATAGAGATGCTGAAGACACCACTGTATTCTCTCCTGATCTTCACACCTGCATCTTCTGGAAACGATAATCTGAAGGTCCAGATGGAAGGATAGAGAAACTCTGCTACCAAAATTCCCTGAAGGTTTGCCACTTTGTGCACTGTTGATTTTGCCTGGTGATACGTTTAAATCCATTATTATTACACAGACAGGTGCTAACTGTATCTCAGGGCTCATTGAGTGTCCAGCAATACAGACTGTATAGAAAATGACATTACCTGTCTTCTCTTGACAGTCACTGGTGTCTCTAACACCTCAGAAAGAGGCAGATTTCTGAATGTCATGGAGAAGTGAAAAAGCTGCAGTAGCAGATAGGCAAAAAAAAAAAAAATCTGTGATGTTAAAGTGGTCTTAGTGACACATACTCTGTAGAGCGTACTATAGTGGTATTACAACATGATTGCTCCCCTCTTAAAATCTTACTGATTTGTCATTTTTGCACCTGTCACACCATACTCGCTGTTCAGAGCAGGGGCAGTGGCGTGTACATCCCCATATGTTATGGAAACTGGCACCCACAGCAGTTACTGGGTCTGGCCCTCCCTGTGCCCGGCCACGGCAGCTGCTGAACCTAGATGCTAAAAACCACTGAAGAGGGGCTGTGGATCAGCCATGAACTTGTTTGCAGTCTG
Organism: Athene cunicularia; assembly: GCF_003259725.1. NCBI lineage: Eukaryota > Metazoa > Chordata > Aves > Strigiformes > Strigidae > Athene > Athene cunicularia. The sequence continues at coordinate 11,280,421 of NW_020799116.1, forward strand.
CATTGCTGTGCGTGAAGCATCAGCTTTAGCTTCATTTCCATAGTGAAGAAGGGAGGGGAGATTTGGAACATAAATACTTTGTGATCTTTAAACCCCGTTCATCTGAGTGCCTTGAACGTGAGGCTGAGGAGCAGTGCTCCCCCTCATCCTATCCCAAACTCACTGTGCTGCGTGAAGGTGGATAGTACCAACAGGGCAAGTCCGGGAGGGCCTGGCATGGCTGCTGGGCTGTGCTGCTCTGAAGAGGCAAGGCCTGAGTTTTCATACGCTTTTCCAGTTAGAACTAAGCCCGCCCGCACAGCCCGCTCCAGCTGGCACCAGTGGCCACGCGGTGCTGGCTCCCGTTTCTCCCCAGGCAAGTAGCCTGCCATCTCACAGAGGGACACGGGGATTGCACAGACAGTGCAAGCACGAGGCAGGAATCGTGCGCTTTTGTCTTCGTACCCTTAGCAAAGCTTCACTCTGTGGTCACTGAGAGTTTTCAGTTTTGCCGTAAGAAATGTTTGCAGGATGAACACCTTGCGTGGAGGTGCGGTGGCTGGTGGCGGTTTGTGTAAGCAGTGAGAAGGAAATTCTGGTGTGTTTGTTCAGGTGATTTGGGGGACAGTTTTGGACTGGGTGTAAGCACTGATGATACAGAAACATTACAGAAAGGTGCTGCCGTTGTTTCCAGTTTGGGTTTAGTATGTGGGAAAAAGCATCTTATGGTGACCAGGAGAAAAATCACGTTTCTGGTGCCCAGAAAGGCAGAAAACTGAAGGATAATTATTTCCCTCAATTATTTGGATGAGAATGACTCCCTATGTGACAACCCTCTATGACCTGCTCTGTTCCAGCTAGAAAATGACTTAATTGTAGCCAGATCCACCATTAGTCTGAATTGATACTATTACAGTTTTGTGACTAAGCTGGGCTGGAGTTACTCTGGTGGTTGTTTCCTGGTTTACGTAGGAAGTATTTAATGGAAAGTCAAGATAGGTCCCTTGTTCTTCAGGAATTAAATCTTCTCTGTGGTGGTATTTTCCTGTACTTTTCCTTCCTCCTTTTCCTTCCTCCTAAGGTTAGAAATGAGGATGAGTTTTAAAAGTCACAACTGCAAAGTTAATGCTTTTCAGCAGCGTGCATCGTGTTTCTGTTAGCCAACTGCATGTCTCCCAGTGTAATCAAAGCTATTTGGTCTCTAGCAATTACTGCGCAATTACCACAGCTGTCTCCTGTTCCAGCTCTGGGCAGATGGAGGTTCATAAGAGAATATCAGATATCACTGGGTAGTAGCTTCATGTCGGAAGACCGCTGTGTTTCATGGGCATCTTCCATCCCCAGGGTCCAAGGTAGCGTTTGCAAAGCTGTAGAGATCAGTTCCTTCCAATACCCCAATATCGCGCTGCTGGGGTATGACATTGCAAGTATTTAACATGGTAGTGCAACAGTAAAAAACGTTCAGGTTAGAAGTGAAAAATAATATATCTTGTTGAAAGTACGAGTGGCATTAAGATAGAGAAAATGCAATTACATATTTTGGAACTTGATTAGGACAGCAAAGCTAACTTCATCATCCTTGCAAAAAGTGCCTGGGGACGTTAATGACCAAGGCTGAAGCATAGAACTGTCTGGGGAAAAAAAAAAAAAAAATCTACCTTTTTTTTAATTAAATTTTTACTTTAGTTTCTGTTCTGCAGGGAAAAAAAAAAAAAAAAAGGCAAAACTATTCAATCTGAGAGCAGCTGTTGCTCTGAAGAGGTGAGGCATTGGGGTTTTATACCCCTTTCCAGTTAGAAAAGTAGTAAATTAGAAGGGAATCATTTCCTATCCACTATTATGTCATTGGTCATCTTGGTCTTAAAAATTATGGATTTTACTTTAAAAAGGCAATCTGAATCCACTTTTATCCTTTCAGCTGTAGTTCACTCTAACACTTTGCTACTTAGAAAGAGCCATATTTAAAGGCAGCTAAAAGTGGAATTATGTTGGCCTACATACATTAGTTGTTGAGAGGTTTTTTTCTTCTTAATGATACCAAATAAATAGCTTTCAACTATTCAAATGTTGCAAGAAATTCATCCTGAAAATGAGTCCAAATGATTAACAAGTATTTTCAGCATCATAAAATGAGCTGCATACAGCTTGCACAGAACAATTTGGGCATCACCATGTGTTGTCCCAATTTTTAGTTTAATATGAGTTGAGATTTCGGCATATGAATCTAGGCTTCCCCCCTGGACCCCCAAGATGAAAATGAAATGTATATTTCTTGCAGCACGGTTTCAGCAGGGAGTCACTATTTTGTCAGGTCAGTTCATCCTGGTGTTACATTTTGTTAAGCAGCATAATGATGCAATTGCCTCCTATGATGAAGTGCTTGCTGAGTGCTGGAAATTTGGAAAATAAATGTTCATCTGGAGCTCAGGAACTCGCTGGACTGAAAATCAGAATAAATGTAAATTGGCTTCTGTCGTATTTTCTGCTCTTGGAGCAGTGGATGCTTGAGCCCCCAAAGCCAGTCCTGCCATATTTATGGTGCCTTGTCTGTTAGAAGTTTTCGATTATTTTTCTTTTTTTTTTTTTTTTTTTTTTTCCCCTTCCCCATTTGTTCATCTACATACACTAAATCAGTGTAAGAACTAGCAGAAAGCTAGCTGGGTTGTTAGCATGAGATAATTACCCATGCGCGTGAAGGGTTTTTCCTCATTTCCACTGCTTTTTTAATCAAATGCCTAACAGTGGTTTTGTGTTGACCATTCTACCTGTGAAGCTCTACAGAAAAAATAATGTAAGAGGAAACATTGCTATGGGAACATGACATTTAGGGCCCATGTAGCAGCACGATGGATGTCTGCAGGTATTTAAGTGGACAAGAGAGAACAGTCAAAAATCATAAAATTATGTATGTAGCTAAAATTCGGCTTTGTTGCATCAAACACACAAGAGTCCCTATTGCAGCCGCTCGCTGCTACCACAGCTTTAACTGGGCATTCTTCAGTAACACCCGCAATAATGGGTTTGGAAATGGGAGGAACATCAAGAAGTTTATATTCCTTTTTTGATGAGCCTAGTTAAGGTATCTCAGCATGTCTTAGGGTGAGCTCTATAATTTGGATGCCATAAAACAATGCTACATTGGTTTACACTTTCCAAGCCCTGCTAGATCAATACCATCTGCTGTCACTCTTCAGAAGAGCTGTAGGTAGGAGTAATTGGGCTGTAGTTGCTAGACAAGACGAAAAGAAAAAAAAAAAAACAAAAAAAAAACCTAGGAGGAGCTTAGGTGGGAACAGTTCAGCTTTTCTTGTTTGCTTTTTTTCAGTATTGGTAATCAAATTTGACAAGATACATTTATTTGTTAAGATAAAAATATCTGAAACAAACAAACAAAAAGCCCCCCAAACCAAAACAAACACTCACTTCTGTTTCTCAGGGACCTGAATATAAGTTGAGTTCCATAGAGGTTATGCCTGGGAAGTATTTGGAGGTCACTGTCCTTTTGATTTTATCTCCAATTTTAAGACCAAAATATTCCTTTGTGCCAAATAATTCTCTTAATTTAAGTTTGTAGGAACTGAATCATTTAGCTGCCACTCTTAATAGATTTATTTGATAGTCAAAGCAGGGTTAGTTAATATTTTAACTACAACAGTTTTCAAATACCTTCTAACACCTCCTGTATTTCATTGCGAATCTAGAGATTAAAAAAATACAATTGTAGAAAGGTAAGCATGTTATCCTTGACAGCCTGGTAGCATACCCGTATACGTGCAGAACAAATGAGTCTCTAAATCCTTCCCCCTCCCTTCTTTGGTGAGATAAATGAACTTGTCTTTCCGGATTTCCTTTGCCCCCCCGCCCTGACTTTCTCTTGGTTCGTCTTTAGAAAGATGTATATACACAATGTTCTCATGACATTTGCCTGCCTTCCCTTGTGGGAAAACCCTATAGAGTTGGAGACTGAGATTTCCAAGTGCCGTGAGAAATGGTGAATGTACACAGAGAACTGGTGAAAATTATCTCTCAGTTACTTGGTTATTTAAATTTTGTGTTCCCTTTGCATTCCCTAGAGCTATGTCTTATTCTGAGATCTCTCTGTCTGTAGCCCATACTACCACTCATCACATCTGTATCATATTTATTCTCACTCCTAATTTATCTCAGTAATCCATGCAAGAAATAAACTGGCTGATAGCTTCTTTAGATAGCAGAGTGCTTAGATATGCAGATGGAAACCTGCTGACGTTTCTACAGGACGTGTCTTCTCCTGCCTCCTTGCTTAGGGCCTCTAAGGAGACCCAGGAACTGAACCTTCCCAGCACGATTTCTAGCCCTGAACCTCAACTCCCCTGACACCTTGTCCCTCTGCTCTTTGCTGTGGAGTTGGGTGACCTTCCTGAGTGTCTGGGAACTCTCTGACTGAACAAAGGCAAGAGTTAAATAAATTTTCTGTCTCTCTGCAGTGCCCATGTTCTCAATGTGTTTGTGAAATTCCATCTTCCCGAAGAGGAGGACATTCATTAAAGCTCAGTTGTTCAAATAACTCTTTCCCATCTGATGCCATTACTCCTGTTGGAAACACAGCCGTGGAGTCTGTGTCTGTGAGCTGAAATGTTGACAGAGAATTATTTTCACATCTTTTCACATAATGGATGTGTTCATGTTTTCTCGTTCTTTCCTGCCTGTTTGTGTTGGGTGTTGTTTTTTTTCCCAGTAGCTAGGAGAACTTTTAGTTCTGTTGCACAGCTTAATCAACTAGAACTAACTAAATTTTAGTATTTGACAGAAGAGATGGCAATTCTGATTTCATCTCAATCTCAGCCTTTCATGCTGTACAGTAGGTAGTGAAGTGTAGACACCAGACATGTTTTCAGAAAACACTTTACTGATTACAGTGGTGCTAAGACCACTTCTGTGCTCTGCAGAAAAATGATTAGTGTGTGCTTACTCGTCTGGTCAGTTTTTCCTCTCCTTTTTTTTTTTTTTTTTTTTTTTTTTTTAAATGTTTGGCTGTAAGTCTGGCTGATGGCCTCCATTATGTGATGAATGGTTTGAAGGGTTTATCTCATAAATAATCTATTTGGCAAATCACATCTTGTATTCCCCTGTGTGCTTATACAGCCCTCACTGCGTAGTACAGTGAGAAAGGGGAGAAAAACTGGGAAAACTAACCAGAGCAGTGCAGAAGGGAAAAGGCAAATATCAGGTATTTTCATACCATCAGAGAATCAGTGTATGGGGCTTTCACTCCCTGAGCAGCTCTGTGTGGCAGGGAGGGCTTTGGAACAATTTTATTCACTTGTTCTTAAATATTTGTGCCCTTTTACTCTCCGTTATATACTGCCAACCTTTCAGTTGTTTCTCTCTCTTTGAAAACTGTCATAGTGCCTTTTCATTTGTCACTTATGAAAATAATTTATTAACAAATGTTTAGAGCCATTTTTGTAACAATGGGAACAAACATTTGTAATATTCTCCATTGGTGTCCTTACAGTAAACATTAAGCAAAGTTTATGTTAAAAATTTGGAAAACAGTTAACCTTGAAAAGAGGTAACGGAAAGGGAAGAAATTACTCTAGAAATAGCTCATAGCCAAAGAGAGCAAGGACGTTTTCACCTAACATCCACCTAAAAGCAGGGGATTGTTTCATTCTGCCCAGGCAGCATCAGCCTGTTCTGCCTGCTCTGCAACATTTATGCTGCTGCATGAATGCATCTAGCATTTCTGCTGGATGAGAAATTCGGAATGGCTTTGGGCAAGAACCTTGAAGCACATGTTCCCTTAAGTGTTAAATCAGCTTCTTGGTACCAGATCTTTTTCTTGTGGTGCATTCCCATTAATATGAAATCTTCAGAGGAGGAGAAAGCTGAATCCTACAAGTTCTGTTACTTTCCTGTATTTGTTAGGATGAGAATGCTTCTCCTGCCATATTTCTTACATTGCAGGTAACCTTTCACTTTTTATGTCCTCACTCCACTCCACTCCAGTCACCTTAATATTCAGCCTTTATCTTCCTATAGTTTCTCCCAGTGTGTATGCCCTGAGCTTTTTAAAAATGTGCTTCTTGACAACTCATTGGCCCAGGACTGGGTAGTTGCCTTTTGCCGAGCAGATTGCCAAAGTGCTGAACTACCCCTTCTTTCTTATTGCAGTATTAATAGTTTCTTCACTCTCTCACTCTCTCTCCTGTCTTAATGTCTTCATAAGCCTTTGCTGCTTGGTCAGATTTGGTTCCAATTAGTGAGAAGCTAATTTAGAGAGGCATATCTCACAGATGGATGGGCAATGTGGTTGCAAAAGTTCCATTTCTCTAGGAAACCAAGCAAAAAATCTGCTAAGCTGGTTGCAGGTTGGTTCAGCTATTTGTCAGAATGCTGCAAGGTCATTGATCAGCCTTTCATGGATTACTCCAAAGGTTGGAGCAAAAATATGAGCAGGTGAACTGTCCCTCAGGGCTGGGAAAGAAAAGGAAGAAAGAGTCAGAGAAATATTTTGTAATAGCACTAGTCAATGATGCTTCTGACATATTTGAATGCGGCAGTGGCGTTGGTGTTGGCAGATGTGGTACAGGCTGGAACTCCAGTGTGAACTCTAGTCGAAGGAACTGTGAGCTGTGGATGAGTCCGTGTGGGAGCAGGACACCCCAAAGCATCTGTGGCCATGAATAAGTCCACGCCAGAGCAGGTGTTAAACCATGTTGTGCACGGATGGTTCCCCTTGCAGGATGTGGGAGGTGGAAGGAAGGCTCGATTTCCAAACAGACAGGAAAATACCACAGTAGGGTGGTGTTCCCTGCAGGCTGGGGCTCAGCGCTTCACAGGTGTCTTTCCTGGCATAGGAAAAGATGAAATTCAAACAGGGTTTGTCTAGGTACTGCTTATTGGAAGAGGATGCAGCGTATGTGTTGGAGATGTATGGGAGATGGGAAGGCCAAGAGGAGAGCAAATGGTGTGGCATCAAAAATATCTGAATCTGTTATCAATTCTTCCTCTTAATAGTGACTGCCACTCTCACGTCCCCATACAGTAGTCAAATTCCCGTGCCCAAAGTGTCAACATTTTTAAAATGGTTTCCAGAGTATAAGCTCTTGAGCTCAAAAATCCTCTGGGTGACTTATCTCAAGCCAAGAACCAGAAAATAACTTCCCCAAACCTGCCAATTCCTAGTGCCTTGCAGCATAACTCCAAGGCCAGGTCCGAGCTCATGAGAAGTGGAGGGATGCTCCCAAAATCTGCAACCAGATCTCAGCAGCCTGGCAGCATTTCTTCTTGACAACCCCAAATTCACTCAAGGTATCTCTTTCAGTAGTAGCATTACAGAGCGTGGGTTGGTCAGACATGGGGCTTCCTCACCAGCTCTGGGAGCTGCAGGAGAGAGTAATTCTTCTCCATCTGGTTCCACGTGTTGAAGATTATTACAGTTCAGCAAAAATGGGTTTCATTAAACTTAAAATCAGGCATATGAAACTCTCATTTAAATAAGAAGTGATTGAGAGACGTAACTTCTACTTAAAGTGCATCTTGATCATTTATTTTTTATACTATGCCACTGTCACTGTTTAAATTATTAAAAGCAAGAAGTAAAAATCTTCTCAGGAGATAGAAATTGATTAGATTAAAACTAATCTGGCATAACCCTTTCTCTAAAACTGCTGATTCAGTTTGTGCACAGTTTTATCAACATATTTTAGGATAAGTAATAAGGATAAATTCTTCCTGAATTTGGGAATGCTTCAGCTTGATATTTCTGACAGCACGGAGAACATGCAGTGCTGTTTCAATTGAGAAATTTATGAAATTACAAATATTTCCAATGCCACAAATGCCAAGATAATTTTAGATTTACTCTAATTTAAGCACCTGGGCTGGTGTGTGTGATCTGCCACACTTCAGCTTTTGTGAGCGAGAGTTGCAAAATAAGGTCGAAGTCAAGAACAGACCTTGGCACAGGCACTGAGACCCAAATTTCCTGTGATGTCGTTCATCACCTTTGGTGTCAGCACCACTGCAAGCTTCCTCCCAACCACCTACCATTGCACATTTGTGTTCCAGCTGGACTGTCACCGACAGGCAGTGAGGTAGGACCTGGGGTTTGTGACACATGCTGCCCTCCCGGAGGGAGGTACCCTCCCTAGAAGAGAAGAGGCTCAACAAGACCTTGGCAATACCAAAATAATAAGGAACATGACATGAATAGATTTTTTATTTATCAGTGACAGCTCATGACATCTTTAAAAAGAAATAATCTGCGAGCTAGTCATGTGGTTTATTCTCTTGTTCAGTTGCAGTCATCTCTAAATGAAGATTGAAATGGTATTGAAAGGGGGTAGAGCTCGCAGGGCTGGCTAAACATGACTGAAATCTGTCATCTGACAGGATTCAGTCAATAGGCATTTATCGAAAGTTGTAACATATTGTGATCTCTTTATAAAATAAATTAGAGATCTGAGTCTAGCTCCCAGGCTCTGCTAATCATGTGGCCACCACCACCCTTTCCCTCCAAACCGAGCTTTAGCTGGCCTCTTCAGACAAAGCTCTCGGGTGCGGTCAGGGAGGCTGATTTACTTTCAGCTCCCTTGAGATGGTTGTAGCAGAAAGTGTGTTGCTGACACAAACACAGCATTGATGTATCTCCACTTTTGCAATCAAATTTGGGTTTCCAGAAGCATATACTGCTTCATTTACATCAATAGTCCTGGCTGCAGGAGCACTCCTTCCTATGGGGGGTGATATTTTGTTGGAAAATAAATGGGAGTATTGGTTTTGGCATTTTCTGTTACCTGATACATATAGAATGTCTAAATGTGCAATCATGATGTTAGTAGATATCAAAACACTGTTTATCTATCAACTACGTGAAAAGAATGTTTTTTCCTGTGTACTTCAGCCAAGTGCCATAGCATCACATAGTGGTGCCTGTCTGTGCAGAGATCTCCTGTGAAGGACATACCACCCACAGTGCTTGGCCAGATATTTCAGCCTTGGAGTTGATCATAATATTAATTCATGGCAGTAAGAAAATTCTCTGCAACCGACTTTCTTTTTTTAAAGGTTTGATCTAATCTCTTATAGCTACAGTAAGAGGCTGATCAAAGGTAGTGAAAGCTGGTATTAAAGGATTAGCTGGGTCACATTGAAATATGTTCTAAAACAAGCCCAGGGACCTTTAGCTTTACTAAAGCAAGTGCACAAAAAAAAAAAGATTTTTAGGCTAACTCTCTCTGACTTTAAACGGAAAGCAAACTGACGGATTAAATCTGTGACTCATTCCTTAAGGTGATATCTGTAGCACTTTACGTAGAACAAGCCTGGAAAATATAAGCAACAATTGAATCTCGCACAGCAAAAATACAGTGCAGAATTAAAAATCATTGTAAGGCATCATTTATGCACGTGCCCAGCTTACAGCATATTTATTCTCATTTGATATTTGCCCATAAGTAATTAGCAGCTTCAGTCCAGCCCCCTTTATCTTTTCTTGTGGCCAATCTCTCCTCTCTTTTCCACTTGCTATTGACAGTATCTGCCACAGAGGCACTTTCTCTCTGGCTGTCAGGTGAAGATGAGTGTTTCTTTGGAAGGATGTTTATGCCACTCTGTGGACCATATCAAGCTATTATTCTTTTTTTACCAGAATTTCCTCATTGTAATCAACTTACAAACAGAGAGACCGTCATACAGATCTATACATTGCTCAGTGGGAAAAACTGTGAAATCATCTAGGTGTGAATCAGTGTCACAGGACACCAAGCACGCATCTCCTGGCTTCCAGAAGTACAGTGATTAGTAGGGCTAAAGGTTGTAGCAAATATATATCTGTTTACCCACTTGTGAGCGCTGTCTGCATTGTTGCTCTTTTGTAAGGTTGGCTTGATGTAGTTACATGGCATGTTACATTGCATGATTGGTAAGATTTTTCTTAAAGGTTTATTTCGCTGTAAATTGGCTGCCGTGACTCCCTGTGGGTAATCCTTACTGGGGGGTGATGGTGTTTCATTCCAGGTTTGCCTATCTGATAATTTCCCAGGAAGTTTCCTTAGCAGAAGTAAGCTTTCAATTCATAATTCCTTTCTTTAATGCATCAGTATCTTTCTTGACAGACCCAGCAACCAAACTTTCTGAGTGTCTGGTTGATTCAGTTCAAGGTTTCATCTCCACTGGGAAGGGGTATGGCTGGAGGGACTGAGCCTTCCCCAGAGCCTGGTCCAAGAGCAGCTGGGTCACTGCTGGGTTGAGCCTAACTCCAAAAATTTAAGTTTAAACCAGGGATGCATGAAACTAAGTGGCATCAAATCTAATCTCAGGCAAGTTTCACCAGTTTCAGTCAACACTGAACCTAGTCCCCCAAAGGTATCATAAGCCCTTATGACAAATACAGGTTGGGTTGTTTTGTGGATTTTCTTTTCAGGCAAGACCAGGCTGAGCTGTAAATGTCTATAAGACAGTTTATGAAGATTGTCAGACAGAAAAACCATATAATTTCTTCCAAAACCAGCCAGCCCATGTGCTGGATCAGTGGGAGTGCAGGAGGATGTCTGCTGCTCATCAGACATTTTTGAATTAAGTTTGCGTATTTAACTGTAGTTACAGTTAAAATACAACAGCACGGGGCTCCCATCTCATAACATTTCCCATTCAGTCATAGATAAAGGCTTCTGTTGATTTTTCTCCCTGAGGGGACATCAAGTTAAAATTTCGTCGAAATCCCCGGCGACACAGTGCAGTAATCATTAATGTTCCCTGTGCCATGGCAGCCAGCATAGCCAGCCATCGACTGAGGCTGGAAGCTGTTTGCAAGAGATAAGCCAGGTCAATTGTATTTAGCCATCAAATATTTAACCATTTTAGAGATACAGAAAAATGGAGATGCAACAGATACAGGTGATTATTGATTAGCCTTCAGGTAATGAAGACTTCTCACCTTTTTAATTACCCATAGGTGAAGCTCTGTATACTGGGCAAGCATGGAGTCAAGGGTCTGGGAAGCAGCCACAACCCTGCATGCATTGCAAATTGCTTGTGAGGATGTGTCTGACACAGAACCGGTCTGATTTGTACATTTTCTTCATTCTTACACACTTCTGACTCATTAATGTACGTGCCATGTACATGTGTATCCATCTTTTCTTGTTGCCATAAACCAGCACTAACAAACACACAGGCACAGTTATATTTACAAGAATAATCTCCCCCACGTAGAAAGGGGCCACTTGTGTTACTGTTAGTGCACGGTCAGGAGATGCCAGCAATGCAGCCTGTGGTGCTGTCCCATTTCCTTGCTGGTGTGTGTTGCACCCTGTTAGACCATATCTGAATTTGTACACTGTTGTCAATGGATTGTAAGAAAAAGTTTAAAAAAACCTCGAAGTTGTCATAGTTACCATGACTCGGGTTGGAGAATTGACCTCTTAAGGTCTGTTTGTTGTCTTCCGTGATTTCATGTCTTTATGATGATTCCCATCATCACCATATCACTATAGACAACAGTGGCTTTTTCACACTGTTCCAAGTCAAAATCTGCAAACCAATTCACTAATATTAGCAAAGATGAAGGGCACATGCTTCTTTCCTGTCCCATCTGGCAAGGACAGCACATTTCTTTGTGTGTAAACGGTTAACTGGCTGGCTGCTGAGTAACTGCATCGTCAGGTTTAGCATAGATGAGGGTTCATCCAAAAATGTGTTATTAACTTTAGATTAATCTTGTTTGTTATTCATTATTCTTTTTATTAAAACCTGCATTCGAGGCACAGGAGCTGTGGTGTGACGTAGCTGGGCAGCACTGTGTGATGGAGGTGGCAGAGCGTGGACGGAGTCAAGGGGAGAATTACCAAGGGATGGTTCCATCCAGGTTGATTTCTTTAAATTATTCAGAAATTATTTAAGAGGAGAAGATAAAAAATTGATCTGATGTGCTAGCAGGGCAATGAAATGGTCTGTAGGCCCACAAAAAAAATGTGTACAGTGCATAATTCACATAGCTTTACTGTTAAAATAAAAGTGTGAAAGAGAAAAATGGTCAAAAACTGCAGAAACTGCAGTGCAGTTGCCAGCAGATGACTGGTATGGGTGGAGAGGAGCCCTGGGGGGGTGGGCAGGGCCACATTCATGGTACATTGTGCCAGGGGTTCGTCTTTCCCTGATAATCCTGTTTCCTCTTCCCCAGTGCACTCTCAGACAGCAGGTTGTGGTGCATTGAGCCTCCTTTCCATCTCGCGTTGTGTTTGTTATTCATGGGGCTACAGATGTTGATTGCTTAATCAAATCGCAGTGAAATTTGAAATTATGAATGTCCCCTATAAGCTGACAGCAAAATTTAGTAAGCAAGATGAGAATACAGAATGAATTTGCAGGACACTCATCAGATAATCAGTTACGCTTTATCGTTGCCCACATTTACCGTAACCATCAAAACACCCTGTTAGTACCACTTAAGGGAAATTTGAACACCAAGGAATGCAAGCAACCAGAGACCAAAAAAAACCCAAAAAAACCACCACCATCTACAAATTATTCACCAAAAATCAGTCTTTTATGAAGTTTATACAACGTTGCTATTGACAGAGACATCACCCACTGAGGCCCATGCAGGGTCACAGAGGTGTATATGAAAGTGGAATTAACGGGGTGTTGGCTGCATGTGCCAGGGTGAAGAAGTCTCACTCCAGGCTTCATTGCAGGTGTCTGGAGCTGCAGATGGCCAGGCTATTCCCTCACTCCCTTCAGGGCAACATTATCCTGTTTCTATATAAGTGAAAATTAACGTCTTGGCCAAACTTGATACGACTTTGCGATGTGAATGACTTGTATGAACTGGATGGGGGGCAGCATATGGGGTATGGTTGGGGTGTTGTATGGCAATATATTGTTATAGTATCTGAATACATAAAATAAATAACAGGTGTGGACGTTTGGCACTTCCTAGCCTGAGTGCAGCAAATGCTGGTAGCTGAAGAAAGACTGGGCTTATGTGTGCATCAGCTTCTCTAATGGAAACCCGTATTGTGGCAGGCACAGACAGTAATGGCCACTGAGCCAAGAAACATACCTGTACTAAATCATATCAAAGCAGGATGTGAGATCCAGTTCCTCATTGCCACTGGTTGCACTGCAATAGTTGAGGGAATAGCTTCTTTCCAGGAAAAACTTTGCATGACTTTGCTACTGCTGTCAGCTGATGTCAGAAGGGCCCCATCTGTGACAGGGAAAGCAGAGATCTGGAGTAAAACAGAAGAACTTCAGCATTTCCTGTACTTAACAATAAATTGCATTTGAAATAATATAAAAGCAAGCAGAATTTTACAGAACTGCATGATCAAGGAAAGTGCAAACCTAACTCATGGAGCTGTATACACCACATCAGTATTTAAATTGTCGTTGTTAATACACTGGGATGGGCTTCCCCTTTCATTTCAAAATGTCTCAGAATTATGTCCTGCTCTTCCAAAATGCTGTTCTATTGCAATTACAGTTTGGGTTGTTTGGGACTGTTAGGAAGGGGGGAGGATTTTCTTAATTTCCTTAATTTCATATTTGTTTTTTGCCATGTGTAATGAAGCCTAATTTATGTGCAACAAGATTTACAGGAAACGCTGCATTTTGTTTCACACTGAAAAACAGTTCCCACCTGTCCAACTTGAGAATGACATAGTAGGTGATAACACAGAAATTACAGGAGTCATTAAAGATTGAATTAATCTCTGTAACTTTCAGTAAAGCCTATAAAAAATAATAGTGTATTGTACCACACTGTTCTTATTAAAAATGATAAATGATTCCCATTTTTTGGCTAATACTAATTTCAAAATTTCATTCTTCTATTCGCCTTTATGGTTACCATAATCTTGATGTTTTAATAGGTTCTCCTATAATAGCTACAGAGACCCTTTTAAGTGGCAGCCCTGACTTTATGGAAGAGACTTATAAAAAAAAAAAAAAAAAAAAAGGAAAAAAAAAAGGTTTCTTGTACTGAAAGGCAAAGACGAGGCAAAGACAAAATATTATGCATGTGACAAGACAGAAGACCAGATAACATTATTTTGGCAAACCATATTGTCTAATTATAATAATTACCCACAGCAGAACTTCTGTTCAGCTTTCAGTAACTTTTTGTCACCACTTGCTATAATTTAGAGAAAGTTTAAAATCTGCAGTGTCTTTAGCTTTGTTTCTTGTCTTGAGCAGAGGGGTCAGCACAGGAGAGACTCACACTTTAATAGAGTTTATCATCAAATGCTTTAGAAAAATGACAAGATGTGAACATGATCAGGAAAAGCAAACCCTTGAGGGCTGCATACTTTGCTGAGAGAAAAAAAAAAATTATGCAGCAAGGCAAAGTGATGCAACTGCCACTACTTGCATGTCTCATGTTCCCCAGGGTGAGTGAAGGCGCTGGGCTCAGCAGCAGCACCCTTGCGGGCTCAGCTTCTCCAGAAAAAAAGCCTGTCCTCAACCTCCTAAATCTATCTTCAAGTGGCTTGAATAATTTATTTCATTTTTAATTGCTAAAGTTGATGGCAACTGCTGAATACTCTAAATTTTATTAAACCATGATATTTAGCCATGCGATAGTGACAGAGGCCTTGGGTTCTATTTTTAAATGCTCACTGATATTTGTATGTGACACAGAGTATGTGTTTGTGGTTAGTACACCTGGTCCTGAAACACAGAGGTGGCCTGAGCATCAGGGTTCACTGTTCACTGTGAGAGAGTCTCTGAAAAGGATAAAAGGAGCGGAGAAAAAGGCATCTGGCTCCTTTTTTAGTATTGCTGCCGCACACTTTTAAGTAAAACAACTTTGCAAATAGCAACTTGAGTAAAAGTCTGTCAATGGAGCTTTGAATCAAGAAATCAAGACTGTTCCTGCCTGATGTTGCACAGATGAATGTTTGAGGCTTAGAGCCAGCCTGCCACTTATGCCTATCATGTTCTTCTGCCAATCACTAGCTCAGAGACATAAATATTAATAAGTGTACTGTGTTATCTTGATGTGGTTGAGCTTCTCCTGGAAGCCTCTACTGCAGTGGCAGGGGAAGGAGCGTGAAGAGGTTAATGATCTGCTGGTGTGCCATGGGCTTTCCTGCCACGTCTCTGGTCTGGGAATGATTCACAACTCGGCGTGTTTGTTCCCATCGCTCCCACCATCCATATCGACCAAAGTCAAATCAAGCTTCTGCTAACATGCCTGTTACCTCCACTGCTCTTCACAAGCACAAATTTTCCACAGGTTTCTTTGCAATAGTGAGTGGTGTTAATTAATTTAGGATGCTCTGTCTCTGTCTTTGCTCTGGACCAGTAGAGCAAATACCTAGCAACTTAAGACCTTGTGCACAAAAACCTGTAATCTTTTGGCAAAAAGAAATCCATTTTTCTTCTTCTAGCATGTGCTTGTGATGGTAGTGTGGGTATTCCAAATACCCAGGGGTGTGTAACCCATCAGCATGGATTTGTGCAGATGAATGGGCTTTTCATGTAGTCAATAGAGCAAGAAAAGTTTGGGGGTTGAATGTCTTCCAACTTGTGATGGCTCGATCCAGGGTGCATAGACCATCTGTACCAAAAATGCACAAGTAACTTATCCATCCTCCTGTCCTTGCTGAGAATCATTTCAGAAGTGAAGATTTGCCACCCAAAAATCTTCATTCTGGTCTGTCATGGAAATCTAGGCCGTCAGGGCGATGAAGAAAAGGACAGTATCAATAGGTCTTTGCAGTGGAGGACCAGGCAGGTGCTCTGCAGCTGACAATGGGATTGCAGCTCATGGAGTTTCTGATTCTCTTTAAAAACAGCAAATATGTGTCAGAAATCTTCTGATAATATTCTGTGTTTGAAACCTATTGAATGCTTTAAAGGAGAAATTAAAAGTGTTGTAAATTAGGCAAAATTACATGAAAAGAGCCCCAAATTAGAAAAGAGAATTTTGTAGTAAATTCCTCAAGGACATAGAGTCTAATGTGCAATTAGAGAACCACGAATTGTCTGTTCCTGCTCATTCTTTGTACTGAAAGACTCTGTGTCTGTAACTTCGGTAAATGTTTCAATCACGCGCAGTCACCAGGAGCCATCTCAGGCTGTATTTTAAGTGTCTATTTACACAGTTGTTACAAATTGCCTATGGGATGTGAACTGTCTATCACTTCCAGAGCAATTAGCATGTGAAACCTTATCAAAAGAAATCCGTCAAGTTTGAAAAGCCATAAATATTGCACTAGGATCTCTAAGGAAATCAAAGTGAGTTTGATATAGTATTTCTTTACATGTTGCTGCACAAGCAGATGCACTTATAGATGCTTCAGTCTGCGTTATTCCCTGTGCTTTGTGTTCCATTAGTCCCATGTTATTTGAGAGAGCGACACAATTATCCAGTTGTTTAAAATATTATATAGCAGTAACAGAGTGCTCCTAATACCTAAGGCTGTGTAATTCAGGCAGTTGTAGTTTTCTGGACAATGATTTGTTGTAATGAAAGGGAGGCAGAGCTGTAATATCAGATCTTCGTCGTGTTCCTCAGTTTTATGTAGCCAAATTAATAGAGTTTGCAGATCGCTTTTGGGGAGGTTTTGACATTTTGCACTCTAGAAGTAGGTGTCCTTTAGTTACCCCTGCACTGGGTTCCTGTGTGTGGAGGAATTCCAGATCATCCCCATTTGGGGCTCTCTTTGATCAGACCTCTCCACTTTTGCACAATTTTACATTTGCCTCCTGCTCTCCTGTGACCTGCTTACCCAGGGTTTCCAACCTGGCACTCAGCTCAAATGACACAAATAGGCAAGACTTTTAGTTAAGGCAGAGGCTAGGAAAAGCTACTACAGCGATTAGAAGATTGGAAAGCCTGTCTTGAAAATGAAGGCAGAAGGGCTCTTGATGGCTCTCACCACCGAAGAGACAAGAACCCTCTAAGCTAAAGGCATCATTAGCCCAGAAGCACATAGCTATAGACTAGTAATGAAAATATTTAACCTGGAAATTAGAGGGTTCTTAGCAATTAAAGTAATACCAACTTACAACAGAAAGTAGGAAGAAAAACGTTGCTGCTTCTAGGGTATATTTACGTATGGGACTACGTAACCTCCTGGGGAAGGATGGGGTGGGACAAGGGGTGTTGATCCAGAAAGACCCTCCCAGTTCTGTGTTTTTCTGAGGAACGTGTGGTCAATTCACCATTCCACAGTCCATGCAAAAAACTGTCATACTGCAGAGCTCAGGCGGCTTTGGTGGAAACCTGCTGTATGAAGATTCACTCAAATTTAAATGCCTCTGTGCACTCCAGGGCAGTGAGGTTTATTTGCCTATTGCTGGATGCTTCTGGAGGAACAAGATAATTGTTCACCAAGAGGAAATTTTTTTAAAAAAAAACAACCCAAAACTTAACTACTTGCAGAAGATAATAAGCCAGCTAAGAAGTAGTACCTTATTTGCTCTGAGTATCCTCTTGACATCAGCATGAGGTTAGTTATAATTAGATGCACATGTGTAAATATGATGATTAGATATTCCCACATAAACATAATTATCATATCTTCCTAAAAGTCTAAGCAGGCATTTTATAATCCTGTTGTTAAAAAGAAATAAATAAAAGGCAACAATCTACGTTCAGCCTCTTATATATGTAAACAGTGAAACATGAGGGCAGAATATATTTTCCAAAGTACCTAATGGTAGTTGAGGTCAATTACAGTTATGACTCATCAGAGTATTAAAATAAGAATACGCTTTTTAGTATAATTAGAGTTCCCTTAGAAAACTACAGCAATCTTGTGTTCACTGTAATTCTTCAAGCCTTTTCAGGGTGTTTGGGCATTAGTCTTAGGCAAATATAATAGGGTTATGTTGCATTAACCTCACTTAGAAACTCTGCAACCACTTGCGGCATCACTCATTTTTTTATTACTCAAGTAACTTCCAAAGATGCCTTAAAAAGCACAGAGCACTGCCTAATTAGTCATATAGAAGATTATAGTTGCTTAATTTAGTGTTCAGTTTTTTGCTGATTCAGAAATTCCAAAGAAACGAAATGTACAGTGTGTGATAACATGGCAGAACCCCCTCTGAACTGTCTTTAAAGGAAAGAATAAGAAGAATAAGAAAGAATAAAAGAAGAGTCATGAGACAGGCTGAAATGTTCATGACAAAAAGGTGAGATGCTTGTAAAATATTCTGGATTGGAAGAACTTGAAGCAGCAAGAAGAATATTAGATCTGTGTGCAGGCTCAGAAGTGTCACAGTTGAAAATTTATATTTGCAGCCATAAAGATGAGAACTTGGTAAATGTTAACCTTTTTATCATTTCATGGGCTGTGATAGATCCAATTTCCCCAACCAAAAGGGACAGGGAGAAAACAATCTTCAGGGCTCCAGTTCCAGCTTGGGATGGACTGTGCCCTGTGAGGGTGTGCCTCCTGTCACTCATGCTGGTGGTACCTTGTGCTTCTAGAGCTCACATACGCGTGGATCTTCAATGAGTACCCGACCTTCGTACACCAGGACAATCGCCGCTTCGTTTCGCAAGAGACTGGGAATCTGTACATCGCGAAGGTGGAAGCTTCGGACGTGGGCAACTACACATGCGTGGTGACAAACACGGTGACCAACAGCAGAGTCCTGGGTCCCCCGACCCCGCTCATCCTCAGGAACGACGGTAGGACTTAGAGGAGGGGGACTGGGAGCTGGGGTTGGAGAGTTTGCTTTGTTTTCTTTGACTGGCTGTCGCCCAGAAATTAAGAAATGGACTGAAATATTTATATCAGAGTAAACGGAGAGATTTTCCCCTTCACAGAGATTTAGTGAGCCTCAAGACCTCTGCTCTAGCTACAGTTCATAGTCATAGACAGTGGTGGGGTTTATGATGCTGTGGCCAAGTTTTCTCTTCCCACTACTGGAACAACTCTCGATATCCGGCAATAATTATAAAAGAAAAACCTGGTGATACTTGGCCAAAGACAGGAGATAAAATAGATTTTAGGTTTGGATATACTAGTTTTGCTCATTTTATGCAGCCCAAAAGTGAACAAAAGCACTTTGTGGTTTCGGTAACTGTTAGCTCACGCTGTATATCCCAGCAGAATTAGTGCTATTTTCAGTAGTCTGTGGAATAATACAAAAAAAGTAAGAAACCAAAAGAGGATTTCTAAATTTATACAGACAATTGATTTGTATCATCGTCATTTTTGAGTTGATAAGAAAACTAAATTTGCATGTTAATTTACAATTTAAAATAATTAAAATTTGTCTGTTTAAAGGATAATAGTTAGGACATTTGTTCCAGAAATAAAAATTAATTATTAGAAACTTCTAGAAGATCCATTGTTACCTAGTGCCATCTGACAAAAATTCCTTGCTCATAAAATACGGGCTGGTTGCTGCCAGCCTCCTGACCGTAGCCATCCCTTTCACATCAACATGGTTCCCGCAGACAGGGAGTTTGGAAACGTTGTCAGGAATGAGGAAGCGCCGCGGTTAGGCTGGCAGAGGTGAAGACGGCTGCGTTTCCAGGTCTGTGCCAGATCTGCTCTCCATTATAGCAAAGGCTGCGTTTCTATAAACACGGTGCCAGTAAATCTGTCCCTCTGAGTCCAGGGTAAGCCATCTAATGTATGAAAGATAAAGAGGAATATTTAAATTTCTCTCATACTAACATTTTCAGTGTTGAGGAAGAAATATTTTTAAGTATTACATTAAGAGGACTTTTATGCAAACCTTACCTAGCTGAAAGTGCTTCCATTTATCACAATCAAGCTTGATGTCGGCTTCTGCTCTGAGATGGGGCTGATGCTGGTGGGATGATTGCTAGGCAGCCTGATTGTAAAGTGCCTCGCCAAGGGCTTTACCCCAGTGCATCGCTCCTCTGCACACTCGGCTTTATTTACAGGGACCGATTGCCTTCCTGAGGTAATTCACAGGAATGTTCTCTGATCCTTTGAAGTGCACTCTGCTGTTTATTAAAGATATGAAACTTTAATTGAACCTCTGAGGGGCTGGGGAATACATTCCTGAGTTAAACAAGGAAGGTGCTGTCATATCCATAGAGCCAAAGATGGCAGTGCTTGAAAGCCGAACACAGGCTAAATGTGTATTTTAAAATAAGATTGCCCTAGTAGTACAGGCAAGCTTCATTTTAAAAATCTACATGTCTCAATTTTTCATTCCACATAGAGTAACCCTATAAAACCCAAATATAACACACTATCACACTGGAGAAGAGAAATTATATATGTTGCTTCAGAAGCATGAACAACAGAAGGGAATAAAATGTGACAAACATCATGTTTCCACTAGCAGATGTGTCTTATCTTTTGTATTCATATCTGACATGTCCAGCATAACTTAATATATATGACATGCTATTTTCTTTACAACACTTTATCATTAAATTAGTAGGCTCGGAGGCTAGCTCATCAACAATTAAATGTTTCAGTTCCATTTAATTTCAATTAGTGACTTAAGTGGAAAAAAATTCATAATACACCTCTCCCAATTAATTTACATGTGCAGAGCTGCTCCTCTGGCTGCCGCCTGGGCCGGCAGCAAGGTGCCGCATCTGGTGGAGCCCTCGTGCAGCTCTGGAGAAGAAGTGGGGGGGGTCCTTAATCCCCCCAGCAGCTCCCAAGTTATGGGGGGTTGATGCAGTTCTGAGGCCCCTCAGCCCTGGGCTGGAGGACAGGCATCCCAGACGGGTCAGCCTGAGCCCCTCCAGTACAGTTCAATAAATTATCTACTGCCAGAAGTTTTGAAGTTATTGCCTGGTTGACTTCATATTAAAATACTTTCTGTGAATTCAAAAAGAATCTGGGTACTTTACAACAATCTCCTTGTGAAATTTCTGTTTTTCTCAAAAATCAAAGTTATTTTTAAACTGCAAAACATTTTTGCTGTCGTGCAGAATGAATTCTGGGTCCCTGTACTTGATACATCACCCCATTACTTTGCAAGAAACAAATGGTGGAGTAAGAGAACATCCAGAAGGAATACTGGTCACATAGGACCAAGAATACCACCTATGGGATTTTTTTTTAATTATTTCATACTGAGTTGAAGAGAGTTAAAGAGAACACTCTTTCCTTTTGTGCTGATGATAATCTCTCACTCAAAAACTTAAAGAAATCCCAATTTCAGAGCTGTAGGAAGAGTTCAGATGCCCACAGCTTGGCTGGCCCTGTGCTGCTCGATATCAAGAATTTGAATTGATTTAACAGATCAGTGTATGAATCCCATGGTGGTACCCTTACTGTAGCCAGCATTCAAACTGCTCCTCGAACTGATGAACAGTTGGGCATGCAGGACGGCACGCGCTCGGCTGAAATCTCACCCGCCAGAACCCTGAGGTTTCTTTTCACATTTCTTCTTCAATTTATGGCAGAATTTTTTTTTTAGACTCAGTCATGAATCATTTAGACTTTTTATGTGGAATACCTGCCATCTTTGTCGTGGTTATTTTACTTGAGTGTAATCATCTTGGAAAAACAGCGTTTCAGCATGTTTTTTTTTAAAGTGCTGCTTGCTCTACAATGCCAGGCTTTTGAGCTGTAATCTGTACAAAGTTACGGGCATAGGGAATGAAATCAGATCCTGTAGGCAGATTGCTTTCCCCACCTGTGCCTTTTGTACTTCTCTTTTGCTTGTTTTCAGCTGCAAGGCTCTGGAGTTAGAGATCTCCTGATGTTCTTTGCAGCAGCTTTTTGTAACCAGCGATACATGCTCTTGTTGACAGGACTCGAGTTCCTCCCCTGTTGCTGTGCTGTGGAAGCAGAAGGTGCCTCTTATCCCATTAGTTACCCTCAAACAGCTTTTCCTCCTTGGAGAGATAAATATCAGAGAGGGTTACAGGATGGTGGTAGGAACAGACCGTGCCGAGGCAGCTGTCGTGGTCAGTGTGAGCTCAGACTCCCTGCTTCTGTGGACAGAGGTTATCTGATGATAAATACAGTGTACAAAGTACAGTGTGTTCTAGGAAAAGGATGTTTTTCCTCTCTCCCTCTTAATTCCCTCCCACTAAAGCATGCAGTCACCCCCATTTAAATATTTTTATGTAGCTGTATAGATTTGTGGCAGCAAGGATGCTTGCAGTGCAGGTGGATAAAAGATTTCAATACAATGTTATGTAAGTGCAGCAGTCCCCAAAACTGCACATTGATGGTTTGAGACCTGTCCTCCTGAAATGTGCACCCATGTTCCAGCACAGGTCTTTGGGAGTAACAAGCAGCGACCCCTTTCCCATCACATGTGCTAGTCTATAGAAAGGGGAAAAAATAAAAATAATAATAAAAAAAAAAAAAAATACGGTTTTCTACATTTCCCAAGTTACTGAGGTTGGGTTTCGGCTTGGGTTCCACAAGGATGGGAGTTAGTCCTGACGCTACCAACTGGTACCTCTCATTGCAGAGAAAGGGCTCTCTGAGCTATTTCCATCTTGGGAAATATAATAAATAGCTAAATGTATATGGTACCAAAGAATGAGAAAGATTTTAAAGCCTGAAGTAAGGTGTCCACGAGGTCTGTAGCACTTACTGTAGCTCAGAAGAAAAAGGAATTCAATTTGAATGCCAGACAAGCCTCCTGGCAGCTCACTGCAGGCTATGGACTGGAAGAGAGGAGGAAAGGGAACAAACCTGCAGCCCTTTCTCCTCCATTTATTTAAAAAGTGTCTGTCGTCTGGCTTCCCCGTCTCCATCAACGCCACAGTCTCTACACCATTCCCCCCTGGAAGGGCAGCGAGTACCCACGGGTGCCACCCCCACTTTTGGGACCCTCTGGGCTATCCCAACCCTGCAGCATAGACCAGCCAAAGCCTGTTAGAAGCACCCAGGTGTTCCCAGCCACCGCTCTTGCAGTACTTCACTTCTTCTCTTTAAAATGCATTCCATATTCTTTACATCAGAATTAAAACAGTAACAGTAGGAAAGAACTGAAATAGTCCTGGAATAAAATTACCGTCAGCGACAGCTGTATGGGCCAATTAAACTTTAACATTTCACAGGTGTTGTCAGGAAATGCATATCATCTCCTCAGACAAATTAGCTTGCTTCTGAATTCCTGGGACTTTCATCCAAAAGCACGTTTTTAAGCCTTGAAATTGGAAGAAAAATACGAAAGCCTCTGAAATGCAAACATGTAGAGCATCTGATGTGCCATGATTCTGGAAGCATTCTCCAAGCTACAAACTCAAGGTCTATTTTAGTCTTTTATTTTGCCCCCCATCCCTTCCACCTGCACAGCTAAGTCAGATGTTAAATCACCCGGGAACAGCAGAAAAAAAATAAGGACTGTCTGTGTGGCAGTGGTCTTGGATTTGGGATGGAGATATCTCAACTGCACTGATGTTTCTCTTATAAAACAGAGATGGCAGAACTCACAGCGTACCCTATATACATATATATATATGTAGATTATAATTGCAGTAGGAGCCTTGCAATTTTTCTAGGTACAAGTTCTGATTTTTAAGTGGTTAGAGTTTGCAGTAACTCTGGTAGAACAGCTGCCCTCACAGCTGGAAGAGGCAGCAGTGGTTGCCAGAGCTGCAGGGCTGTGGGTAACGGTGGCTGGAGCCGATGTCCTACGGCCCCGGGTAGCCTCCCATCCTGGTCTGGGGTTGTGTTACCACTGGGATTAGAGCTCTCCAGTCCCTGCCCAAGGCAAAAGAGATGGGAACAATAAAAGGGATGAGTGAAGAGAAGGCAAAAAAAGCCATTTTTCCTTCCTCCCATTCCTGTCTCCTGCTCTGTCAGATGAATAACTTATTAATAATACATTCTGCCTTAATTTCCTAAATAGCCTGTTAGTGTCACATGATACTTTACAGCCTGCTTTCCCTAAGGGGGGGACCAAGTTCCTGCTTCAGCAGTGGAGGAGGCGCAGGAGAAGGAACCGTTCTCCTGGATTTTGCTTGTTGAGGACTGGTTTGTAGGGGGCCCATTGTTAGGCAGGTGGCTCCTTGAGCCAGCTCCCTTTCTCCCATGTTGTTTGGCCACCATGTCATCTCCCACCCTCCGTCTGGCTGCCAGCAGAGCCTGCAGAGCGTTTTTTTGGGGGGGGGCTGCTTCCCCTCTGCTTATGCCCCTGGGCTGTGGTGGGGTGGCTAGTGGCACAGGCACCAAGGAGGTCTTCAGCCATCTCGAGGAGGGTGATGGAGACCATAATTTCTTCAGTCTCCAGTCTGAAAGCCAGCATCTTCCAAAGTGAGGCAGCTGCCTGACTCCTATCAGGATTTCATGGGAAGCATATCCTCAAAAACTCTTCCTCTGTCAAATTTTCAGTCTGTATTGCAGAACGTGGAATACTCTTCTGGGAAAAGATCTCAATAAGTTCTAATATCAGCAAAACAGTGCTGCTGCTCCCACATGTTCACACCCAGCCTTGCCCTTGGACACCACTGGGCAGTAGCTGTTCTTGGCTTGGCTGAAGCTCACCCAGCAAACATTTAGTGCAGAGTCTGGAGAAATTTAGGCAAGATTATCAAGTCACAATCAAAAGAGAGGATTTTCCATGACATTAACTGTAAAAGACACTTCCAGCCCTTCAGGGTGGCAGCGTTAACATGCAGAGGGCTAACGAGTAGCATGCCCCATCATTCCTGTTTGTATAATATGTAAATGCTGGAGCGCTGACACAAATTCATGAGTTTACTGATGTACGTGCTGGCCTGGACGTGACTATGGAGGGAGTATTTGTATCATTAATAAATGCATTTAATTTTGATGACTGATGTCGTGCAGCAACTAGTCTTTATATAATGTAGCAGCAATGCTTATTTACAATTAATGGGTTGGAGGAAAGATGACGTAACCTGCTATTGCACCAGAACAGGTAATATGCAGATCAGCAACTAAAGGTAGACTTGATGTAAGCCTCATACTGAGCATTTTCAGCTTTAAAACTCTGTGAGAAAGTAAAGAAAAAAGGCTTTTCTTGCATCCTCTTTGCGAAGCAGAGGGATAAAAAGCAGCACTGCCATCACAGGTCACTGTAAGCAGCCCTGACTTACCCGAGTACCTCTGTGAACTTGTGCTATCTCTTTTCCCTGTTACTCAAGCCGTTTCATTTCTGTATTTGTGCATACTGGTGGCATTCATCTGGTCTGATCCAGCACCGCTCCTGCTTCACATCCCGCACACTCCTCGCTTGGCCAACGTCCAGGAAGCGCTGCGCAGTTAAGATTTAAACTGCAATCATCAATTAGCTGATAATCACTATTGGTGAAATTATATATGCCGGTTTTAAGACAGTACAGTGACTGGAAATGTAGCCATTTATCACGAGTATAATGGCCTTTTTATGTGCACAAATTTTTAAACACAATTTCATAAAGAGGCTGCCACGAAACATGATTTACTGGGGCAGTAAAAATAAAGAAATTACCCAAAGAGTATATGATCTCTGCACATCTCAATCCTTGAAGTTAAGAGAAGCCTTGATTAGCTCCAGTGCTTTTAAAACTTTTTCTAATGGCTATTTGTTCCACATTTCATTTTCTAGAAGGTGGTGAACCTCCCTTGTTATTACTTTCCTTATTTTACAAGTTACCTGCAAAAATCCTGAATATTCAAAAGCAAAAAGTAACAGAGCCATGAAGGAATTTTAATCTTTGGCAGATGGTGTGGAGCGCTGGTTCAGATTTTCCTCTGGCAGTAAATGGGAAAAGAGCCCACACTACACGGCTGTTAGAAACAGGCCATGTTTAAAATGAATGGATTAATTGG
The DNA here is from genome assembly GCF_003259725.1 of Athene cunicularia. Taxonomy (NCBI): domain Eukaryota; kingdom Metazoa; phylum Chordata; class Aves; order Strigiformes; family Strigidae; genus Athene; species Athene cunicularia. Next base: position 11,306,094 of record NW_020799116.1, read on the forward strand.
GCAAGTAATGATGTATAGAACAGCTCTGTGCTAGCACGGGAACACTTGCGAATTTATTGCAAAATTTCAACCAAGCCTTAGCATCTATTTTATGTTCACAGGGGTGATGGGAGAGTATGAGCCGAAAATAGAAGTGCAGTTCCCAGAAACGGTTCCATCTGCAAAAGGAACAACGGTGAAACTGGAGTGCTTTGCCTTGGGGAAGTAAGTTCAGATCCATTATTATTATTCCTCCAGCTTCTCGCTTTCATAGTGCTGTATTGTAACATCGTAGGATTTCCTAATCACTCACTTTCCTCAGCCAGAGTTACTTACTGCAAGCATTCCTAACATAGAAAGGACTTGGGGAGCAGGGGCTTTGCCCACCAAAAATGTAAACTCCCAAGGACAAGAGAAGCTGTAACTTATTTTGTAAAGATATGTGTGTGTGCATCTTCTGTTCTGAGGTCTCATGTAACACTTAAAGCACATCTCTTGTTTCTCCAGTAGATACTGGCAACACTTCCAAAATCAAAATGTGGGACTGGTAGGAAAATGGATTTATTGTCACAACAGAACCCTATATTCAACTTTGTCAAAATAATATAGTCTCCTGGTTTTAAGACTATGTGATACACCACTGGTATATATACATATATATTTATATTATATAAAAGCCACCTATAATGAAATTGCTCCAGATCCTCTGCCAGAGTCTTCTGACCATGTCTTCATCATCCTCAAACATGAAAAAGTGTTAAGTTGATCAGACCAAAGCTTATCAGGACAAAACCCATAGCTTTTTTCTGAGAGTCTTATTTTGCTTTATTTTTCTTATTTAGCCCAGTTCCTACGATTAGTTGGAGGAGAGCAGATGGGAAACAGATACCCAGAAAAGCCAGGAGACACAGATCAAGTGGACTTCTTGAAATCCCAAATTTCCAGCAAGAAGATACTGGACTCTATGAGTGTGTAGCTGAAAATGTGAGAGGAAAAAATGTGGCACGAGGACAGCTGACGTTTTATGGTAAGCAGACTGTCTGCTTTCAGGGGGGTTTATTGTACCAAGTGCAATATGCAGTAAATATTTTGTGAGAAAGTAATTTGGGGGGGGGTGGTGTTTAAATTACTGTCTTTTACAAACAGCACATTTCAAAAAGGGTGTAATTTGAAATAAAACCTGTCTGAATGGTGCATATTAATTGAGAATCAGAGTTGGAACAACAGCACATTGCTGGAAGGACATTGGCATGGTAACGTGCAGAAAACACTTGGAAACGGTTCATTTGCCTTCTTGTGGCTGTGAGGGCAAAGCAGGTATTCTGGTGGAGCATTATCGTGGTTACAACTTGGGATTTGTTGTGTATGCACTGCCCCAGCTTGTGTTAATAAATGTTAATTGCTTATAACCAATTAAGGACTGCTTTCAAGAGGGGTCACTGGTTGCAAAGCCTCGCAAGTTGGGATTTAACCCTGTCAGAGCCAGCAGAGTGCTCCTCACCCGAAGTCTTTCTATACCTGCTGCTCTTACACTGAAATCACAGCTACTTATCTAGGCACCATAAAAATGTAAAACTTCAGCTTCATAGGCCTTTGGTGTTAAGTGGAAGTTGCATTAGTACCTCCAATCCTGATAGAAGTGTCTGCCCATCCCCAAATTCCTGCTGGAAACATCTCCGTCTTGCGAAGCAAACTAAATGCTTCCAGGAGATGGTACAAATGGGCTGTTGGTTTGGTTCTGTTTGATATTGTTTGGAGGGTAGAGGGCTGCAGGTTACGTACCCTGGAAGCAGGTGTGCAGAGACCTCCCCACAGTCATGAAAATCTTTGGTTTGTTGCTGCCCTGTTACCATATTCAGGAACATAATAGAGTGTCAATCTTTATCAATTACATGGAGAGGAATTCAGTGTTTTCACCCCCAAATGCTCCTGAGGGCCAAACTTCTGTCAGCAGGGAAGATTGGGTTGAACTCCAGAGATTAGAAGAATGTTTTTGATTTATAGTAAATTTGCTGCAGAAAAAGAGTTTGGGAAGTAACCCTCCTGGCAAAACTGATTGAATTTGGTGAGTAATGTAATTATTTCCTTTTAAAAAGGCATATATAGGGATGCTTTAAAATTGGAGATATTTCTAAAACACATTTCATTTAGAAATCAGAACTTTTGGGGCTTCCATTTCAAGTGAACACTTTGTAAAATCGAGTAAAATATAAAATGAGAAAACATTATAGAATTGAAATAGCAAGAACAAAGTGAAATCTTCCGTGTTAAGGAGAGAAGTTGGAGTTGCTTCAAACTGTTTTTTCTTTTTTTAATTAAAAGATTTGAAGATTTCTTTTTCTGCTTACCAAACAACGCATGTTTCTCCTGACTTTTCCCACATGGACAGTAAATGAAAAGACTCGTCAGTTGTATAGTTTTGCTCAACCCACGGTCAAAGCTGCCTTCCTTGCAAAGCAGTAAATCGAGCCTTTGGTATACTCCCACCATAGCATATATTAAGTTATGATCTAATTACTGTAATGAAGTTACCAGTCTGGATCCCATTGCTGGAGGACTGCAGATCCTACACAAAAGCTGCCACCATGGCTGGTGCTGGTTTTCACACTCAACGTGGCATTTCAGCAAAGAAGAAAAAGATTTTATGGGAAGAGGAGTGTCCTCCTCTGTGTGATGCTGGGAACTATCTTTACATCCACTTTTCTTCATGTGAGCAGAGGAGTTCCCTATGGAGAGGTGTTAGCCTGCCACCTCTGCTGGTTACTGCTTTTAAGGATAATTGACTAAAATATCATCCTTGTTGTCTTGAGGATGATGAGTTACTGGTTTATAAGTATTCAGTTTTCAAGGATAGCTTCTGTTTGCAGCCATTTAATACTGAAAACATTTCTCTTGAAAAAACCCACTTGTCTTCTGTAAGCTAGGCTCTGAAGTTTCACATGGCAGTGAAATTTTTTTAGGTAAAGCAAATTACTGTAAACATTTTATAGGGATAGTTGAAGCTGAAATAAATTTTCCTTAATCATTTTTCTTTCTAAAGCTGCGAAGTGTTTTGTCATTATTAAAACACAACTGTAATGTTGGCAGAGCTTTTCAGGTTGCTTTTGGTGGGTTGGGGCTGGTGCCTGGAGAAGGGAATGCTCCAGGGGATGTGATAACGGGTGGTCAGACGTGCCACCTAGGTGCAGTGACCTGCTCTGTCACGGCGCGTGCCCTGGAGATCGCCATCTGGCTCTAATGGCATGACTCCTTTAAACCCAGTTATCTGCCTCTTTGCATAGTGTAAAATAAAACATTAAATAAAGAAGAAAAAAAAAAATTAAATTCAGATTTGCCTGCTCGCTGTAGATAACCCAGTGTTGCCTCTGTTGTCAGCTTCTTTCAGTGCTCCTGGAAATTGTCAGGGTAGGTTGACTTTTGCTGTATTTCATTCTTGTATCAATGTTTATTTTTTCCTCTGTTAGCATATCAGTGACACTGAAGTTGTTTGACATTCTTGTTGCAGCAGGAAAGGTTAATTAAACGTGCAAGATCTGTTCTTCTTCCGTTTTCTGTGCTGTGAGCTCCTGCAACAGGCTGTGTTTTATTGCTCTCCAAAAGCATTTGTTCTGAGTGCTGTATGTCCTACTTGATAGATAGACCTTCATGATCGAAAACATGTTAATGTTAATGCAATTACAGTGACTTATACCTGTTTCCTTGACTATTATAACTCTGAACGACATATCACTTGTTTTCTTGCTGTAAGTCTCTTGTTCGGTCTTCCATTCCTAACCAGATACCACATACCTCAAATTAGCTCCTGAGAATTAGTAAATTAAACTGCAAAACCTCTTCTTTTCCACCCTCCTTTAGCAGTCATAAATGCCCATCATGCTGCGTTCCTGACTGCAGCTTCTTCCATGCAGACCCTGTGCCAGCTAAACCCCTGTGGCTGTGGCAGGTGAGGTCCCCAGTGTCGGCACGGCCGGAGCACGTCCCCGCCACGGCGCTGGCTGCACCGACACCACTGCTCCCCGTGCCTGCTCTTCCACTGAGCTTGGCAGCGAGGGTCCACCACACCGTCAGCTGTGTGTTTTGATCCGCAGCGTTTTGGAAGCACTCCCATTGACCTGATTCTATTTTTAATCTGGATGCTCATAAATTTTAAATTTCATAACCCTCCACGAGGGTGAGGTTTACACGCTGAACAAAAAGCAACAGCGACAATTTTTTGTTTTGGCAGAAGTACAGATTACTGGAGCTAGCTAATTTTAAAAGACATTGTCTTTTCATTCATAAAACCAGCAACAAGGAGGTGCTTATTTATTATCGTTGTGGTCATTGCTTCGTTCATGTTAACTGCCATTTCAGTCAGATCTTCCTTTATCAGACAGAGAGTTGCAACCCAGAGGTTGTTCTGAGTGTAGGATAAGAGGCAACAGGTAGATGCACAAGCAAAAGAAACCTATAAGGTGCTGCTGTGGCTGCTCATCCCTGTGCTCAAAGCCTTTCCCGCGCCAGACGAGCGCCTCACGCCCCTCTGCAGCTCTATGGTGGTTCTTTGGCTGGGTTCTCTCCTTGCTGTCCATTGTCAAAAGTCTCCGTACCACCACACCAGCATATTGCTCTCCTGGACTTTTTTTAAATATGAGTGTCTTTTTTCATGCAAAGTGTGAAATGAGATGATGTGCCAGTGCTTACTCCTTGGGCTCTGCTTCAGTATGCGTTTACACTTGCCTGTGTTGACTCTGTCTGATGAGACAGTGTGACATCTTGATGTCTGCCACCCCAATGACATGTAGAGTCTGACTGACAAAGAAGAGGAAAAATCGTTGCCGGTCAAGGTGGTCCAAATATCAGCATGTTTAATAGAACTGGTATTGACAGCACTAAGCAAGCAGCACTGGGGGAGGCAGGAGGCAGGGCTGCCAGCCTGGGGACGGGTACCCCACGACAGGCAAGGATGCTCGGGGCTGAGGAGCTGCGCCACCACTGGGAACGTTTGTCTGACAGAATTATGACCAAAATCATGCAGCTTGGCGTTGGGCTTTCCAGTAAGATCAACACTTTCTCTTGCATGGCCTGGAAGAGAGGGAAAATACCAAGTACGAAAATGGCTCCGTTTCAGCCGGCATGGGTGCAGGTGCTGACTTGGCATCACCTGTGTTGTTCCAGGGGCCTCCAGCATCTCTCTCACCTGACCTCCCTGCCTAGCACCTTGCTGGCAAGCCAAGGCAAGGAGGAAAAAAATTGCAGTTAAAATGGTATCTAAAAGTGTCAGCACAGCAGCATCCGCATTAACAGAGAGACAGACTTATTTGTATCTAATTACAGTTCTTTGCAGCATTTTGTAAGATATTCAACAGAAGCCATTTAATTGGCTGGACTGCTTTTCAGATTAAGTACTTCTCAAATCAAAGTCCCACCAGGAATTTATGCGTCTCCTTAATTTTGCAGTGAAAAGAGTCACCCTTTCATCAGTGGGCCTCTGTTTTATTTGTGCAAAATCTACTTTATGCCACTCTATAAAACAGCCTCAAATGTAAATCATATTATGCTCTTCATTATGGTCAGAGGTCTAAAAAGGAAATTTGCATAAGTTAAAATCAGGCAGTTGTGTGTCTCTACTCCATTTAGGTCCCAGATCACAAATAATTTGCTGAAAATTCAAAGCCACTTGAAATAAAATGAGTTTCTGGACTGATAAAAATACAGCAATATTCACATAAATAAGACAAGTTTATATTATTATTAATTACCATTTACATGCCTCACTAGAAAACACAGTTTGCTACCTGTTATGCAGATACGGTGCCAATTGATTTCTCACCATCAAGTATCTCCATGTTCATTTTAGTTAAAGTTCTCAAATCCTGTGTTGTTTCAGAATATTGTGCCAATTTAACACTTGGTTAACCGCCACTAAAACACTTGGCAGCACCCAAATCTGTCCTTCCAGAAAGGGGCAGTTGCCCTTGGGAGCAATCTCTGCACTGCTCAGTCTCGTCTGATTAAACTCACCCTGTGGAAAACCACTGCTCCAAGGGGGGAAGTCTTGACTCCCACTGGTGGAATATGTATTTTTGCAGACTTTAGTGCAAGAGAGAGTAACTATTGAGTTTTGAATAATTTGCTGCCTGAGAGACGTCTTGCACCTGGAAGAAATTTATACACAGAGAACAGGCATGTTTCTCCTCCACTTTTCCTTTTTCAAGGGATTGTTGGAAACCTGCTTATAGAGAAATCAATTTTTAGGAAGTTCAGAAAAAGTACTCTAATTATTATCATTTGGGCTTGGACAAATAGCTCTCCAGCAGGAGAAGCAAAACTAGAAATAGGTATGAGGAATGAAGTGAGAAGGCTACTCATAGAACACCCCCCACCTCCCTTACTCCCCTGGGTAGCTTCAGTCTAGAGCATCAGGGATAAAAAATAACTAAATGCCTGAGGACTGGTCTTTATAAACACTCCTGTAACACCTGTAGTCCTTTGGTGCCTGGGAAAACGGGGGAGAAAGCCATGTAATGGTGCAGAGTAGCTTATGGAACAGGAGGTAAATTAGAAGTAGGGACAATTCAGGTAATTTTTATCAGCTAGGTTAACTCCTTCAAATTTTCAGTGGAGGATGTGCACGGCTTTGAAATTGTATAGATTTCAAACAGTCCTTAACTGGCAGTAGAGGTCAGGAGGAAGGGATTAAGAGGAGGAAAGGAAGAGAAGAGGAAAAGTGATAATTTAAAGTCTGTTTTCCCGTTCCTGTGATCATTGGGAAGGATAACAAATTAGGGACATGCGGGGTTTGTTTACAGAAGCTATATCCCCATTTGGACCAGGATGACGCGTGTGCTTGTCTGCACAAACCTTACACACTGACTGCATTCTTTATTTTTAATTACGCATGCATTTTCCCCATCTGTTTTTCTTACTTCTTATGCTTGGCTTTCTGGTCTTTAGACTTTTCTGATCCTGGGCTCAGTCTCAATCTCCGTAGAATAGATATAGTAACGGACAAGTCATTCAGCCTTTCATCTGCCATTAATGATGAATTACACAGCCTGCACTAGGTCATCAGCTGCTATAAATTGGCTTACGAACACTGAAATCGATATACACCGACCGAGAATTGGATTCTGTATATGTATTAGTACCTCATTTGCTTTAGTCTTTTTGGTAGTTTTGAACTCACAAATGATTGCAAAGTCCTACAGATTTATTTCTGGTTTGTTTCTCACATTGCTCCCATAATTCTTTGGTTTTGTTACTCATTTCTGAGGTGATGCATCATCGCTGGCTGGGTCATTTCATTTTCAAATGCCTTTTAGGACATGATTTCTGGTCCAGCTTTCCAGTGCCTACTTTTGCCTTTCAATTTATTACAATGAAGGACAGATTCATTCTGGAATTTTTGGTCTTAGAGAAGTAAGAGTTTATTTGGGCATACTTTCCTAATCATCTGCTTTAAAATGCCCCATTTAGCATTGGTGAAGACTGGAAGGTGATCAAAGGTAAACAATTTTCTTTTCTAACTGCTGCCATCATTTTTCTTCCATCCACCTGAGTATAAATTCCAAACAGCTCTCATCACCTAGGAGGGGGCTATTTTTCTTTAAAGCTATCGTTATGCAAGAGTAATGCTTAGAAATATAAGCTTTTTCTTCCACTTTATAGATTTAACATAGGAATTTTTCTTGCTACTCAGATGAATTCTTAATCAGCTTCAATGTAATTTTTTTCTTTAGTACCAGATTTTTTTTCCTCCAGGATTTTTCCAAGGCCAGTAGTATCTAAGTACTCCAAACAGGGACAAAATATTTACAGACCCATCATATGAAAGAACTCATCTCTGGTCAGCACCACCGAAATGATCTGAAGGACTTTTACTAGAACACCACTACCAGTCACAAATTAAACCTTGTCATTATCTCAAATAATGTCGCTATACCAGAAAATGTTGTACGGTGGAACTGGTTTCATATCCTTATTTGAATTATTTTAATTATCGTGCTTGAAATCTTGTGTCACATTACCATGTCTCGGTATGATCCCCAATGGGAGGCTGTCAAATTTCATTATAGTATGGCAACTCTCATTTGGTGGCTCAAACATATTTGCTGTATGAACCAACCCCTGTGTATTATTCAAGATTAAGTCAAGAGCGTGCCTGCTATTCTCTGAAATGAACTGTTGAAAAGAGAGGTTGACCTAATTAGAAAAGTCTCCCAAAGAGCAGCAGAGAACGAAGCTCCTGTGAAACAAAAGACTCCTCCGGTTTTCACCAAGGTTTATTTTTTGACTTATTATGCTCATTCTGTAGTTGTCTGCATCATAAATGGCTTTAGGATAGAAAGTTTAACTGGTTAAAGTAACTGGAGGGGGTGAAGAGTGGTGCAAGGAGTGGTGCATAAGAGTGGTGCAAGGCAACCTCAGTGCAAGGTTGTGGCTTGAGGGTGCTGCACAAGAGTGAAATGAATATGGGAGGGGTGGCAGCTCCCAGTGCTTCCAGTATCACACGTTTACTCAGAGCAGGAGTTTAGATGTGCAACCCGCAAAGTACAGCAGAAAGACTAGACAGATAAAGTCTTTTGCTGCATTGGGTGAGAATTTTCTTTATTTGGGGCATCTGCGGTAAATACTGAATTTTCTTTCCTCCTCACACAGGAGTTATCTTTCTTGTTACGTATCAGACACTTACGTGTTATAGAGCGCACCTTACCTTTCATGGGTTTTCTTGCTTTACAGGTTACTTTCAGTTGTTTTGTCTGAATGTTTTTGTTTCCATGTGGGAAATCAGTAACAGTACTGAAAAAAAGGCAAATGGATCTGTGTGGTTTTCTAGAGCTCCTTTTTACAGTATCATAAGACTCTCTTCCAAATTATGAGTTAGATGCTGTTAGAATAGTAAATATGTAAATTCAAGAGTAATTTGCAAATATCCTTGAGCCACTGAACCCACTGCAGTTGCGCAGCGTGTCTCAGTTCAATGGAATTGTTCAAGTTCTTACTCCAGATGACAGAATTGACTTTCATCTTCCTATATTTAAAAGCGTTCCCTTTCATATCTCTTTAGATACAGATAATAAACAAGCTTAAAATATTACGGGGGGGGGACACGACAGAGATGTAAACACTGCTTGCCTTTCCTTTTCAGCTACTTCTTTTGCTTCTGCATTGTCATTATGTTCAAATCGCCTTTCTGCTTTTTTTTGCATGTCCCTTGGAGTTAGGATGCTATGCAAAATTCTTCAGCTTTCTTCTGTTTTGTAGACACTGTGAGAAGTGTGCAGCATGGTAGGTGTGGGATTAAGCACACATCTGTCACAGCCTGAACACAGTTTTAAAAGGCAGTCAGCTCTCTGAATTTGTATATCCAGCATCAGTCGTGGTAGACATACCAATATTTTGGGTATAATCATACCAACTGTATGTTGAACTTACAGTTTTGATATGACATATGTTCATTGATCATTTCATGCCTTTCTCTGACCCCCATCCCTATCCAAAGGAGATATATAAAGTTGTTACCTGTCTTTGAGTAATCTTAATTATTTTTTTTTATCTGATTACATGTGAAAAAGCATTAACCAGGTTCTTGGAGACCTCTGCTGGCAATATCTTCCTACTAAGTCTCTCAGATTTTCTTATGTCAGAATAGGGCAAATGACAACTAAAAAAATCTCAACTCACTCTCTTTTCTAAGGGGACTTTCTGAGAAGTATTGTAGGTATAACTAGACAGATGGGGTTTATGAAGGTAACAGAAGAACGTTGGAGATTTTTTATGGTCTTCAAAAACACATGGCAATTTTAGTAGAATTTGATTTGCATGTGGAGTCTGGTTAAAGTTAGGCTGTATTTAAAAATAAGCCGACAATCCACAAACTTTGATAAAAATATGTGACACAACTAAAAAAATAATCTCATAAGTGTCTGAAAACTGCCAGTGCCAGTTTTAAGCATATTCTACAAAAATGTATCTCAAATATCTGCTTTTGGACTTTCTAGGTTTGTTCAATGTCATTAATGCAATCATTGAGTCCAAAGATTTTTCATACACATAGAAGATCTTCCTATGGCAATAATTGTAGATACGGCCCTAATCTAGGAAAAAACTGAGAATTTGGACCTGAAGTAATGCCTATAAGCAAGGACGCCTAAATTACTGGAATAACCTTAATTTCAGTGCAGAGATAGTTATAAATTACAAGTTTTGAAGTTGGATGCTAACTTTTAGAGCTTTGAAGCCTAAGTCATATAGATCCTGAAGTAGAAAATGTCTCTGTTTAAAGGACCAGGGGTCTAACAGTGCTCTTTACTAGAATGGGGCAGCACGTGAACTGTTGCTTTATTTTTGCACAATGACCAGGATTGCTAAAGCTACTCTTTTTCATTAAGCGTTTTTATTAAAAATTAAAATGAAAACAGATTCTGATGTTGCATGTGCCACCTTCAGAAAACAGAACTGGACTCAAGCAAAAAGAAGTCTTTAGCAGTTATTAAGTATGTTATTAAATTCAGCTCTTAGATGTGCTAATAAAGAAAGAAGTGGCCATTTGCTTGCACCAGAGTGCATGCTATCGGTTACAGATCCAAGGCTTTATCCATTACTTCTGTGTTGCAGCTCAGCCCAACTGGATTCAGAAAATCAACGACGCACACGCAGCCATAGAGGAAAGCGTCGTCTGGGAATGCCGAGCGAGTGGGAGACCGAAGCCCTCGTACCGCTGGCTGAAGGACGGGGAGCCCCTGCTGCCCCAGGTACGCACCACTGGAGCCCTTCGCCAGGGCTGAGTGCTGCAAGCTCTGCAAGTGCTTTCATGCTCCGACAGCTTTTTCATCTCTGCTTGTTTTATTGCTTTTGCAATGGAAATAGAAAGGATGGCAGTGCTCTGAAATCCTGCCACTGTGTAAGCAATGCCTTGCCGTGCCTGGTGGGCACCTCTGGATGGCTTCAGGAGAGCTGCTGTTAGTGACAAGCAGGATACACGACAGCTCTCCCTGAAATGAAGGACCCAAGATAGAAACCTAAAGGTGGAAGAGACCCTTGTGAAGAGGAGGGAATGGCCAAAGGGGACTGTGGAACCTTCAGTCAGAAAATAATTGCCTGAATTAATTTGGGGTTTTAAATTTATGATGTTCAGGTGAACTTCAGCTGCTAATGAAACCTTAGCTTTTCTGCTGGCCTTTAATGGCGTTCCCACTCCTGCCACCCTGTGCAGGTGACCGGGAGCTGCCTAAAGAAGGGTGATGTGCAGGAGCTGGGGAAACGCACCCCCTCCCACTCCCATGTCTGTCCAGCCTCTCACTTGGAGTGTCATTGCTTACACAATCCCCTCCTGTTATAACCAGAAATTAAAACAAGTCACCAACGCATTGGTTTCACCACCAAAAACATTGGTTTCGTGGTAGCTGGCATTTTTTTCCCTTCACTTATCGTGAAAGAATATGGCAGCCCAGATTTGATCAAACCCTGATAGAGATTGCACAAACATTAAATTTCCACCCTACGGCCAAGTAGAAAGCCAATAGCTCTTTATATTACTATTTTTTTAAATGGTGAAACTCCTGGGGAGGGAGGAAACACTTTGCTGTACTTATTAAAATTGATAACACAAGCTCCATATCCTGAGGCTGACAAATGATACCCTGGTCTTTTGTTCCACAAACTAATTTTACTTGCTTCACGCTGGTCACTAGCAGATGGTCTTGTACTTAAATCACATTAGTGGCTGATATGAAGTAAAGGATCATTAAATTATTAACATCTATATTGTTTTCAGTAAACTACGGAGGATTTTAAGCATTTCTCTCTGTACTAGCTAAGATGGCAACCAGTCTTACTAGCCTTCATTGCTATATGTACTCATAATACCGTTGTTTTAAATGTTTTAAAGAGTACAGTTGGCTGTGATATGTTACTATGGAACAAAGTGCATTTTTTGATTCAAGTTTATCTACTTGAAAGGGAGATTAGTCTAAATGGTTTGGCTGTTAAATCAATGAGAAGTCAAGAGAGAGTCCTCCAATTTAAATTGCATTTACCAACTACTGTATTGGTTTTACCATTTAGTATCTAACCTGACATAAATTTAGCTGGCAGATGAATAGATTGGAGCATGCAAATTCTTCCCATTGCTGCTACTTTTTTTTGTCCACCTTGGTATAAAATATAACCCAACAACTTCTGGGTTTATGGTCCAAGGAGGGATCTCCTTATTTACTTTTTTGTTTACTGTTTCCTGCAGGGCAGAGTTCAGCTAGAGCAGGGCTCACTCACGATAACGAACGTCAGCCTGTCGGATGCCGGCATGTATCAGTGTGTAGCGGAAAACAGACATGGCATCATTTTTGCCAGTGCAGAACTGACCGTCATAGGTAAGTTTACGTTCCTGAATGATGCAAACTTTCCAAAACCAGTAAAGCCTTCACCCAAGCTGATTTTGCCAAGTTCAGCATCTGAAGCGGAAGTGCTACTGAGGATCTTTGACAAGTTGTTGTTTAAGACCTGAAATGAAAACTTGAGAAAGTGGGTAGACAGAGAACAGGGTTTTTTTTACTCAACCCATCTTCCCATATTCATCCAGGTGACTGAGCACAGGGAGCTGGCAAGCTCACTCAACCTCTTGCTGGTTAGAAATGTTGATAGAGAAATCAAAGTATTGCAGTTCAGAGCACCAGACAGTACCTGCTTGCTGATGGGTGCAGAGACTGGCTCTTGAAGGAATATTGAAAAACCACTTGTCTGAATGGGCCTTTCACTGTTCTAATGGCAATTGTAATGCTCCTGTCCCAAACCCTCACCAAGAAAAGCAATTTCTGCCCCACCTGTTCCATGTACATCTCCTCCACTCGTTGCAGTTAGTATCAGGAGAAGCTCCTGTGAATCCAGGTGGTTAAATACCTGTTGAGAGGGAATAGAAATTACAAAGCCAGGCTCTTCTCAGTGGTGCCCAGTGCTAGGACAAAAGGCAATGGGCACAAACTGAAACATGGAAATGCCATTTAAATATAAGAAAAACTTCCTTGCTATAACACTAGAACAGGTTACCCATAGAGATTGTGGCATCTCTATCCTTAGAGATACTCAACATCCAACTGAGCAGCCCCTGCTTGAGCAGAGGTGGGACAGGATCGTGTCCAGAGGTCCCTGCTAGCCTCAGCTGTCCCCCGAGTCTGTACCTCACTCAAAAATGTTGCTCTTGTACGAGTGGCAGGCCTGGCAACCAGTATGTCAGCATACATATGTAGTTTCAAAGGATTAAATAGAATTCATGATTACAAAACAGTGGTTTAGTTGTTTTCAAAGTGAATGTTCAATAGCATCATTCCCCACTTCATCCTGAAGAACAAAGCATGAGGTCTTTTCTGATTATGGCATTTTCAATTATCAGTCATTTTTTATCAGCAGCGATAGATGCCTGCACAGAAGAAAAATTAATTTGAAAGATTGTCAGTGTTGCTGTTAAAGAAAAGTACAATAATGCTCAATAAATTAGACTTCACAATGCTAAGATTTATTGGACATGTTACTGCGTGAAAGAAATCGAAATAAACCCACTGATGCTTTTCCTGTCTATTCAAAACGCTGGTAAAAAAAGAGCCTCTGGGAGAAAGGCAGATCCTCTCAGAAGACAGAGGCTTCGCCCTTGTCGGTGGGTACCTCCAGTGCCTGCCTGTGCCCAGCACCCTGCAACACCTGGGGCCAACCTCGTGTCTGCGCAAAAAGTGGAGACCTTAGAGACCCTGCTCTCAAAAACCTGCCAGATAACTTGTGTTTGGCTGACTTCTCATTTGGGTTGTGCAATCTTGCTTCTGTATGTCACGTGAAAAGTACCGGAATGTGCGCTGCAGAATAATTTCTATGGATCTGTGATGTAATTTGGCATATATTTAAACAAAACCAGCATGTTTTCCTTTTCACCAGAGTTTTCGAAGGAGGTAAATATTCTGAGCTCTCACTGAGAAATATTAGCTTTTAAACAGATCTTTCTGAATATAAAAATGGTTATTTTAAAAGGTCCTGAAGTTAAGCACTTGAAGTGATTAAACACCACTAATAGCAAGTGAGACGTAGCAAAGTTAAGTGAAAAGGAGAAATGGAAAATTACAGTCAGAGCTTTTCTCAGAGTGATTCTTCTCTATTTTTGTTGCCAGTTATATTGCCTGGAGTCTTCAGCTAAAACCAGCATCCTGTTGTGCTGGGCATTGTAAAAATATATAGTAAGATGCAGTCATTGCCTTGAAGAATTTTCAGGCTAAGTGTTAAAAAAAAGATTTTAAAGTTAAGGGTGGGCCTAGAGTGAAAAAAAAAAAAAAAAAAAGTCATTAAAATCCTCATTTTACAAACAAGGGAAGCTGTGGTAGTGCTGAGAACTGAGCCCAGAGTTTCTAAATGTCAGATGACAACATTTTGAATGTCACAGAATAAAACCCATGCCGTGCAACTCCTCCACCTCATGCAGGACTGAGAAGGAAGTAGCAAATGACTTGCAAAAAAACCCAGTCTAAACTGTTCGTTACAGAGATGGAAATAGTAGGATTATTCAAAAATCTATTTTGCTCATAAATTTTGGACAATCATCTGAGAAATTATTTCCAGATGTGATAATGATTTAATTATGAAAATACGATATAAATAATAATCCGTCTCGTTCTGAATGCATTGGTGGGAAGTTGTCCTCAGGATGCCTCCTTTAATTTTGAAATGTTTTACATAGCCAGTGTTGGGTTTTAGATGGCTCTTTTATAGTCTTTAATAATGACGTGTCTTCCTCTATGCTAAAATGGAGTCAGCCGTCTATGATTAGACATAGAAGACAAGTCAGCTCAGAGATTAGTGAACTCTGATTCATGAAAGTAGAAGACGAGTTCTATTCGATCATAAAGCCCATCCCGTTATCAGTGTAGGATTATGTTTTATTCAACTCTTTTGTGGCAGGAACAATATCCAGAAGAATTGAGGCAGATGAGGTGCCCTAAGTAACGAATTTGCTTTCTGTATCACACAGCAGGTTTTTGTCTCCCAGCTGCTTCAGGTGAGCTTTAGATCATTTTATGGAGCATCAAGAAGATGCAATGCATGGTGATCTAAACTCTCCTCTCCCAGGGTGCAGCAAGAAAGTAAGTTGAGGAAAATGCTGTAAGCTTAGGGAATACAGTGCTGGTGCAGGACGCGCAGGGTGCAGGCACGCAGCCAGCAAAGAGATGGGGAGAATTAGAGGGGACTGGGCAGTTTGCTGCCACGGATCTGTCAGAAAGCAAGCTCCTGTCAGCAAAGACATAGTGAGCAGGGCAAGAGTTGTTCACAGAACCCTTAAGCTGCCTCACCTGTTTGCTCTGAGCTTTCTGTATTGAAAAAATTAATTGTCTCACTTGATATAAATAAAACCTTCTGGTCGTCTTTGGGGAGTTCACTACCAGAGCCAGTCTGGAGGCAGTCGGCTCAAAGCTCCGCCTGTCACCAGGTCCCATCAAATAAATCATTAAAAATCTTTTGAGGCAGGAATCAGATGCCAAACTATCTCCTCCCTTCCCAGCATGCCTTACAACCAGGTTGCAGACTGTCTGCAGGGCTTTGGTGGTTGCTTGAATGAATTTCTGACTGTTTTTCACAAAACAGAAGTGTATGCCTTGGAGGGAAAAGATTCAAGAGTGACTTGTACCCTGGTGCCTACTTAAGTCCTGCCTTGTTTTGCTTTGTTCAAGACCTGGCTGTATCAAGGTCTCCCACCTTTATAGCATTAAAATAAAAGAGCCATTTTATGAAACAGTTATGAATATAAAGCATAAAAATATAAACTTTTCTGGAAATACTAACATTTCTGATTAATTACACGGATTCTGTATTTGTGACAATTTTCCTGTATGCTGTTGCTCTGCACATAGCCATGTTTGACAAAGTGATGATCATGCTGTTTTGACACAAAAAAAAGGCAATACATTAATACAGTTCGTGCATGTGTAGTTCTTAGGGGCGCTGCCACGAATAAGATGTGTGACACTGGGTTTCTGCTGCCTGCTGAGGTTACTGGTTTCTCAGGTTTGTAGCTGAACATGCATTTCTAAACAAGTCAAGAGCTGATGAATTCAGGTGTCTGTTTGCCCCACCCATATATGCACATAGTTCATAAAAGTCAGACCATTTAGGAATTGCAGGTGAGAAACAGCTCTGGAATATTGTAATGTTCAAAAGAGCCTGACTGTTATTTTCAGAGGGAATTCTGATGTAGTTTTTCTTTTTTTTTTTTCTTTCAGCCATTGGTCCAGACTTTTCCAAAACACTCTTGAAAAAGTTAACTCTTGTTAAAGTGGGTGGTGAAGTAATCATTGAGTGTAAGCCGAAAGCTTCCCCCAGACCTACTTATTCTTGGAAGAAAGGAAAAGACATCCTAAGAGAAAATGAGAGGTAATGTCTTAAAGTAACCATTTCTTTCATTAGCTTGCTCCAACCCAGGGGCTTTCAGCAATGAAAGCCAAATTTGTCATTTATAGCTTCCCAAGATTGACTTGCAAATAAATTTGAAAACAGCTAGTGTTCAATCTCAAGGAGCTGGGGGTGAGATTTCTATTCACATTGTGTTCATCCCAGTCTCTGTGTACTATTAAAGCATCCCTGCCAAGAAGGTGATAAAGATACGTTCTAAAAAGCAAATATTTGCCTCCGCATTGCTCTAAATAGCCATTATTTTTAAAAAACTTTCCCAGGAGATAAAACCCTCCACTGCAAATTACACTGCTCTGGTACATTACTCAATGTCCCACAGACAGGAATTATTTGAGGTCAGTAATTAATTTGGCAGTCCTAACACCTGACTTGGAGGAGGCTTTTTCAGACTGCCCAATTCATTTTTTTTCTTTTTCTTTTTTTTTTTTAAATCGAAAGGAGAGCAGCAGTAAAAAGTAGGAGGCTATCTTTACGTTGCATGCATGGTTTTGCAGTAATTTTTAATTGACTCCGTACAGGTATGATTGTGTTACCTGTCCTGCTTGCACAGAGCCTGAGAGCAGGACCCAGAGAGCTGTCCTTGACAGTCCTCCAAAATATGATGCCCCAGTAGGATTGATGGGAAAAATCCCATCCTGTTAGTAAGGGTCAAAAACCAGAAAGTACAGGAAATTGTCATTTTTAAGAGCTTAAACCTGTTAGAGCTGTGCTTTTATTTTGGAAAGTCTAGTCTTGTTCCACTCAACCTGCCTGCTTGTAGTGTACGTTGAAATGTATACTATGGTATTGTATAAAAGTATGCAAAAAGCTATAGTTCATTTTGAGCCCAATGAATAAAATAACAACCTATTTCTGACTTATTTATCTCCGGTTACAAAGTTATCATCTATGCGCCATCTGGCTTCACCTCTTGGGATAAAAAGAGTTGGGTGACCAATTGCGCAGAGCCTCCTCTAGCAGCCAGGGTCCAAAGCTGTGCGAGGTCAAAGCTGTAACAGATCAAGGTGTATTGATTTTTAAAACTAAGATAGTTTGCTCTTCTGGTGAAGATTGTGCAAAGGATGGGAAGTATTAATTACTGGAAGATTTGGAGTGTCAGCCTCACGAGGTCCCATCCGCCTCCCCGTCCGCGCTGGCACAGTCTGTAGCTGAAATGTGCTGTTTCCTCGGATGCTGTTCTCCTAGGCATGGCACAGTTCTTTCTCCTCGTTTTATTTCAGGAGCAAGAGAGGAAGCATTAGTTTATTTGAGCAAAGTCTTAGGGAAGGAAAGAAACGTGTGCACTGTGTTTCTTGCTTGGCCACTGCTGTACAATGCTGAGAACAAAGTGATTTTATTTTCTTTTTAGCACTACTCTCTCATTTGCAAACTTACCTAAAAGTTGGATACTGTAATATGGCAGAAACCCCCGGGTCCTGATTTCCCAAGGGAATGTAGCTCATGCACATGTGAAATGCTGGGGTTTCAGCCCCGAGCCCCAAATTAAGGTTGACATATGGGTGATTCCCACAGCCCTTCACAAAGGGGGGGTGAGTTTGCCTTTGGGCTTCCCTCCAGGGTGGGGCCGGCCTTGCAGGGAGAGCCGTTGGGTAAATGACCCCAGGTGTCCTGCATTAAGTAACCCAAGGTCAGGTGTCCCACTTGGGGATAAAAGCTGGGACCACTTGCAGGAGGGGCAGTGTCTGTCTGTGAGGTGGGTGCCCTGTGCAGAGTTCCCTGCTGGGGAAGGACCTCCTGCCTCCCTGGGACTGAGCTCCACTCAGGTCTGGCCTTTGTAAACGCGGGCTGTGTAGAGATTCAGTGTGTGGCTTCCTTGGTCTCATGTGTTTGGCTTGTTGACTCGGTTGTTTCCTGTCCCTTCTATGGGAGGCTGCATGTCCCCATTTATTCCACCCACTGTTAGTTGTGCGGTGTCGTTGTTGGGGTCAGTGGGATTGATGTCGATTATGTATAATCTGATTGACTTGTTTGTACCCCCAGCACTCACCCATGTACTGACCCTTTTGTATCAAATACAATTTGGTTATTGGTTCATCTTTATGCGGGCTGTGTCCTTTATGCTAAGCCTGGTAATTGGCAAAACAACTGGTAGCATAAGGCGAGGTGGTAGCTAGGGTTGCCTGCGTGTTTATTTCCCAAATAAGTTTTGAACCGGTTATTTGAACTGGCTGTAGAAGTTTCAGTTGGCTTCCACCAAGGTTAAGAGAGGAAGAAATACACCACAAAACCAGCATTTTTCTTCAGAGTTTTGTGAAGATAGGCAACTGGGAAAAGGAGACACTTGTTTCCTCTCAGTGACACTCTCACCTGCAGTGGTACCATGGTGGACATGAGGGAGTCCACACCAGAACACCCTGAAGGGTGCACATGTGTGTAAGGAGGGTAAGGCTGTACCTACAGTGTTTTCCTGACTGACCTTGTCCAGAGGTATATAGGCAAGAGGCAGGTATAGTCATAAAAACCTGCTAAATAGTATATACCCTGCTGTCTGCCGGTTGCAGTCCCCGTGCCCCGGCAGACTTTAGGCTGGGAGGATGGGTTGTGAGTGTAGCACAGTCCTCTGAGCAGCTCGGTGTTGAGCTGCAATACAAACCGCAGCAAGGCTGAGGTGTTGGTGCTGATGGAAGCAGAATGCTCACTGCCATGCTCCTCCTGCTCCTGCTGAGCATGCTGCACTGGAACCGGGAGCCTCCCACCCGGGCAACAAGCCCTGGATGGTAAACCAGACGTGAAATGTGCCCAAGCAGGTGTGAAATTTTCTACTACTTCGGCCCAGGGGTTTTTCCACCAGCCAAAACATCCAGCGGGGCCTATCTGGCAAAATGTCTTAATGAACACTGCTCCATTGACTTGGCAGTTGGACCTATTTAGTTCTCATACGCAGTGGCTGTGTCTCCCGTGGGGACAAGGGTGTTGAATCCTTGCCGTTGCCTTTATTAACCACACCATCCTTGGAGTTTGTACCTGGAGACTGTGTGAAATGTGCAATTAGGAAATTACATCGTCTTGCATGATCATAGCATTGTTCAGCAGTGCTTTCTGACTTCATGGGCAGGAGAGGCCAAATGTCTGGTTCTCTGCTTAACATTGCTGCATTTCTGGTTTCTTCACTTGCTGAAATGTTATCTCCTTCGTGCCGTCCCAGGGGACAGCAGCATTGACTGGAGTCTAGTTCTAGTACCTTCTACACCCACACTTATGCGTGGGCTTCAAACAAGAGCTTTCTTGGCTGTTGAAAAAAATCTGTTGAAATATAGGAAGGAAGATGCCAAGAAAAGCTGTTGCTGAAATCTCTTCATCTAGGGCAGAAAACAGAACTTTTAGACAGGCGTGGGAGAAGAAACTTAAATGAAATCTCTGGTTAAACTGACGTTAGAGAGTCCTTTGAGTTTGAGAGGCACCTGAACATCTGGATACTTCCCCAAACTGAACTTGATCATGTGAAGGTTAATCAATATAGATGGTCCTTCCAGTTCCAGGTGGAGTTAAAAACAACGTTAATGTGTCAGCCCTTGCTTTGAATTCTGATGTACAGCCTGACGGCTACCATGGCAATCGCTCAAGCATTTCTCCTGGGACTTGTGTGACTTTTCAGATGGAGTGTAATGCTAGGGACTCCTTGCTGCAGACAGGAATAGCGTGCATCAGATTTTGCTGCCGAGACTCTTGCTCAGGAGGCTACTGCTGTCCAGGATGCAAAACTAAGTGTGGTATTCAGCGTTTGCCCAGAGAGCAGTGACTACCATGGGGGAAAAAAAAAAAAAGAGCTTTATTGTTTTAGGTTTCATATTCTTCTCTGGAGGCTGAGGTAGTGTGCACTGCACCCCTAATGAATAACATGCCCTGAAGGTATCTCTTACTGGTGGTTGAGAACTGTGGAATTGCGTTATTAGAAATTCTGCCTTGGGGTACAATTATATTATTGCAGTCATTAAAGGCAGTTCATCTCCATAATAATGGAAATCCTGCCTTGGAGGCCTAACTGAGTCAAAATAATGTTAGTAGCCTGACTCCAGAAGGTAAATGTTATATAGAAACAGATATAGATACATTGCAAATGCTGCTTGAAAATAAAGACTATTTCTATATAGGTAAAGATACAGAGATAATTTTCTGTCCTTGATCTTCCCTTCAGATTTCAGTGCAAAACAGCTGTTCCCCTCTGTGGGAAAGGTCTTCAGTCCTATTAAAGCCACTCTGTACAAATCAGCCTCACAGGGCCACTGGTAGAGTAAGAGAAGGTGAGTCTGCTGCCTACCACAGTATCTCCCACCTTTCACACCACTGGGACAGGAGACTTCACTAAAGTACACCTACCCTATAGGAAACCTTCACTCAAGGAGCAGGGGATACCTTTAAGATAGGAATGGTCACCATGCAGGCTACATCACCAGGCAGGCAGTACTATGTAAGTAGTGTTTAGGACCCACTTGCCCCAGCACACTTCTTAGGCAGAAGTCATTTTACCCTTTCAAGATACACTCTTACGCATATAACCTGGAAGTTTGAGCCAGTTGTCGGGATCTGCAGCTGGCAAGGAGTTGTTTCAACAAGCCAACAAGCTGTGGGAACTCAAGGTGGAAGTGGTATCTTCTGGTCATTGCAAAACTGCAGTGGCATCTTTGGGATGTGCCAGATTGTTCATCAGAGAGAAAGATTTGAGTTCAGAATGCTTTCCACTTCACCATTTGGTTCCCCTGTTTTTATATCTCCAGATATGTTTAACCTTCAATCTCTCTATTCTGACTCACAATAGGAGAAAAGCGATTTTGGAGAGCTGGGATCCCATTACATAGGTTCTTTTCTGACATCCAAACTAAATCAGTGTGACTCAGAGGTGATACTGGACTTAAGCCTGTGAGATCAAGATGCAGAGTGTTACTGCCCAGCTGCCTGAGGAGGGCTGGCATTCAAAACCAGGCAAAACTCCTTGAGTGAGGAGTGCATGGACTGTAGAGCCAGGACTTACAGTGTTTATTTAAATCTCGGTGTCACTTTGGTCTTCATCTTCTGTCTTCATCCCCCTGATTTTATGAAATAACGTTGTCAGTGTCAAGTGAGTGGCTATAAAATCTATGGCACCATACAGATAGGATATAGGCACAATAGAAGCGTTATATACAGAAACATGGTTTTCTGGCACTATTACACTACGCGAAAGACAAATGATTCGAACTGTGCCTATACTTTGCTCCAAAGCTGTCTCAGAAACCAAATCAATCATTCCTAGATATCGGTGGGAGTTACAGAGGTAGAGGGTAATTTTACGTAAGATTTACCAATATAAAACAGAAATCCATACTTACCCACAAGTTTGGAAAAACTTCCTTAGTAATTGATGACCCCTGTGAAAACACTGAAGCGAATGAAAGCAAGTCCTTAATGGAGGACTTTCTTTTAAACTCCTGAAAGCCAAGCATGGACTCCTAAAGCCAAGCATTTTCCAGTCTGCAGTATTTCCCATTAGTGACAATTATTTCCTGGCATTACGTTGTATATATTCATTGGCAGGAGTAGGAGGGGGAGTCAGGGCAGTCAGATTGTTCTTGCAGGATTTTGTTAATCCTCTCATAATAATTCAATTACATCTAATGCAACAACGTTAGATAAATTTGTTGCTGAGACTAGTGCTTTAAAACCTTTATTTTCAGGTGATCTTATCACAGAAACCTTTCAATTTCTTCATAATTACGGCACGGCTCCCACAGAGAACTGCGCTTGGTTGTGAGTGTGAGCGGCTCATCCTCACGGTGGTGGAAATCAGAAGTCACTGTAGTCGCTGGCTCATTCGTTCAGATTTCCTGGGTGCAGGAGGGAGAATTAGGCTGTGCGTGATTAGAGACAAATCCTGGATCTACGCAGAACGCTGCCAGCTGAAATTAAAATAAGCCTCTGTCACAGCTGCTCCCGTGCTCTGAACCGTTCGAGGAAGGTCCTGCAATGGAACTGTAATTCTCTTTTGAACTATAGATCCGGAAGCATTTTTAAAATAATTTAAACCAGTTAATTCAGCAGTTAATTTAAGCCAGTTCATTTTAAAACAATTAAATCTCTCAATTTTCATATTTTTTTCCATACCTCACAAAAAACCTCATTGCACAAAAAACCATCGTTGCAGCCCAACAAACCTGCAGGTGCTGACATGTAGGTGCACAGTGTCCAAGGGCTTGACTGTGGGAGTGCTGGGGTTTAACGTTAGAACTGAGACTGATCCTGTGATCTGCACCCACAAACTGGGGTATTTTGTCACTTGGTTGCACAGATTGAACTGTCTTTTAATAATTTACCACCAAAGGCCATTTTGTTAGAGTATCTTAAGAAAGTATCTCATGGAATTGGTCAAGGGATATATTTTGTGTTGGCATGGAATAATTTTGCTGGAGTAGCATTTGAAGGGGCTGTTAGGTGCTGGTTTGTAATGCAAGATTTACATCACTCTTCTTGCAAGTCTTTCCTCTTTTCTCAGATGCTTGGCTTTGACTTACAGAAATGACTTTAATTTACATGCAATAATGGTAATAATTACATGTATTTATTTCTGACAGAGTGTTTCATACTAGATATCAGTCTCTCAGACAGACTTATTGTAATTTCCCAGAACTGTTTGTATGGTTCAAGAGCAAAGGAGGGAGATGGCAAGTTTCAGTCTCTCTCTACCATGGCTCCCTGCTGCATTCCTCCTTGCTTGCTTCCCAAGCGTAGACCAAGACAGCATTTATTTAGGGAAATACTGTTTTTCTGCCGGTCTTGTGGTCTCTAACCAGCCATCTGCTGGTGTATTGATTAGCCAAAGCATGGGGACAGGCCGTGGTGCTGCCCCAGGGTGAGCCATTTAGGTCTGGGCTAAGTGCTGGCTCTAGCGGCTGCCCTGTGTTCAGGAGCCCTTCTCCAGGTGCTTTGGGCATCGCTGCGAGGAGGGGAGTGGGGCTGGCAGGCAGTGTTGTCAGCTATCTCATGCACTTGGTAAGAGCTTGTACACATCAAAATCTAATGTGTATTCCCTTGAAATAGTGAATATTTAAAATATGTACATGGTCTTCATTCCTAATGTTCTTCTAAAGCTATTGGAAGTCACATTTACCCTGCTACCAGACATGTATTTAGTCTAGGACAGGAAAATAATTGTACTTTTAAGCCTCAAAACAAATTGCTCTTCTCCTGTTCTTGTTCATGTAAAGCCCTTACATCATTAGAGCTGTTTCTTTTCCATGAATATACAGTGCATGCATTGTTTATACAGTTTAATTGTAAGGAAGGAAATTCATGAAAAACAAATGATGTTCTGTGCTGGTAGCAAAAAATATGAAAGTGTCCAATTAAACAGCCACTCACTAGGACTTGTATAATAGCAACATCTGTTACCTTAATTAAACAAGTTTCTGTATAAAGGGACCCTCGTACTGCACTTTGTTAGAGCAGGATCTGACCTAGATACTCCAGACATGCTCACTATCTTCATGGAAATTTTCCCAGTTGGTCCCATTATCTTGCAGTCTTGACAAGCTTCATGATATATGAGCACACTCTTGCACACACAAAGCCATGCTGCTTAAAGCAGGAAGATTTTTAATATTTTTTTTTTTTAGATGAAGACCAATAAAAGCACAGAAATGCAGCATATAGTGGCATTTACCCATTGAGTTCAGTCACAGCAGCATTTGGAAGTGTAAAGAGTACCTCATGAACTTGGACCTTGTCAAATCACATTCAGGAGAGAGAACTGCGCTTCCAGAAAGTGCTCACAATTCATTTTTGAAAGTTTATGTGCTTCAGGGTTCAAGTAATTTAGGTCCAGATATTTTCCAGGTATTTGGTTACTGCTCTCCACCGTAGTCTACAGTCAGAGCAGATCTAGAAGGGTAAGTTCAGTTTTAGAAATTCTGGTGCCTTGGTAACTTCTGACAAGAAGATGAGGACTTGAGACTGAGAAGGAGCAGTGGGAGTCCAATGAGGGCTTTGTACTCGTCCGCAGTCAAAAACCCAACGAGAGCTGCCCAAAATCCCACCCTCATCGGAAGAAGGTGCCGTCTGCTGCTCGGGGCCCACCAGGAAGATCCGGAGCCCCGTGCTTGGGGCTGTAGAACACCAGGCAGCTGTAGCTGAAAGGCCTCTTAGATATGTTAATGCACAGCTGTGCCTGCAGGCTTATTAATATGGACAGTGAACGTTGATTTGTTCATAAAGAAGAACACTGCCCCATGCAGGCGCTGCCAGCTGCTTGGGAGAGGAAGCTGAAGTCCCGCTCTGGGGAAAGCCAAGCTTCTTCATCCTGTCCTTGGTGCCCAGGCTGGCACAAAGTCAGTGGGAGTCACAGGGTAAAGCCCAAAGCAGCAACCTCTCCTCCCGGTGGCTGGAGTGATGGTGGCCAAGGAAAAGCAGAAAGCTCTCACCTAATTTTTGTTGTTGTCTTCTGCACTTCAACACTTTCAGAAATACTTTTCTCTCTCAAAGAAGTTAGCCGTGGTTTTCTCGAGAGTTCCCATCCTAAGGACCTCCTCACTAGGGTTGTTGGTTTACAGACTCCTCAGGTATTATTTTTGTAATAGGAATTATAACACATTCGCTTCAATGCTATGACATTTTGAGAAGAAAAAATTGTGAAGTCAGACAAGAAAAGAAAGGCTTTTCTCTTTATTCTTTCAGTGTGTCTTGAGTTTAAAAAGTTGTATAAATTCCAATTTTGTATTTGTTGCCGCCTCAAACTTCCTAATTAGTGGTTAATTACCGTAAACAGCCAGAAAGAAAATGGCAATAGGACAGACATCACATCTTTCCTAGTCTGGTGCCAAGGTACAAACCATGGTAATATTTTTATACTGATTATTTGAGAGATGAATTGCCAGCAGCAGCTTTTGGACACGCAGTCTAGTGACACTTCAGCAGAAAATAAAACCTCAAAGGATGCTTCCTATCATTGTTTTGCATTAATTGTGTTGACTGTCTTTTTCTTAAATAAAGCACCTGTGCAATTTCTTTAAGGCAGACAGGTAACCAAACCATCAATTACTTGTCGGGTTTTCATTACATCCTGCCTAGGCAAAATGAAAAATGACACCCTGCAAATAGCTTTTTGAAGTTTGAATTGACAATGAAGCATTCATCTTAGTTTTCAGAGACAATGGCAGAAGATGGCTCTACTTCATTGGAACATCTGAAATAACCGGCATGTCAACTCACTTCAACCAATTTTCTGCAAAAACAGAACTAAAATGAACCGGGAAACCACTTGATTCAATGGTCAGAGGTCTTGGAAAGCAGTCATTCTAGGCTTGATGGCCTTGTCTTCATGGACTGTTTGTTTCCCAGCAGAAACTGGTTTTAGCTCTGTGTTGTTCTGGAAGGTCACAATATGTTTTAACATAAGCTCGCATGAATGTGGGTCTGTCAACTCGTCACTAAACACTTCTAGTTTAGTGTGTGCTAACAGTAAAAACCACTGATTTGTGTGATAGCAAATCCGCTGGTGAAAACCAGTCACTTTTGCCTTAGCTCTGTTAGAAGTCGGTCACTGGCTTTTCCTTGCTGCTTAAGGATAGTTACATGGATTTGTTTTCTTTGTGTGTATCTGGCAAAGATAATAAATCCTGTTGCCTTTGTAGTTCAAGATATCTATCATATGCTTGTATGCATAACCCTCTAACTGGCCTCTCCACAAAGCTTAGCTGTCCATCTGTTGTGCTTTAGCGGGTCTCTGATGATTGAACCTCTCTGCAGCATTGATAATAAGTCAGTGACCCAAGTTCATTCTTGCTTTGTCTTTTCCCTCTGCTCTTCAGCAAATATTTGTAGCAAAAGGTGATCTGAGGACGGTTAGAAAGTATCTGGAATCCAGATTCGGTACCGTTTTATTTTGTATGTGTAAAGAAATTAGGCTGATCCCTAAAATTTGCAAGTTCATTTATCTGTTCTTGTAGAGCTAGGAAATAATTTCTATAACCAGCCACAAATTGTTGTTGAGCGTACCTGAGATGCTGATGAATCCCAATCTGCGCCAAGTTTCAGCTGGTGTTCCAGGAATGAGACTCTCTCATACCTCGACAGTCTCCTGTAACATCAGCAATCTGTTCCTGTTTTCCCAGCAGATTATTTTCAGCATGGTATTATTGTAGCACTCAGTGATACACATGTAGGACATCATTGCTGCCGCTGCAGCTGGAACAAGCTTGCGACCACAACCAAGCCGTGGTTTGATCAGACTCGCAGTGACCTAAGTTATCTAGAGAAGCCAACGGGCTTTTACCCTGGGGCTTGTGTATTAATTTCAAAAGTAGAGCCTGGCTTGCAGAGGCAGGCACAAGGAGAGGATGAAACATCCAAAGGCATCAGGCCTCTACACATCCTTAAAAGAAATGCTGTCACTCACTGTGTACTGTTAAACAGCTGCTGCTTTTCCTGCTTGAGGTGTCTCATCTTTATGATTATTAAATTCATCTCTAGGTACCATGTATACAGCTACACACTATTTCTCCCTCTTTGTAAAGACGCCCCAGGAAAGAGCGAGTTCCTCCCTGCAGTGCTGTTGTGTTGGAGGCAGCAGGATATGGCTTCCAGCAGTGAGGAAGGTTTCTCTCTGTTGTGAACACAAGCTGCAGCCAACGCTTTCAAAAATAAATGCCTGCAATTAGTCTCCTAAATGCAATTCGAAATTGATGAGTAGTTCATACTTGTCCTCCAGTTGAAGAAAATAGTAATAATGATTTCAGTAAGACTGTAGCATTTTGAAGGAAAAAATTATTATCAAATATTTCTTCTCTTGGATATTTCTATGATTAAGAGTGGGAAGGTAATGATTTTACAGTTACGGCCAGACTTTAAGAAAAGCATGCTTAAAATCCAAGGAAATAATTATGTGTCTACAGGGAAAAAAGGATTTCTAATGAACTTTTTAGACAACCTACCAGACATCTTGATATTTTTGATGATTATTTAAACATCATCTTTAAGTGATGTAAATGTGTCTCTGGATCTTGCAAATCTATGTTAATGTCAATTACGAGTGGGTAATTTATCTTTGTACCATGGGCATTTTTTGTTGAAACCAGAGGAAAAGATGTGTTGTATTTGAAACACTATGCCTTTGGGCTTCTGTTCGGGTGGTATCAGCTGGAACAAATAAGCTGAGAATGCATTTACTGCTTCTGCTCTAATCTCACAAATGCTTCCAGAAATGGTTTGTGTCAGCAGTTGATGCACAGAAAATCTTGCACGGATTTTTTTTTTCTCATAAGAGAATAATTTTTATGAGCTTCAGTGGAGGTTCCTTTAATGCTCATGTTCTCCAAACCTCTGAAGCATTTGCTATAGGTAGAGGGTGATGGCTTATTCTCATCAGTAGAGTTGGTGGTGGTGAGGGTGACTGGAGGCTGCACTTCCAAATCTGATTCCTTGGATTGCCGCTGTCCCTCTTTATAGACTGGGAGAAGTCACTTAATCTCCTGCCTCTGGCTATAGTCACTGCCCTGCAAGGATGAGCGCAGCAAAGGTTTCACCAAACATTAGGCAGACTGAGCGCAGTAGTGGCTTCACAGCACCAGCTGCTTTCTACACAAGATTCGCCTTGCCTCTGAGTGTGAGAGAATGCTTTGTGGGGAGCAGCCTGTCTCTGGGTGGGTCATCGGGCATAAAGAGGATGTTTTAGCCTCTCACTGGGCAGTTTCAAAGTGTGCTTTTCCCCTCCACCGCCACCAGCAACAGCCAGGGGAGAAGTCCTGGGGCCGCCGGGGCGTGTGCGGAGCATCCCCATCCTTCACAGTGCCATTGCAGCTTTCAGTTTGTGGGAAATGGCCAACTTAGTTTGTGAAAATAAACTGAGAAGTCGAAGTGCTGTGTGAAAAGGGCAGCTTCACATGGGGGATAGTCTTCATTTCCCACCAGAATCAATGGAAATTTGTCTCTTTGCGCCATTGGACCCTTCTAGACTTGCAAAATCTTCCCATACAGCTCAAATTATCATTGCCTTATGTCTCAGGAATGAAAGCTGTAAAAACTAGCTTGCCTTTGCTTTACTCAAATCTTCTTCCTCAAATATTTATTTTCATGACATGGTCTTTCTTACTGTATTTATTTTAATTTCATGTGTCGTGAAAAAAGAGCAGTAAGGGAGAGAAGTCAAAAGGTTCCTATTATTTGAAATTCACCACAGCCTGCTGGTTTCCTTCAGGGTCCCTAGCAATGTTGGTGTTTGGTTTTCATTTGTTTCTTCCCGTTATCAGCATCCCTTAAGAAAGATATTTTGTAGAGAACTGTTCCTCTTAGATAACCTAGGGTTATTTTTATATTTGAATTATGACTCTAGGCATCTTTAAACAATTTACATGAAGTGTCTAATAGCTGTGAATGCTCCCTTCTTTTCCTCCCACCATCCCACTCCTTCAGGATGAGGTTTTGTCACTTCCAGACTAGTCTTAAAAATCTACAGACAAAAGGGAGGATGATGACAAAGCACAGCTTTTGTGTTTATAGATATTAATATAGGCTGGGTGCAGTATTATTTATTTGGACTCTTCAATCATTGCAGATATACAATTTGACAAAAAAAAGAAAATTGTGGGAGAACTTAGGATGCAAGATCTGTGACTGGTTTAAGCTGATACTGAATTCAGTGGAGTTATGTTGTTTGATGTTGCCCAAGTGGCCCCTATTTCTTTAGAATAACATTTACAGATTTTTAAAATAATCTGGAAGAATTGCAATTTATACTCTCCGCACCTTTAATTCTTCATACTTAGCAAGCCTGTAAATAAAAAGCCTAAAATGAAAACACATTTACACACAACAGTTCACATCTCTGGAAGAAGTGTTCTTAGTATTTTCTTGAAAATCAATATTGAGAATTAATATGGAAAAGAAAGAAGTATAGTACTCTGTATTTTTCAATGCAGTAAGGTTCATGTTCTTCCTAGGAAGACCTTCCAAAAGATTCATTTTAAATTTTTGTGCTTTTCTATTGTAGTCCCAAAACACAGAAAATGCCAAATAAACCCAAATTCTGGGCACCATAGATGTCTAGACAAGTCACAGTTGCTGTAATTTAGCAGTAAACCTCCTGGTGTTATTCATGACTCAGATCTACTAGTAAAAATGCTACAAAGGTGATGTTCCTCCTTCACTGGCCTTCTCCAGCCAGTGTTTTTCCTTGAACAAAATATATATGTATTTTACAGATCAAGAACCACTCCCATGACAGAAACCCCAGCTGCCCCGTGTAGTTGTCGCACACAACCTCAGAAGTTCAAACACTTCATCCTCAGGCCTTTTAGCTCCATTTAAAATAGACCTCCAGGACAGTTTGTGGGGTATGCTCTACTCAGCTCAATGCAACAGGATTTTACCTCATTTTATTTTGAGCAAATATAGTTCTTACCTGAAAATTAATTATAGAGAGTTTGCCGTTAAGAGACGTGCCAGTTGTCATGGGTGAGGAAGGCCTTATCTAATGCCTGCTTTCACCAAGAGAAAGACATGCACTAAATTAAATGGGCTTTGACTGAGGCTCTAAATTAGCTCAGGCTTTTCTGTGAACCATGAAAAGACAGGTAGTTATAGACAAATAAGTACCAAAGCAGCTGTAGGTGGTTATCTAAATCAAAACTAACAGGTCCCAGACAAGAAGTTGCAGATGCATAGAATTTAGGTGGATAATGAAATGGAAACCTCTGTAATGCCAATCCAGCAGACATTGTTGTCCTGCATTTTACTCAGACTTACCCAAATGGCTGCTGGGTACAGATTCAACGTGTCCCATCCTTGCTCATGTTGCTGTCCTGACCATAGCCCTCAGGTCATGCTGATGTCCCACATTGGTGGCTTTGTGGACATTGTCCCTTTTGCACCTGGGAAGAAGCATCTGGGGTAACATGTCGAGGGTGAAGCTCAAGCCTGGAAAGCCCTGTCCACTTATGGGGGAATGGTGAGCGGTTTTGGCCAGTGTGGTTGTAGGGTGGGCAGTCTCAGATGGCGTGACAAGGCACTGGGTGGGGGTCAGGGTCAGAGCTCTCCCCTCACCCTCTCCTCCCTGCTCACTGGGGACCATCGAGGGTGTTGAATGCAACCCCAAGAACTTGGCTTTGACCTTGGCATATACTTTACTGGGGATTAATGTTAGGAAGCAGAAAGCTCTGACCTTACTGTTATTTATTTATGCAACATGAAGGTTGTAGTCACACATGGAGACAGCATTCCAGGGCCACAGAAATTATTAGCTGTGGACCATACTCTGAACCAGCCCATTCTTCAAGTGATGAGCAGGTACTCGTGACCGGTGTCCCTGATTTTGGGGAGGGCTGTGTTCTGAGCAGTAAGTCCTCCCTCTCAACTAAACCTGTGAGTATTTCTGAGTTACACTGTGTTTTCCTGAAATAGCCCAATGGCCAATACTGCATTTATAAGATCATTTTAATAATCCCGATCTCTGCCTCATTGCATGGGAAGCATTATTAAAAAGGTAATAAACTGCTACAAAGACATGCAATAGAAATAGAAATAATTTGATAAATAATGCAATTGCCTGGAATCATTTACATTTGAAGTAGATTAGTGGCGTGAAGCAAAGTTGCTGTTAGGCTAAAAATTGCTGTAGATATTCCTGCCTATGAACTGTGAGAAAAAGCAAATACACTGCTGAGATTGCAGTCTGGTCTGTCTCATGCTTTTGCTTTCTCCCTCTGCTTCCAACCCCCCCAGCCCAAGCAAGGTTCTGAAGGATGGACAATAGGCCATTCATCATGTCGGCTGAAATACACTGTTTTTCACAGGTACATTTAACCTAAATCCTCTCTGAGAAGACGGATTATCTCTTAGAAGAACTCTGGCACCGCAGTCTCTTTTCAATAGCCACGTCAACCACTGCCACAAAGGCTGTACATGAAGGGATCAATGGTAGTTTTATCTCAAATTGCACTCAGTGTGTGTTTCTTCCAACTGACATTCATTTAAATGCTTGCTCTAAGACATCTATTCTCCCTGTAATAGAAAAAAGATCGGACATCCAAAGCATTGTTTCCTGGGGGGAAAAAAATTAAAATATTCAGTTGGCTAAGCATGAAATATTTTGGATGCATGTGTTTAATCAACAGTGAAAGCAAGTGTAGTTAGGCTTGTATTTTGTAAATTAAAATGTTAAAATTAGCAGATAAGAAACAACATACCTTATTTCATTGCAGCAGTGCTAATAAAACCATTTGAGAGGGGAAAAAAGAAAAGTCCCTTTATAATTATGAGCACTTTGCTCCAAAGAAACATTGGAGCGTTAATCTGCCGTCCCGTAGTTGTGCTGTCCGCCTGCGTGCTGCATCCCTCGGGAAGATAACCCTTACCATTGCACCCGCAGCCTGCCATGTGCACTGCATTTGTAGTCCATTCATATTCCACGTGTTTCCATCTGCTGAACAGAAAAATAGAGGGCAAGCTGAGAAGAATATATTGAGGGATACCTGCAGTATCATCTGTCTGGTGCAGGTTTTCTGTTGGTGATGTGTGAGCTTTGTGAGTTAGAAAATAATTCGCAGTGAAAAGGTTAGCACATGGACCTGCTACTCGTCCCTGCAAAGGCTTTCGCTGGGTGACTGCAAGGTGCAGGTGAGGCTGAACAACCCCTGGCTCTGCAGTGCTGATGTATTTGGTTCCTGGACGTGCATAGATTTTCTTTTAATTAAATAACAGAACAAGATGTTACAGTAGATATTATAAACCTGGGATTTTTAAGCAAACATTCTGTAAAAGCATGAGGGCAAAGATGAGCAGCAGGTCGTAGGCTTGTTTTGGTAGATGCAAGTGATGCAGTCAGACACCCAAAGGTCAGATTTCCTTGGAGCTGGGCTAGAGGTAATTACTGATACTCAGTTTTATGATGTGCTCTGGGAGTTTTGCAGTTTTCAGTCATGGTTTATATTCCAAATAAGGGCTTGATCTCGTTTTCACAAAGTCAGTGATAAAACTCCTACTGAACTCAACAGGACATATTCTATCTTTAAATGCATATATTACTGACTGAGAAATAATTATCTGCTCCTGGGAATCCTGCCCAGCAGTGGGGAATGCTGTGATGAGCTACCCATGTCAGATCTGTTGTTCTTGATTTGGGGTCAGAGGCAACATAACCTGCTGATGGGTGACTTAACAGATATGGCAGATGTATCATGAGCTGAAAAAATAAGCACTAAGAGATCAGACCAGAATGATTACGCACTGCTATTTTTCCCCATGCTGCTCCAGGTCTGCCTGACCTCTTCCATCCATTCCCAGCAGCTGCTGGAGACACTGGGCAAGTTAGTATTGCTGTACTGGTTGGCCATGCTGACGTGTCCATGATGCCAAGGTGGGTCCTTTCTACATAGCCTAGGTGTCTTTGAATAGCAGAGGGCTGCAGCCGTAGCAGACACTTAGAAATCTTTCATCCATGAAGATGCATCTTTCTCCTTCATGTACTTTTCAGGGTTCACCCCAACCAAATAGCCAAATGCCTTAAGATGTTTCCATTCCTGCCAAGCTGGCACAGGGCACATGCATTTGTCAGGCACGCAGTGTCACCAAGAAGCTGCTATGGAGGCTGTGCTGGTCGACTTAGGAAAAAGCTTCTTCAGGGTAATGCAAAGTGCTCAGCCTGCAACTTTTTAAATTTGCTGCTGCGGTGGCAAAAAAAGAAAAAAAAAAATGGGCAAGGAAGGCTATGGAGGAATGCTTTCAGCATTTTTAAAGGTCCTTTGTCCCCAGAAGAGCTTTGATCAAAACACTGACAAGGTCAGCTCTTCCTGGGGTAGAACCCAAAGCTTCAGTTTAGGAAACAAACAATCCTTTTATCTCCTAATTTCAGATGTGTCTCTGCTCTCTGTGGATGTGAAGTCTCCAGTTGACAACCACAGACCAACAGATTCTCTCTTAAAAATGCTATGTTTAAAATAGATGAGCTTTCTTTATATAAGGATGCTAAACTATCTTATTGCCATCTTTTTTCTCAAATGGATGTTTTTATCTTTGATTTTTCTCTGATATTAGCAGTGACCATGAACCAGGTTATCAGTAACACAGTTGCATTAAGCTGCACAAGAAGAGATTTATATTTTTAGTTGTTACCACTGTTGTGGTTAGTAGTGTCAGGGAACCCAGAACATTCAATAGCAAGTCAGTAGCTCATTTCTTGAGTTTGTCGTGGTTTAAAGTGATGCATACTTAGCAACCAGCACTTTGTTCTCAAGTAATGTGTGTGTTATCGGAAATGTAGTTTATTTTTATGTCTTCCTAGGCATCTTATTATTGGGGGTGTATTTCGGAAGAGGAAGAAAGCGTACGGAACAGTGCTTCATTTAATTTGAACTTTGGTCTTAAAAGAACTTTTTCAACCAAACTGCTAAAAGCAGTTGATGAAGGGATGTTTGCTTTCAAGCCAATTAGCAGTTTGAGAACCCTCAGTGGCCTGAAATGAGTCTCTCCTCTCGTTTAATGCAGATATGTCTGCAAAGAAAATTTGTGAATTAGCAAAAGCAGTGAAAGTCCTTCCTACTTTCTCAACTAACTGTAACAAATTTCAAAGTGCTAAAATAATTACTTGTTAACTTCTAACACATTGGATTCAAATTAGAGGACAAAACATTCAGTGTAGAAAAGCACCTTCAGCAAAAAAGAGCCACATAACCATAAGGCCTCCTAATCAAATGATTCACAGAAAGGTTTTAATGGTCTGATTTATTTTTAAAAATTTCAGTTAACTTGCACAATTATTTGTCAGTTTTAATGCTGGTCGTTTACAGGAGTGTGCAGGGAATTACATAGTCACCAAATGAGAATTAAACATGCCCAGTGATTCTCAGGGGAATGGGTTTGAAGAACTCGGTGCAAGTCCCACCTGAACTCTTTGCAGTGTGTTACCAGAGTTAAAGGATGCCTGTGTGCTAAAATTTTAAAGCCAGATGGCTTTCAGCTTAGAAATGGAAGAAAATAAAGACAGCACTAGCTCCCTGAGATGTGCCAAAGCCAATGGTGGATCAACTGTCCTCATCCAAAGGTTGTCTCTAGAGTGATCCAGTCCACATTAACTACAAACTAGTTTTACATTGGGAATAAAGATGACTTAGAAGGAAACCAGTAGCATGAGAAAGAGACAGAAAAGGGATTAGAATTTGAAATTAAAGCTGGCTTCATCAACAGATACAATTAAAATGATCTGTGGAAGAGATTGTCCAGTAAACAGTTTTCAGCTATATGGCTAAAAATAAAGCATGCATAAAAATAAAATCTCAACTGTCCAGAAATAGTCTAAAACATGACTTTTTTCTGGATTTCTTGGGATGGCAAAAATGCTGAGAGAGTGAGTGCAGAGCCTGGCAGGGGCAATGCTGGAGCGGGCTGGTCCTTCTTGAGCTGGAGCATATTGCTGAGCTTGTTCAGTTGTTTATATTGATTTGAATTTTAATGCATGCCAAGGGCACCTTCAGCTCTGAGAAAGGCACTATTGTTTCCAAAGAGCTGAAACTGATAACAGCAGTAAATAATTCCTTGGGAGCTCCTGGTGCTGCTCCTGTCCAGGCTTCTGCACTGGAGACCAGAGTGGCAAGTCCTGTGCTCCAGTGCACATTTAATGTAATATGTGCATTGATTTGTGCCAACATAGTAGTGAAGATAAGAGACAAGTAGCTATATACTACTCTCTTCCAATTATTGAGCTGGAGCAACTGCTACAGAAGCAAATATATGGCACTGGACTCCTGCAAAAATAAATTACAGTAGTGAATGTTACTGACTGCAACAATTTGGAGACCTATAAGCCAGTTGAGAAACTTCTATTAATATCACTGCTATTGATGTGTGAAATATAACCTCTGTCCCTGGTCTTTGCCAGCTGGCTTGCATGTTGTGCTGCTGCAAGAGCAGGTCAGGGAGAGGTTACCCAGGACGGAGATTTGGTGGCTGTTGTCCGAGCATCTTGCGCCATCTTCTTCCTCCTCGCTCAGTATCGTCATTGTAAAGACTCTCAAACTGCCCCATTTTTCGAAGGAGCTCAATGCATGTGGACTGAGAAGCCCATGCGTGCCCATCAAGAGAGCACAGCAAGACAGAAGGCACCCACACCAGCTCCCTTAGGTGACACGTTGTCTTCCAGGTCTCACTGGGGACTGTGTTCAGCCCAGTGGCTGCAGCTAGCAGGAGCTTGGGGAGCCCCACAGTGGCGTGGGCAGATGTCCTTTGCACTTCTGTTCATGCCTCGTCTCATGGTGGTACTTTATTCAGCTGCCTCAGTGCTGCCCCATGGCTGCAAGAAAAGGTTCGTGCCAATTCGTGCAGTCTGTTTCTTAAACCTTCCTCAGGTGGGAAGTGTCTTCTGAGCACTTCTGCAATGGTGCAGGTATTGTTTGCTAAATCTCCTCAGAATTTCTCACTCCAGTTGCGCAGAGCTTGACTGGCATTAAGGATGCAGGAAGGCTTCTTCATTTTCTTTCAAATTAGTTAAATTGAGAAATAATTGAGCAGGAGAAGGCAGGAATTAATACAAGATTTTCAATGCAGGGCTGAAAGTAGCTGAAGGGGAGAAAACAGATTGCTGCAAGACATGATACTGAGCAGACAACCAAGTATTTTGCTAAAAGAGGTGATGATTGGCTGGGGGGAAGGTTTTTCTGGAGTCTCCTTAGATTATGCCTCCGCAAGGCACAAGTCATTCATGTTTTGATGGGATTTACTGGGCAGGATCAGGTTTTCTGTTTTCATTGACGTAAAGCGGAGCAGAAGACAAAGGTAATTGTGAGAACGAGGCAAGCCTGAAGTGCAGCCCTTGTGCAAGAGGAGGGGCCAGGGATCACCTCAGGAATTAACATGCCATCCTGCCTGCCTCCTGCCCTCCGAGAGATGTGTAGCTCTTCAGATAACACCATTTTAATGGAGACTATGTATGTGAGAAGAGGATGGGCATGAAATAGGATTTATTTTATTTTCACCTGCAAACACAACTGCAGATAAGCCCTGGGGGCTGAGTAATGCTGCAGGCAGAGGAGTGGAGAGCACGGAGGGGAAGCTTGGCAGTGTGGCACCCGTGCTGAAAAGCCATCAGCCTTCTTGACAAAAGCAGCAATGAAACCCCTGCTTCACTGCATCTGTTTAGAAAAACCTTTTACGTTGTTAAGCAGTGAGCGTGGAGATTTTTAGATGTAGCCTGTGTACCACAGGTTACAAGGGTTGTCATGGTGAGTGCTGAAAATCAAAGTACAGATGCGTGTAAAACCCCTACACAAGTTACTGTTGTGTAAATTTAAGTTGCCTTCAAGAAAAGACACAGAAAACTCATGTAAGTTATGTATTCAGTATTTATGAATTGTGTCCTGAGAGATTTTTGTTAGCTGAGCTCCCTCTGTAACAGGCAATAGACTGCCTGTTGTTCAAACCATCAATAATTAATGCAGACTTGAAAGAGTTTTTTGTTGACTTAAAAGAATAAAACTTTTGCGTCTGCTCTCTTTTCAGAATCACTGTTTTGGACGACGGAAGCCTCCGGATTGTCAACGTCACCAAATCCGATGCGGGAAGTTACACCTGCGTGGCCACAAACCACTTTGGGACAGCAAGCAGCACGGGCAGCTTGGTTGTGAAAGGTAGTTGCAATTTTTATCACATATGACCGATACTCCGTTTTAGTGCCTGAGAGCATACTAAGCAGCCCCATGAATGTTGCACCTTTCCCCTTTGATTGTAATGCAAGTGGATTCTGGGGGATTGAAGCGTCTTTTGCATCTCAGAAACCTGATGAGCCTCGTGGGTTGGAGACAACATTAACAGCAAGGGTGTCTGTGGTCGCACTGACTGATGGTGCTTGCAGCAAGTTAATGCATTTGTTTTCACACATAGTTTAAAGTTATACTTCAAATGATGGGGGAGTTGTAACACAAAGCCTGGTCTGTGGTCTGTATCATTGTATGGCTTGTTTCTAGCAATGGTCAGTAATCATGCTTGAGAAATACTTGCTGTCGCTGCAGCCAGCTTTGTCATAAGATTCAGTTTTGCGTAAAGCCATGGCATGCCTGTGGAGAAATGTTGCTCTCAGCATGCTGAGATTAGGTGGTGTCCTTTACAAACGTGTCTTACCTAGTTTAGCTTTATTCTTGTTAGTCTTGAACTTTCACCATCTTTTTTAAAAACTTCTGAACTTCCTGATACATCTTGTCTTGGAGCAGAATGATACAAGAGTTTCACCCTTGTATTCAATGTCACATTTTTTTAAAAGATGCACAAACTCTGATTGAATTTCATTTTTTCTTATCCAGGGCTGAATTTCTGCCTTTCATGAACTCAAAGTGTTTATTCATGTGTGTTCAGAATTTTTCTGTCAAATATTTTTTTTTAAATAAGTTATAACATTTGACAAAAATATTTAAAGTAGTTGTTTGATAGACAATGAGAGACACTGACAAATATCTTGCTTTTTGGCCTGCTTATGAGTAGTCTGATATCTGATGAATTATTACAGACAATTGATATATAGATTATTACACCTATAATCACTCTCCAGTTCCTTCTTATTTGGGGAAAGACCTATATAGGATAACAAATCAGGAAAAATTGATTACAAAGTAATAAATCAATCACAAAGCTCTAATGCTGTCAGTTTTAATTCTCCCATATATTGACATTGATGGATAGTATTCGGTTAGAGGCTCTCTCCATCAATTATTTTTATGGTATATAGGGAATACTTTAAAATGTTTCAATGCAAGTTTTAATCCATGGTTTTTATAGCTGGAGCCCATTTCAGCAAGCAAAGTCAGGATCAAGCAAGTGCTGATAAAGCTGGTGAGCCCCTTTAGCAAACGGCCGGTGACGATGGTACGTTTTCTCAGAGCAAAGCATTTGTCTCTACCCTAGCTATCCAGTGAAGTACTTATAGTTAGATGGGATGTTTCTGGGGTTGCGCTTCATAGCACTTGACCTTTCCACTTCCCTCAGGCGAAGGGGCCGACAGTGCAGCCCAGGGTGGGGGGCCGTGTTGTCCCTTCATACCTTCTCCAGGTGGTTGTTAGAAAAGGAACCCGTAGGGGAACATATTGACACCAAGAGTTATTCAGGCTTGTTTTGAATCATTTCTATGGCATTTGCCCATGCCTGTGTTGGTCCCTGCAAACAAAAGTAGAGACAAGTGAGGATCAGCAGTACATCTCTGTATGAGCTGACTCTGTCTTTTCTTCATCTGTGTTGTCTGAAGGAGGCACCCACAGCAAACATCTAGGAAAGCGCTGCTCAGGGAACACAAACACAAAGACCTGGTCTATTATTAAAAGGGTCGATCGGCTACTGTCTGCCCCAGAGCAAAACTGGAGAGCAAAATGGTAAACACAGCCCAAACGCCCTTCCCTAGGGACTACAGGAGGTGGCCTGTGCTCACGGCAGGAGGCACCGGCTCTTCATCTGCGGCTGGGCACAGCTGAGGTCATCCTGGTTCTCCGAGGGCTGAAAGGCAGTAAGGGGGTTGAACTGGGGTCTGCAGTTCAGGGGCCACTTGTACCACCGTGAAAAAGCCAATTGTGGAAAATAGGACTGTGTTTCATTTCTGTTATTGAAGAGTCATGCTTCTGTAGTTTGTGGCTTATCCTTTCTTCCTTGTAGTACCCAAGGAATAGCCCGTAACTCCAAGCACAATAGGCAGCAGCTGTTTTACCTGATCTTTGGGTTCACATGGTTTACAAATCACTTTTCTTTGCAGTAAGGTTCTAAAGGATTAGCAAGTACTTTTTTCTTTCTCAGTGCTCCATTTTAACTCGATTCCATTAACATTAATGGGAGCAACACATGTGCATGAAGCAGAGAATAAACTCTTAAGCCCAAGATGTGGATATTAACAGCAAACTGAGAAATGCAATTTCAGTCTATCCCATAAAAAGTATAAAGAGCAGAAACTATTCTGAACTCCAAATGAACTGTAAAATACTGTATTTTATACTGAAATGCTTGAGTTTCTCTGCCCTAAGTAAAACACTGGCAAGTTTTGACAGAAATATGACTGAATACCTTATTTTAACTCAGTTTTGTGGTGTTCAAAAAGAATAATTTATCCGCTGATGAGTTTTTTGACCTTAAGATGTGCTTATATTCTTTTCTAACTCATCTTATGTCATCGAGTAAAAAACTAGGAAGGTCAAAAGACATTTTTTTTTTTAACCTTCCTGTGTTCTTCCATTAGCATTTCAGGTTCTCTTTTTTTTATTTCAATTTTCTTTCTCTCTCAGGGAGAGATGCCAACAGTGTCAAAGACAGCATAGGCAAGGGTGGAAGGAGGAGGAGAATATCTGTTACACCAGAATCAAGGAGCTTAAAATAAATCTCTGGCAAACAACCAAAGAGGGATGAATAAATATTCATATTATGCATGAGTAGACAGCCTAAAAAATATGAAATTCTGACGGGTGCCCATAGGGCTGTGTATTAACATGCTGTTGTTAGAACTGGTGAACCTTGGTGGTTTTCCGAACCAGGGAGATTGTGGTTTCTGTTTGTTCTGTTGGTTGTTGCTAAATGAGATCCGCTCTGGCCTCCGAGACCTGGAATCTTGCAAACTTGCATGTACAGTTTGACCTTTAAATTAAAAAGCAGGATTGAATTTGTAAGGATAGAGAAGAATCCCACAGACAGTGTTCAGAGCTATGTAAAACACGGTATGTGTTTACATGTGGTATATAAATACTAATTTTCCATTTTCTTTTTCTATTTTTCTTGTACTTGGGCTAAATGTGCAATTCACCCAACACACAAAAAGACTATAGACTTTCACAGTACTGGGAGATTAATTGACAAATGGTGTAAACAGGTGTACACTGTGCAACATGAGTTTATTTTTATTTAATGCAGTGATATAAATTGGCTAATATTGCAGCAGCTCTGAAATAGGAAGATAATTTCAAGACATTGCAATAAAAGCTCTGAATATCAGAAGTGCAAGGAGAGGCTCCTGGCACTAACATCCCAGCTTGTGCAATGACTTAAGACCCAAGTGAAGTTTCTCTGGCAGCATTAGGTATGGAAGAAGCAGCAAAAACAAGCTAATGACAGGAATGCAGACGGTAATAGCGTATCACCACCGTTTCTTTCACAGGATGAGAAAATCCTTGTCATGCAGCTTGTTTCCCAGCAGACACACTGAGTATCTTGATGAGCCCATGGCCAGCTTTGCTTTTGTAATGGGGGTGTATGGATCGTGGCACCCACTGTACACACGTGTGGCTACTCCTCAAACATCTACTTTCCTTTTGGCTGTGTACTGAGCTATAAATATATATCTATTTATATATTTTTTATAAAAATATATATATAAATCTAATCATTCAGCTTGACTCTGCAGCCTGTAGCTTCGTGGTGGGGTCCTTTGTAATTCCCAAGGAGGCAGCAGCGACGTGTCGCGCTCCGGCAGCTGAGCTGTTGCAGAGGCGAGCGGGGTGCTGCTGCCTGGGTACTGGGAGTTGTGCGTTAGGGAACCGGCCTCGGAGGAGCCATGGCAGGGATTGTCCTGCAGCAGAGATGCTCTTGGGTTTCAAAGCATTCCAGCCTGCCAGAACCAGCTTTTTGTACCACTTATTATCCAGTTGCTTTGATTGCAGACCAGGATAACCCAGTCCTTTCCAGTCCCCTTATCTCTGTGGTCTAATGGACAGAAGCAGTGTATGAATGCTTGGTAGAGTCTGTAAGTTTTTGTTCTTGTTGGGAAGTACAGCAATTCCAGTCACATTCCTGCATCTCAGACAAGGGCAAGTTCCAGTGACTTTATTTGCCTGTTTCATTATGATGCACCTTTAACATTTCCCTACTGCCATTAGCTTGTCTCGTTTGCGCTACCATGGGAGGGCTTAAGGCTGTAAAAGCAAGAGAACTTTTGTTCGCTGGTATCCATAGCACTTCAGCAGAAAAAGAATACAAAGATAATGTCAGTAGGTTATTTTTTCCTCACACTTGAATAGACTGATAGTTTTGATTCTGTCCAGCACAGTGATCCAAATTATCTTTTATAAAATTGCATATTTTCCATTCCGAGCCTATTCCTTTGTGTGAATGTTGAATTGGTGTATTGCATTTAAAATTGAAACGATTGATTAAATACTGCAAATTCAGGTCCATTATCAGGTAACTTTTCAGAGACTTCAAATGTTATTGCCTTTAAACCTGCAATTTTTACTGTGTTATTGTAGTCCCTTCAATGTAGCTGGGCTCATGGTTCAGGGACAGCGATGTGCCAGTCGGCGTGGACACAGTCTTCACGCACTGTAAAAACAGCGTTGGTGGGATGCAATGGCCTTCCCAGCCCATCTTGCCATCTGTGGTTGTCTCTGTTTTGACATCATTTGATCAGTATTGAACTATGTTCTTCAGGAAATGTGCTGTGCTCGCCTCATATCCATGGGGCTAGGGTGGATTTATACTACTCTGAATTGTCTTAGTAGATAAGGAATAACCATCTTTTCGTCTTCAGAGATTCTGAATATTATGCTGCCCATAAAGAAGTGAAAAGAGTTTAGTTCTCCAGCTCCACAGGTATGCACCAGTGGAGAGACATGGCTCTCTAATGACTGACCATCTGTCTGCTATTGCATGTTTCAGAAGTTTTGTTTTGAACGTGGCTGATAATGCACGGTGCAGGCTTCCTTCAAGTCATTTGTGGCTTAATTTCCACATAATACCATAAGCTGGTATGTGATAACGAGCACACATGCAATCAAACAGAATTGCTTATGCCTCCTTTTCTATTTGTGCATAATGTTCTTTGGTTGGGCTGAGGTGACTTTGATACCTTCATACCCATCAGCCTTCTGAAGCTGAACGGTGCAGAGGCTGGGCACAGATGTGCCTGCACCAACAGTGCTCGTCATG
Source organism: Athene cunicularia (assembly GCF_003259725.1). NCBI lineage: Eukaryota > Metazoa > Chordata > Aves > Strigiformes > Strigidae > Athene > Athene cunicularia. Next base: position 11,348,325 of record NW_020799116.1, read on the forward strand.
AAACACTGGCTATTGAATTTCACAGCAATGGAATTTCAATCACTTGTAGTTCTTTTTACCTTTGAAGACCTCATTATAAACCCCCATAATTGCTTTAAAGATGACTTGGTATAACACGTTCAATTTGATTTTTTTTTTTTTTAATGTATTATTTGTTTATAAGCTTAAAAGTCCAGGCGGACTTTTAAACTAATCCCATTTTTACATTATAGTAGTCTAAAAAATAAAACTCATAAAATAGAGAGATCAAACTCATACAGAAAATCATACAGTCTGAATGATCCCTCATGGGTTTTCAGAGGATTATTTTACTCTTTTGGAAATGTTTACATATTATCACACTTCGGATTTTTTCAGCTGGATATTCATAAATAAACTGAATCCAGAGTGAATATCCAGGGTGTTATCATCAAGTTCTAGACCACAGTTGTGTGTTCCGTACAAAATTATTTCCACCATTGGGATGGTTTATGTGTCTATTTATGTCTTGTTTTATACTTAGATAATTTATTTCATTTATCACAGACACTGATTCTGCATAACAGAGTTAGAATTGCTGACTACGTTCTTCAGCATCTGCTTTGGCTTCCGTGCCAGCTTTAAATCTAACGCTACAGCCATTTGCACTACTGAGATCAGCAAGTGCTGGACTTGCCTACAACTAAGCTACTTCTCATAGTGCCATTACAGATTCCACCAATAAAAAAGGTGGTGTTCAGTAAACCTGATCTTTGTCTTAGTCAAAAATCCATAGACATTTCTTGAAATATATCTATGTAGTTCTGCAGCGGTGTTGGGTACATTAACAAAGTCTTTCCTTGTTAGGGTGCACTCTGAATGGGTCTGGCTGCAGAGGAACTGTGCACTGGTTTTACTGGGCAGTTATATGAAATGCTAATCTTTCAGCAAAGAGTGTCTGTATTTTTGTGGGTGTCCTTTTTTTTGTTGGGTTGTTTTTTGGGTTTTTTTAAATCAGTGAATACAAATAACTGTCACGCTGTGAATTTTACCAGCTGTTTTCAACTATGTCACGACTGCTTTGGAGTAACTGGAATATCAATTGCTTGGGGGTGGGTGGGTTCACTTTTTTTCCTAGGATGGAGAGTAAACCATACATTAAGATGCTAGGTTTTTTACATTAACCAAGGCAAAAATGCAGCCGATACTTCGATCTGTTGACCCGTTTAAGCACAATTTACATTACCAGAAATCCTCTCTATACCTCCCTGATTTTTCCTGCATCAGATGCATTGCTGCTTCTTTTCTTATATGGAAAGCTGTTCCAGAAAACTATTGCAGGCATTTTCCGTACCATCTGTCCATATGTCATGGGTTTACTGGTTAGTCATTTTGCAACATGAATAGCCTCTCTGTCACTCTTTCTGAGGTCTGTCTTGATCAGCAGTGTCTAAGGTCATGCAAGGTCTTTATTTTTCTTTCCTCACAGTTCAATTCAATCTAATTTAAATTCATGTTGGTAATGCCTCAGCTCTTAAGAAAGGACCTGGTTAAATGACACCTGGTGTTGAAAGCACAAAATATAATTTTAAAAAGAGAGGCAGAGTATAAAGTAGTAATCCCAGAGCAGCACTTTAGTGCTGTCCATATTTTATGGGCTTTTTATAATTATACTGGATAGCACACAAGATGTGTGTTCAACTGGTATCAAAGCCAAGATCTTCTACATGTGCCAAAGACATAGAACTCTGAAAAAGTCAGAAGAACTTTTTGATTGTTAAAGAATTTTTTTAGTAGTGGCCAGATATAGTTTGTCTATGTAGTCCAGACATCAATGAATATTCCTTATCAGGTGTAATATGTTGGTTTTTAAAATTTCAAGGAGAAAGCATCAGTTTAGAAGGCAAACTCTTGTTCTACAGGGTTTCATAGGCAAAAAAAAAGGTTAGAGAGAGCCATAGAGATATGTAAGCACTGATGTATTCTTGAGTATCACAGAATCAAGATCACCCAGTCCAACCATTAACCTCACACTGACCGTTCCCGACTACACCAGATCCCTCAGCGCTATGTCAGTGCAACTCTTAAACCCCTCCAGGGATGGGGACTCCACCACTGCCCTGGGCAGCCCATTCCAACGCCCAACTACCCCTTCTGGAAATAAATGCTTCCTGATATCCAGTCTAAACCTTCCCTGGCACAACTTGAGGCCATTCCCTCTTGTCCTATTGCTTGTTACTTCGTTAAAGAGACTCATCCCCAGCTCTCTGCAGCCTCCTTTCAGGTAGCTGTAGAGGGCGATGAGGTCTCCCCTCAGCCTCCTCTTCTCCAGACTAAACGCCCCCAGTTCCCTCAGCCGCTCCCCATACGATCAAATATTTTATAGTTTCAGGCAACTGACATGTTTATTTCCAACTGCAAACCACAGGCAGAGTTACATGATGCCTCCCCACATTTCCTTCTGCAGCTGTAAGGAGCTCACCTTTGTGTTTCAGAGCTGGCAGGTGCATCTCCTCTGCACATGTTACACCTGAGTCTGGTAAACATTTGTTTTTTCTCACAGCTCTGTTCAGGTGAGAGCCCAAGGTCATCAGAAAAATCTATTCATGCCCAAAGCACCCCAGGGTAGATGAAATAGCTGTGTATCATGTCAGCATTCCCATTTTTCTGACAGTTAATTGAAGTGAAAAGGTTGTAATTATTCTAATGGAAGTGACAAAACAAGAAGCAGACGCCTCATCTGCCATCAAGCCTTCCCTAAAACCACCCTTTCTCAGGTCTGCTCAAACTCACCTTTTGCTCTTGATTTCCTTAATGTGAACTTGTTCAAACACGACAGCCATGGACTGTTGGCTGCACTGTGCTCGGGAGGGTCCAAGACTTTGCTCAGACATCAGTGAGGACCGTAGCAAGTGTCAGAGGGACTAGCCCATGGCGGGGCATTTCCACTGGTGCTTTTGGGTACATGTCATAACACAGGTTTGTGGTTGAACCATTGAGTGAGACTTAACTCAAAACTGTTTGTGAATGGCACTGCAAGAGCTGTCGGTTTCTTATTTGGGAGAGAAAAAATTAGGTCAGCTGCTAAGGACAAAACCAGTCCAAAATGGCAAAGAAACATGTAAATGAAATAAGCTGTAAAATACCAATGGTTTGCTCTTAGGACTAGTTGAATGAAGTAAGTTAGGGCTTTTTTCTTGTAAGCACTTACTGATCATAACAAATAAAACTTGTAAACATAATACAACTGTTAAGCTTCATTAAATTTGCAGCAGACAATTAATTTTTTTTTTTCAGGCAATTCAAAGGGTCTTCTGTAGTACTGATTCAGTTTAATTGAACATATTACCACAAGCAGACAATAAGAAATATATTGAAGATATCCATCTGGCTTGCCCTGAAAACCTTGTGCGTTTCGTTTCCTGTGGCTGTCACAGGCCTTACTAATTGCCTCATTTTGGCTGTTTTACAATCAGTGTGATTTAGCCATTAATGTGATAAAAGTCATCTTGGTGAAGAGCTTGATATTAAAAAGCATAGATCTCCAGCCTATCTCTCTTGCTGATTTTGGACTTATCTCTAGCATTATTAGAGTTATATTTTTAAAAGCAGCAATACAAATATATTGACTCTTACGGAGCAGCCTCTCCAGGTACGTTGCCTATCTGATTCTGATGTAGAGTGCCAGTCAGCGTGAGATATTTGCTCTGGATCATGGTAAATGCAGCAAATTCTTCCCCGCACTTCCCTCCCCACCACCTTCTCCTTTCTCCTCTGTGTCCCTCCAATCCTCAGTCACCTTCAGGAACATCAGGGGTCTTAAAACTGATAACTGCACAGGTAAATAAGGAAGTCAAGACAAAAGCGAGTGACTGGTGCTTATAAACATAGCTGATTCAGCACATAATGTGGAAAAAAACCCTTTTTTTAAAAAAATAGTTTAACTATTATGTTTGTATACCCCATAGGGGGGAAAAAAAATATTTTTGTTCCGTATTTTCTCTTAAACCCACAATTGCCAGATCAGCATTACTGCAACCTCTCCTGCCAAAAAAAAAAAAAAAAAAAAAAAAAAAAAAAAAAAAAAAAAGTTTAGAATAACTTTAAAAGCTCAGCACTTTTGTTTTAGGAATTTTCTTGTCCTCTCCCAAAAAAGCAAGAGGTTCAGGAGTTCTCAATCATCCATACAAGATTGGGTTGTTTAGCTCATCATTGAAGATCAAATCCATACATCAGCTGAAAGAGGAGATGACCTATGGGTTAAACACAGACTCTTAATGAGACGAAAGAAGATTAATTATCACTTTTCATCAACGTGCTTCAATTTATTTTAACATATCATTTCAGAAAGGTTAAAATATTTTTCAGTTTTTGGATACAAATGAACATAGTTGAAACCACAGATCAAGGACTTCTGATAGATATTTTAATCAAAATAAATGTAGTGTGATTATATATGTGTGTGTATGTTTCTGTATATGATTGTGTACAAAACATAAGCAACAAACTATTTTATCCAATAGTTAATTTCATAAGTGAAGAAGATTAGCCGGAGTTTGTTGACTGGAAATTACTATCAGACTGGGGGCAGTTACAAATTTGTAAGAAAGGGAATGTGTTTGACTTAACGTTTTCCACCCATTTCCCTTGCTGTTGTGGAGGATTGCTTTAGCTCTCAGAAAAGAGCTCCTACGAGAAGTAGGGAGAGCTGAGGTCTGTAGGACGAGCCAGCATGGTACAACCCAGTTAAGGAGGCAGTACTGCCACGCAGAGCAAGCCAGAAGGGTGTTGAAGGCAGTAAATGAGTCGGAGGCAGCCCAGCAGATTGACCTCAGCCACGCCAGCCGCTCTGGCACTTAACAGTTCGTGCTGCTGGCTCTGCACACCTACGGGCTACCTAGGAAGAAAGGAGTCCAATGGGCTTGGATAGCAGGGGCCATGTCTCAGTTCCTGCAGCTTTGTGTGTCTTACTGGAGTTACCAGGAATTTCTGACAGCGGAATATCTGTCTCCTCAAGCTTTTAGTTTCATGGAACTTTTTTGATTTCTAGAAAATTAAACATGACAGTTGTACTGCTGTGGGATGTAATTCCATGTCTCTTCTTTGCTCAAGAAGATCTTATAAATCTACCTACAATACACGTTATCCAAAGGAGGATATGTACAGTTTGTCCTTTTCCAAAGCATGCAGTGGGATGAACTTCCAGACATGAGCTTCCACAATTCTTGGGTAAATTATGGCCATACTCTTAAGAGAAAACTGAGATCATTGTAGCGTGCGGTCCTGTTGTGGAAGATGGGAGCAGGTCTCCCTAGAACCGCTCCTCTCCACACCAAAGTCGTTCTGTCTGACTGTGCAGTTAGGGTTAGGGGAGGTGATGATCTAAACATAGCATGCATTGAGAAAGCAACTGCCGATCTCTGTTTCGGGTAAAGATGAAGGAAGCAGTATGGGAGAATAAAGGGGGATGGTGATAATGACTCCCTTAGGATAAGAACTTTATATCCTTGAAAATAGTGACTAAGAACAGACTGGCCTGAAGGCTATGTTTTTAACATCAAAGATACAGAGGAAATGTTTAGAGAGCACATTTCTGTTGTAGGAGGAAAAAGTGTAAGAGTGTTGAAGAAAAGAAACTGGGACAGTACTTGGGGAAATATCAGTCCTTTTGTGTATTTTCTCAGAAGCATTTTTGGAAGCAGCTTAGCAGAACCAAACTTCTGAGGTTTTTGAGCTGTTGTGACTTTTTCTTCCTGAGCCTAGCTGGATTGCACAGGTTACTCGAAGTTGCTTATCGGAAAATAATAGCCAAGTGGCACATAGATAAAGACCAGGAGTGATGGGATCTGACACATCAGAGAGGAACTAAAGCACTGCTGAATGATGACGAGGTAGTGCTTGCAATATTAGGGACTCCTGGGACCTGAATTTCCCCTCTTCTAATGCAACTTAAGTAAGATTATGAGCAATCCCATCAAAGTTAATATGGAAACTAGAGTCTCTTGTCTTAATCCAAAAATTGTGATGGCAGGGAGAATTTAATATCAGGCACCACTGGAATAAGTTAAATTCTAGGTGTGGTGTATCACAGTGCTCAAGCCAGTCATTTAGGAACATGACATAATACCAATGTTCATGACTCAAAAGCAGGTTGACTCTGAAATACAGAAGTTTTCTCATTGAAATGACTTGCCATGGCTTGGGTTGCTTCTCTCTTTCTCTCTGTGTCACACGCACATTTGGAATATTAATTTTGCTTTCATGGCTTTTAAGAGTATCGTGAAGAACTAGTGATCAAAGTTGGATGTTTTAGTACTGTGTTTTCTTCTATCTTCTTTATTAATATTTCCCAATAGTAATCTTTATCAGAGTTTATTTAGAAAGTTAGCAGTATTTCACTGGTAAAAATTTCCTTTAGTGTCTTAAGCACACAGTAGAAGGTCTCTGTAAAAATCCAAGCCTGAATCCATTAGTCCTGGTAACTAAACTGTTTGGTGCAGTTGACGGTGAACGTCGTTCCCTGGGAGAAATGTTGTAGGCTGTGACTGAAGCCCTAGCAAAGCTGCGTGCTCAGGCACAAAGTTGTTCATCGCTGAAACTAGGCTGAAAGGAGCGATGGTAGCACTGACATGCTATTTGTTCCTCCTCTGTGTGTGTATATTTGCAAGTTGGATCGATTCTTTTTTTGAAATTATTTACATAAGAATAACTTGTGGCTAATTTGAAGTAAAATGCCATGTAACAGGGGAAATGTCAGGGACACTTTTTAATGATGCTCTGTGTTGTATATTTATTCAGTAAAGTAGGAACTGGGGATTCTGAGCAAGTTATAATGACGGAATGGTCTGGCAGGTTGTTATTTTTATTTCACATGTGATTCTGCCTCCATCCTGCCCCTTCCTTTAACCTCAGTACCAGGGCTCAACCAGTGAGAGAGCAAAACAGTAGCACATCCCTTGGAAAATGGGTTTGTCTTCTCGATGTGTCACTAATTAATTGGAACATGGAGACGAGTCCCTTCCTTGTAAGCGAACACAGGACATTGAGAGACCATCTCGCCTTCGCCAGGAAACAAATTAGACCTTTGTGGCCCAGGAAATTTTTTTTCAAGGCCTTTTTTGCTGGTTCTGTTCTTACTTAATCTGTTCAGAAATGGGTGTTTGGACTTCATTCTTGCCTGTGGTAGCATGGAAGTCTCAACAGGGTTTCAAGAAAAAGTTAATCTTAAATAAAAAATATCTGCTGTGCACAGTGGTATAAGAAGATGAACAAGTTTATAATGAAGGTCTTATTTCCATTCTATAGGCTGGGCAAATAAGGCAGCAGGGACTTCTAATGACTTGCTTGAGCTCACACAGAAAGTAAGGAGGAAAGCTCATTTTAGTCCTTCTCACTCCAAGGTCTGTGCCCATGCTGGCCATCAACTCACAGAACAGCCTTGCTCTTCACTCTGTACCCTTCCTCCCCTTTTGCTTATCTAATTTTATTTTTGATGGAAATCTGTTAAGCTTAATTGCTCGCATTCGATTGTGATTTAGAGTCTAAATATTCAAACCAGTGTTTAACAGGCTGGCTCCCATGCTGTGCTGCCCCTAGCAGGAGCCACGTGCCAGCCTGTGGGTCTGGATGTGCTCCCTCTGCAAATACCTCTGAAGAGAGCTAATAAACCCCCACTCTCTTGCTCATCCACTCCCTGTTGCCTGATTCAGTTCTTCGGATACTTGTAAATTCCTGAGGTTTGTAGCTGAGTTTGTACAAGTGTTATTGAGCTGTCTTCATTTGACTTAAACTTGCAGGTACTTTTTGATGTTGTATAAGTTGGCCTGAACAGACTTAAATTTTTCTGTTATTTACATGTAGAACTTGAATAAGAATTCAGCATTAGAATTATTAATTAGGGGCATCAACTTTCTATTTGAAATGAGATTTTATTTAAACAGTTATTTCAATTTTGGTTTAAAATTATGTTAAATGGAAGAAAACTGGATGCTGTGGCAGCAATAATTTTTTTCTGTTTAGTTTATAAAAAGTTTGACCTTTTTATTTGAGGTTGATCTTTTGAGCTGACCTGACAAGGTTTTTTTGAAACTGGAAATAATTTTTTTAAGTTATTTGCATAATTGATTGCCCTACCTGCATGCAGATTGTCATGTCTCGTCCTGCCCACTGCATAACAACTTCTTAATTATGTCTTGTTTTCTGGATGTCATTTCCTGAGGCAGTAGAGAAATGCCCAGATTTCTTTTTAGTGTAGATTGTAAATAGCTTGGGAATTTTATATCTTTCTGTTGTGTGGTAGAGTCATTTCACTATGGGAGCTATTTGTGAGAACTTCTACTAATTATATGCTAATTATAAAATAGTAGGAGCAGATGCTGCTTTAGAGAAATACTTTGGTTGAAGGCATTCACAGGACGGGTACAGCAACCCACCCAGCAGATAAACCATTGTAATAACAGCAGGAGATAGACACTCCACAGTGAAAATGGAGGTGGTCGTTTTTCCTAATGACAGATAGCCATGAGTTCCAGTGGGAAACTCTCTGTGCTGTTCCTGGGTCTTTATATTGAGTTTTGTGTTCCAGTGGAGTTTCAGACTCTTTAATAAACGAATACATTTGGTGCTTACTAAAATTAATGAATCATGATAGCCTGCTTTCTGTCAAGAAATTTCTTTTATTTTTTTCTAATCTGCCAAGAGGTAGAGGGAGGAAGGGCAAAAAGGAACTGTACATTAGAAATGAGGAAAGTTAGAGTAAGGCAGTAAGTCCTGGTTGCCCATTAGAGCTCAACAGCACAGATCCACCAGACCTGTGGCTTAAGACATCTGGAAGCAGCAAAGAACCTGCTGGACCAGGATGGATTTGTATTTTAAAAGTAGGGTTGAGAAGAGTAAAACTGCTAAATGGCAGAAGTTTGTCTCTGGAATCACCCTGGGTGCTGTTTTCATTTAAGAATGAGCATATATTCAGTAGGTCCCAGTTCTTTGCCTCCATAAGCAAGAAAGTCTCAGTTGGAGAAAATCAATGACAATGATTTAGCAAGGACAAAACTCTCCTGTTCTTTTGTGGACGTAAGAGTTTTTCCCATCCATGCACAGTAATCCCTCAGGATACACTGGTCAAACCAAGTTAGTAATGGAAATATTCAGTATATTTTGCTGATGTGCAGCGTAGAGCTGGTAATTTCAAATACAACTATTAGTTCTGATCCCTAAGATGTTTCTAAGTGCTGGCCTTTATGAAGTCTCTCCAGTCACTGTCCATAAAACAGGTTCTACAAGGGTCAGGCAATGAAGTTTGCAAAGCATGCAAAAAATTGCTATGTGTTCTAAATCGTATTAATTTTGAGAACCAAGATGTATTGTGTCTTCCTGCAAATTGCATTATTGTATAAAATGATATTTACACACATACCCGTATTACAGAATGTAGGTAGATTTTACTAACTCTGGGTAAATATATTGATAGAGCAGATTAGTGAAAAGGTTTCTTTTCACCAAGTTAAAACATATTGACAACGAAGTAGAATAATATTAAATTTGCCTGTTTTCTTAATATTAATGTAATAGTAAAAAGTTTTCCTTTTTCAGAGGTATCAGTAGGTGCTGCCATCTAGTTCCCCTTAGCGATGCGAATGGCGATGCACTCGCTGCATTCACACCAGGTACTTGGAAAGATGAATGTGTCTTGGGCTGCTTGATAAATGACCTGTATGCCGGGACTAGCTTATCCCAAGATACTCGTGACACATGCAAGACTTGATCTGGGTGACGTTAAGGATGGTTAAGCTATGGATCATTCGCTGGGAAGCTGGAGAGTCCAGCTAGTGATTTTCATGCTGTTCTGTAAACTTGACAGCTCAAGAGGCATCTGCTCCTAATGACTCTTAATTTGGGATCTATTCTGGCATGTCAGAACGTCTTGGTCCTGGTGAGGAGGGTGTAATTAATAGAGATAGAACTTGGATAGGAGAGACCTAAAACATATACTGTGCTATAAAATTGCAGTGCCAGTCACTGCATAATTTTGCAGTTTGAATGCCTGCATATCATATGATTGCTGCTCTGCTTATTTTTTAAAAATTGTTTATTTACGGTCATTACTATTCAAAACATATTGAAAAGTGCCATAAATCAACCGTCTCAGCAGGCTGAACTATTCAAAGGGGCAAAATGCTGTTGGCCAGTGTGTACATGGGCTGCACAGCAAACTGCATGGCATTACATTTGCACAATTGCCCGTGGCTTGTGTTACAAGAACGGTGATTGATCCTTAAGTGACTTACAATTTATCAACGATTAGATATGATTTCTCCTGTATCTGATTAACCTTCTCTGTAAGATGGCCATTCATTTTTTAAATGACAGTAGATTATTCCATACTTGAAAAGACGGATATCAGCTAGTTGCAATCAATAGCCCACAAAAGGTGACACCTTGAATTCACCGAGTTATCTGTAAAGTGTGTCACAAACAGTTCAATCGTTTGTCAAATACACCGATTTCATTTAAGGCAGCTCTGAAGTGAAGTGGCTTCTATTTTAGTCTGAAATGCAAAGAGATAGAGAAGGGATGTTTGTGTTTTGTAGTGTAATCAGGCACTGTTGCATGCTGCTGTAAAGAGCAAGTACAGATTTTTATGAGTGACAGATTTGATTGTCATTTCCAGACCCCATTACATATTATTTTCTTTGTCACAATTGTATGGAGAGAGCTTGATTCGATAAGATTGCATTGCACTAAGTAAAATGGAGGTTAAAATGAAGTATTGTGCCCTCTTGTTATTTAAGTAACACTCTCTGTACTCTCAGTGGAGTGGATATATTTTCATATATTTTGTCTTTGAATTTGCTATAATGGCACATCCCTCCCCAGTATCCTTTGATGCAATTCCATTCTTAATGTGTTTTCAGATTTAAATTAACCTTCATTTATTATTCAGCCACACAAAGAATGCATATTTGAGTATGCAGAAATGCAATCCCTTGATTGACTGCCTGGTCCCTGTCTGGGAAGTGGGAGGCATTAATTCCTGGGAGGGAGACTCTTACATCAAGTTTAGACAGTTTTCAATCTGTGGGAAGCTCTTTTTCAATGTCAGTTTAAGAAATATGTTAATAACTTGTACCTCGACTGCAGTTCTGCTCTGAATGAAGCTGAGAAGGAAACTGCCGTTCTTAAAAGAGAATCTTCAGCAGCTGGCTGGACAGGTTACTTAGGAGTGCAGTCACAAGGAACATCTAAACTCTCCTCTTAAAAAAACTTTGTCCACACTAACAGAAAACAGAGGCTTCCTAAGAGAAAGGGGCTCATGTGACATGCTGAAGCGCCTATCTAAAAATAATTGCATGTCCCCCACGCTGCTGTGGTTCTGATGTGGCAAGATTTAAGCCAAGTGGACTGCTAGATAAAGATCCTCTTTCAGGGAAGCAATTTTAGCCTGTCCTAAATGCCCAGCTCAACTGTGTGTATTGCTGAATCAGAGTCTCCGCTCTTCCAGGAAAGGTCAGATGTTCCACCCTTCTTTCCTTAATCCCCGTTAAATACATGGCCATGTATCACTACCTTCATTGCCAAAAATCTGTGCTGCCTGATTACATGGAAAGATCTAGACCACTAACCACATACATTTCTAAAATTAGAGAAGTGACTTTAGTCGCAGGCCTAAATTCCCTTTTATTAAGATTATATTTTATTAGGCTGAACTACCCTAGTACACACCAGAGGATACTGTAAATGCTGCAAAATTTTCTGTTAAGAAACATGCCTTATAAATCAGTTACTTGTCTTGAAAAAGCTTGTGTATAATAGCTGATTATATGAAAAAGAAGAGATATATTAATATGAGGCATGTGTCTGTTCCTGAAACATATATGTGTTTCATCACAGCTCACATCTGTGATATTGTAAAGGCCAAATATTGTAAACACTTTCCCCATTTCTTTTTAATCTTAATTTTGGCCATGCCCCATAAGGTAATCAAACAATCTATTAAGATAGCTGTAGTTTGCTGTATTAATTCATACTATGTGTTTAGTTATTCACCGGCTATTAATCTTTTTAGTTCAGGGCTGTATTTTCCTCTCTTCAGCATTTCTCATATCGTCCAACGGTGCCCAGAGCACTAAAACCTCCCAGAAGTTTAGCTGGTCGAGTCTCAGATGATTTTGACTTTATGGTCTTGGATAAATGTTTCATTCACAAATAGAAGAGATGGAAAGATTAGAGCACATTGGAGTATTCATGTATTGGACTTTGATTTTTTGGTTGCTCATAGAAAACAGATGATTCTACCTCCAAGATTGATTTTTATTATCTCCAGACATGATTTGCCTTGAAATCTGTACAATAATGTAAAATGTCATTGCAAATACTGGACATTGATCTGCAATGCATTTATTAAGTCCTTCTGATAAAAACCAAAATGAAAATGGTAAACGTGCTGGTATTCCAAAATGAGAAAAAGTGAGTCCCAAATGTTCCAGTTACAGTTTATCTACAAGAAAAAAAAATATTTTTAAATCTTGTACATGAAATTATTTATGCAGATAAGGAAAAAATGTAGTTGGATCTTTAACGTTGTAACACTAATGGCTGTTAAAGACAATTAGGTAATTAGACAGTTAATCAAACTTGAAAGTACTGCTTATCTGCCTAGGTCCACATAAGGAGTATCAGCAACGTGAATGGAAATTCAGCCTGAGGAAAGCAGTGCTCTGTCCGTTTTCTCTCGCATTGGATGCAGCCCTGTGTGCTTGGCATCGCTTGCCTTTGTCTTAGCTGCTTGTTTGAAGCATCTGGTAATTGAACATAAACTCTTGCACTTGAGCATTCATGCCTGAACCTGAAATTACCTTGTCATCCACCCTGGCTTTCATTAAACAACTAACAGATGCCCTGGCATGCTCCTATCACACTACATGATGCAGAGAGTCAGAGCCTCATATGCTGAAATGGCTTTGGTCTGTATGGTCTCCTCTGGTCCAGCCTGGAATAAACGTCCTCCTCCCCGCGTGCTGCAGCACCCACTCCGGCCATCACACATCTGAGCTGCTCACTGCTGTTTAACTCAGACATGCCCTCTGAGTATAATAGGTGGGATAACAATATTTCTTATGTATTTGAAGAAAACGTACATATCCTTCAGCAAAAACAAACACTGCTTGGGGTTTTTTTTCCCATTTAAAGAACCAGACAATGCTCATTCTGTCCGTAAGCAGCTGTTACAGTTTTTACCAGCTGATGTGTCCATTTGCAATACTTTCCCCTCCAAAGCAACGAATATTTACAACAGACTTTTCCTATTTAGGCAAAAGAGTAAAAGGAGAGGGATATCTACTGCAGGCCTTCAGTGGAGGGTCTTTTACAAGATTTCCATTACTTGCATTAACCAAACCTAGCGGCATGAAAGAGCAAACAAATCTTGAATAAAGTGATAATGGGCAAGGCTGGAAGAAGAACGGAAGGAATAAGCTTTTTCAAAGCCTTGGAAAACTTCCCATATAAGTAGAACAGTCTGAAGGCACTGTTAAGTTTTGGGGGGGAGATCTGATTTTTTCAGGTTTTTTACCCTGGGTAAATATGTCAAAGCCAGAGTATTCTCTTCTCTTCATTCTTCTTCGACCTCCTCCTCTATGCCAGGATAGATGTCTAAATAAGCATTTAAGTATTAGTTGCTCAGGTTTCAGAAAACAGCGTTGGAAATGTTGACATTATCTCCTTCTTTTTAATCTCTCTGAGATGCTCAGTTCCACAGATTTAAGGCCAACAACAGGAGCCTATATCTCCTGAGCATGTTATAGTTCAGTCCTTTATTATAGTAAAATACTTTAGCAGTCAGGGCTGGCAAAGCATATCTCATTGTTACTAAGCACTCTGGTAACCTTAAATGGAAGGCACTGCAGTTATTAGCATCGCTGAATCCCGTCCCAGCGGAGCGAAGCACACATCCTCCACAATGAGCAAAATTGGAAATGAACACATTTGGAAACAGGATGCCACATAGCCATCGAATGCAGACAGGTCTGCCTGCCTCTAGGTGGAAAAAACCCTTCGGTCAGTTGAAATCTTTCTGAGGGGCACAATATATGTGACATCACTTCTTGCTTTGCCCTGGTCCTTTTGTATTATTCAAAAGATATTCATGTGCTCTGGACTGACCTATTTTTCTAAAAAAAAAAAAAAAAAAAAAAAAAAAAAAAAAAAAAAAAAAAAAAAAAAAGGCATCATATCTGTCAGTCTCTGATTCGTTTTATGTAACGTATGTCGTGCCACTGTAGATTGTGTCCCTTCGACATGTCCTCCAGATCAATATGACACAACATAGCACACCATGAGCTACAACAAGCAAACACAGCAATGCAAAGCTGTTTACACTAAACAAGTAATCCTTCCTAATGGAAACCCAATCAATAGAAAATCAGGGTGGGATGGTTTCTTTAGATTGGATAATTGTTACCCTCAGACCGTACCCACAGATTCTGCAGCCTGCTGGTTTGCAGCTCAGAAATGCATCACAGCTTCCCGAAATGAGACGCAAAACGCAGGCGGCACTCACAGCTAATGACGGGTTCCCTTTAGCGGGGGCTGAGGGACAAATTTCAACCTTCCTACAGATGGGAAGTGCTGCTCAGCTCTCTTTCTTCTAACAAACTGAAAGCCAGCAAGAAAACTTTGTTAAAATCTCTTGTAATATAAACCAAATACATGAAATCATTCAGAAATACACCAAATTCTCTGCAATATGCTGCAGCAGTGAAACTAAGGGATGTAATGCAGGACAAAAATAGGTAAGAAAATCTCAGATGGCCTCAGTGCATGACACTGGTGAGGCTGGGGCTGATGGTGGTGCTGTCCAGAGCTGTCCTGTGCAGCAGTGCGGGTCTGCTCCAGCTGAGGACCATCCCCGGGAGCTTTCACACTGCTCAAACCATCTCCGCTCTGGCGACAAGCTGCAAGCTGAGCCGCTCCGTGAGCTGCCAGCCTGGCTGGCATGCAAGGAAAACTGCACATGGAACAAAACCAGTGCTGCTTCTGTCACACAAAGCGCGCTTCTGAAAATGCCAGCATGGAAGGAAGGCTGAGAGGGAGCTCTCCTGCTTCCCCGAGCCTTCAGTGACACCTACAGACAAAGCACCAACCCCTCCGCAGAGGTGACAGCCCAGCACAGGCCTTGCTCCTGCTCCTCTGCAGGAGAGGTCTCCTCTTTCTCTGTAGCAAAGCCAAGGTCGATGTAAACTTGCTCACGTCTGCTGTCACCATGTTTGCCATACCTACAAGACATTCATTGAATGCATTTGCGTGTACAGTGTAGATATTTTTTTCCCTCGCTGTTTGCTATTTGAGACTAAAAACCAGATAATTTTACCTCTTTTATGACAGAGGGCTTTTCATCCCCTGAGAGCATTCCCATTGGCATGCAATATTCACTTATTTCTCCTCTAAAAAGTTCTCAGAAATGCTGGATGAACTTTTTCAGAGCTGACCTGGAACAATTTTTCTCATTTTTTGTCTGTTCTTTCTGAAGGAGAGCTGGGAAGTGCCAGGCACCGCTTCCCTCCGTGAAGGGCTCATAAACTTGCAGCTGTACAGGTGGACATTCCTAATAGAAATTTTTACCCTTTGATCTGTAACTGAATCTTTTGGTCTCATTTTCAAAACCATCTCAAAATGCACCAGCCTGCTCCAAAGGAAAATATCAGCTCAAAATATCACCAAAATTGCAATTTTATTTTAATTAACTGTTCTTGACATCTAAGGAAAATAACCTGCACTCAGAGGGGACAGGACAGTAACGGAGCATTAAGATCAGCTCTCCTGTACTATCTGTCTCCCTAGATTCCCTCTTGCCTTGCAAGTGGACAGTAAATAAATGAGTAGCTAGCTCAGAAAAAAAAAAAATAAAAATCATTGTGGGTTTCTTTTTATTTTTGACTTGGATTCTAACCAGCACAATTTTGGAATCATTAAAGCACTTGCCATAATATAAAAAGTGCCTGAAGTTACAGGTTTTGAAAATGCAAATCTAATAATTTTGATTACCACTTGGCTGTGTATCGCCAAGGTGTGCCTACACTCCGCTGCCCTCAATTGAGTTTTGCATTTGCTGCTCCGCTAGGGTTATTAAAGGGGGGGAGGGGATGGTTTTGGTTTTCAGCTTTCCCAGTCCTTGAGAAGAGATGGGTAAGCGTTCTCCTTGGGGCGATTTGTAAAGCGCATGGCTGGGGCTCTGGCTCCTGCTGCCCATGGTTTGGGTCAGAGCCCTCCCCGCGTGTCGTTTGTCGCCAGGCTGTGTGAGCTGTCCCCGTAACCTGCTGTGTTCTGCTATTAGCTTGCAATGCTGCTTGACGTGACTGGATTGAAACCTGGGGGCCTGATTTTTGGAGGCACCAGGCACTTGAAGTTCCTACGGCGCCCACAGGAGCTGTGCTAAACTGCTCTGGACAGCAGGTCTTTAGCAAACACCCATGTTTCATTCTTCATATGTTTATAAACTGAGTTGCTGCAGGAAGACTCAGATTTTTGGTGCGGACTTCTGGCCTCTTGCAGAAAGCGCTGTGGAGGTGAGGGTTAGCTGCAGTGAAATCTTGGTGCTGACACTTCGTAAGGACGGCAGCTTACACGGATCATTGCAGGACTCGTGTAGGAGAGCTCAGGGCTTTGTAGGAGGCACCCATTTTATCTCAGAGTCAAGTCCTTCATAAATATTTCATACGGGCTTTGAACAGGGCAGGGGATGAACTTCTGATACTGAAAGAAATTTCAGTAAGTGATTCTGTGCCCAAGCCCCACTGCAGGTGCGGACATTTCTGTAGTATCCTGAGCGTGGGATTCTCTGGGTCTTTTTGAGTTTCAGTAGTAGAAACCCCAAGTGACTGTAAAATCCTGACACATCAGTTAAACAAAACCAATGTCATAAGTCTAGGCAATAATTAAACATTATTTTAGTAAAATGCACTTACACTGCTTATTCCTGAGAACTTCCCAATGCCTTGTATTAATTATAATAGTTAAGTCTCACAACACCTACTGTGGTTCTGCTAAGAGTTACTCTTATTTTGTTAGAAGTGAAACCAAAATATAGATGAATTAAATTTGTCTGAGATAATACAGCCAAGAACCTGATCTGAAGCCTATAGAGTCAGCAATGAAATCTTTTTCACCGCCTCCTGTTCACTTGCGCTAAGGTCTTTGAAAACCCAGGAACAGCTTTGCATCCCCTGAACTTCAGTGAGTAGTTCTGCGTAGTGCATGTCTTTGTTGGTTTATCCTTATTATTTTAGCAGAGAATTAAGCAGTTGGCCAACAGTCTCTGGAAGAAGTAGTTAAGATTTTGGTTTCATATACCACAGAATAAATAATGCTCATAGTTTTTTAGCATGACAGGTGTACAGAATAGACTTTTGAAATAAGCAAAAATATCTATCTGTGTATGATTTTCAAACTTTTTGTCTCATTGTTAAGCAATATTTTTCTCCTTTTCATGTCCTCTGAGGCCCAGTAGAAAAAAAAAAAATTGTGTTTTTGTCAACAGAAATGAAAGACAAATGTTAACTTGAGAGACATAGGGAATTCACAGGAAGGATAAGGAACTGGAGTCTGCATAATGTGCCAAGGTTTATTGTTCTGTGGCACCATTTGCTTGTACTGAACAACTGAAGTAACAAATAAACAATTAAACCAGTAGTAAAGGCTCCGCGTGGGCTCCAGCTGTGAACAAGGGATTAGCCCTGAAGGACAAGGTGGAGCTGGTATGTGCTGCTGCCCATATTTAACAGACAGAACTTGCTACATCACAGACCCACAGGTTTGGGGACTTTCCTTTGGAAGTGTTGTGATTTGGACAATGCCTTTTCCCACCTTTCTTCTGCTTCACCTGCCCAAATACTTGCTCAGTTCTTGTTTAATAGATCGGTGACATCTCATGTAAGACCAGAATTCCTAAAAAGTGAATCAGTCTGACCCAAACCAGCTGCACTTCAGGCAGAGGAGTTACTACACTCAGAGCCACATCTTACCCCAAAGCCCCTCTGGCTGACATTACTTCAGGACTTAGCTTATTGGAGCAGAGGTTTGGTTTCCATGGTGTGAAAGGTTTGGTTGGTGTGACTCATCATTTATATTTATTCTTTGTGGGGGCCCTCCTCACACAAAGAAAACTACCTGGATTTAAAATGTAAAACTATCCATCAAACAGAGAACAAGGCCAGTATTCTACAAGCACCAAGTTTTCAATAGACATAACATACAACAGTAATGTTAGCCTAATCTTTCCCTTTCCAGGTCTGAGCAGATATCACTCGTGTTTTCAATATACGCTTCTTCCTTTCAGTTTTGGAGATTTTACATTAAGGGAGTTTTCTTAAACCAAAATTTAATTTGCAAACAGCATAACAGTTGTTTTGGTAACCATGGTGAGCAATGTATGACTGTGAAACAAATCTTTGATGTAAGAAGGTTAAAATAAAATAATCTCTGATCTCCAAGATTTTTCAAAAATTTTAACCAAGCCTTTCAGATCTGCTCCACACTTTCCCAGCCTTTTATTCTCCTTATTCATCAGGATGGTGGCTAGAAGAGGATTACGGAGGATTTATTAATAGTGTTTCAATACAACAAATACAGAAAGGTATTGGAGGATAAAATCAAAGATGTGATAGTTCTACTTGTCGCATTAAGGATCTTCCTAAGTGATCGCTGCAAATTTCTCAAGTTCTGCCGGCAATGCTGCAGTCATGGTAGACTGCTTAGGATCTCTCCATTTCTCAGGAGGACAGGATTAATGCATTTTTTCCCCTTTTGTTTTCTTTGTTGTTTGTAGATCCAACACGGGTTATGGTGTCACCTTTCAGCATGGATGTCACTGTTGGAGAAAGCATTGTATTGCCTTGCCAGGTATCTCATGATCACTCACTAGATATCATGTTTACCTGGTCATTTAACGGACACCTGATAGACTTTGATAAAGATGGGGATCACTTTGAAAGAGTTGGAGGGGTAAGTATTAATACTAAAGCAATTTCCTCACAGAAATAAAAGTAGGTAACATAGAAATGGGCTGCTAATAGAAGGAATGGACTTGACTAAGTTAATATTAGGAAATGTTATCTTGTGTCTTATAGACTGAGAGATTAACATTGCTGGTATACTACTTCATTATACTTGGTGTAGAATTGTTACGATTTCTTAATGTTATCTCTTAAATCTGCTCACATGAACGATGCGTTCACATTGCAGCATGATGTATGTCAGAAGACCTATAACAGGTGTTCTCATTGCAAAAAAATGCATTCTCATTCGAGAAAGAAGTTCATAATAGTTTCACTCTGGCTGTAACAGTAAAAGAAATGTAATATATAACAACTGCAGAACTTTGTATTTATACAGAAAATAGCAGGAAGTCAGAGGATATCCTCAAATTTGTTCAGGCAGTGTTTGTTGGCATGTTTATCTGTCTCTATCTGTGTCCTCCTCTTGTGACCTCAATGCTCAGAATAAGTATTTTTGCTCTACACAAAACAACCTGCATAGTATTACACACATCATTGACCATCAGAGATGACATTTCTTCTCGTTGTTATCTGTGCTCGTTTCCTGGCAATGTCACACTGGTGTCTTTGGGTTGGTTATTTGTTTATGGGAAACCCAGTCAGTACCCACTCACAATGCAGACTTTTGCAATGCCCAGAGAATTGTTTATTTGAAGGTTGAAAAGATCATGTTCCTGGAAATCCAATAGCTAGGAGAAGAGCCAGGTGTGAAATGGTGGTTAGACTGCCCATTCAATACAGCCCTGGCCACCGCTGTCGCTCAAAACCACGATCAAGTGGCAGGAATGGGGAAGAAATGTAGTGAAGGTAGGAATTTTCCTACTTTCCTTCATTAGGAGAAAATCTGCTTGGGCCATTTGCCACTTCCTGCATCTCCAGAGAGGTTTAGGACCAGAGAGCCCACAGCAAGGTAAGGGTGCCCGTGATGAAGGGTGCCCGTGATGAAGCGTGCCCATGATGGTCCTTCCCTGCTTGATTTTCTCTGCTTTTACCTCAGTTGCAAAGGGCAGGTTGTTTCAGCTTTTCTAGTAGTTTTAGATTTCCTGAAGATGTTGTGGCATGAATTTTGGGAATCAAAGGGGATCGGTGCTATAGGAGGAACCTCAGGATGCCGTTCTGTTAGAAAGGGGTTTCACATGAGGAGGTGGCATGTCTGTCAGACCTACGCCAGCTTCTCATGCCATTCTTCTGAGTAATCTCCAAGTAATTATTACTAAAAGAGGAGCAGCAATTTCACAGGCTGGGTCTGAAAAATAGGTTAAAAGTTTGCTTTCATTTGTAACCATAATGTTTTCCTTCAAAATTCAGATTTAATCTAATTTGGCCTGTTGTGTATTAGGCAGGACTTGGGGAGTTTAATTTCTATTTGCAATATGTTTTCTCATCCTTCCTGATGAATTTTTTCCACTTTTGTTGGGTGAAAGTAGCAAGAAAAAGAAGTCAAGAAATGCAACAAATTTTCAGCAGAGGTAGAAAACTGGAAATGGTTTTGCATGTTGGTCTAAGGGAGGTTTTAGAGAGATGTGTGCTCCACTGAGTTTGAGGCAGGCTGGTAGCCCGTGTTTACATTTGTCAGAACTGAAATTTAATGCTGAAATGAAAAGGAAATGCAATTTACAAACCTTGCTGTTATCCCTAAAAAAATCATTAAAAGATGAACTTAAGAGATTGATGCCTAGGGCACACATCAACAGTGATGGCTCTTCCCAGTGACTGTGCCCGATTGGCCTGCAAAGCTAAAATTACAAACTTTATTAATATTTTTCAGTCTGAAAGCCACAATCACAAGGTTGCCCTGAGATTTCTAATGAATCGAATGCTTTGTGTCTGGAGAAGAATTCAGAGAGTTTTCAGCTTCCTATACATACAGAAACATAATTAGTTCTATTCAACAGTTAATCAGACATGCACTTGGCATTTGGAAAACAAATTAGCACTGTTAGGTGATGCAAGTTTTCCTCAGAGAGTGCTGTTCTCATGATCTTTAGCACAAAAATGCCGGGCAATCAAAATGCTGGCCCTAATACAAAGCTGTGAAACTATTGCAGATGTCTCATAATTTGGGCTGGTTTTCACTTCTGAAATAGATGTAGGCAGAACTTGGGCATCGGAATACCAGAGAGGCTATAAATTGGGTATCCAGAGAGATAAAGGAGGAATCAGAGCGAACCTGCCCTACATAAGCTTTGTCACATTGTTTTAATGGGGAAACTGCTTAACGAACCCAAACCAGGCTCCCCTGCCCCTTGTAGGAGCCATAATTTTAGAAATGCTCCTGCTCTTATCTTCAAGGCAGACTCACATAATTTTAATAGGCCACGGCTTGCATTACTAATGTTTTCATCAGCTAGTGTAAAGTAAATCCATTAGTCACAGTGTCCTTCATGTGATAATGATGTTTAGCGCTCATTAAAAAGTAATTGTAACCACTTTTCCCTACTTTATCAGCAGGATTCAGCTGGTGATTTGATGATCAGAAGCATCCAGCTGAAGCATGCTGGGAAATACGTCTGCATGGTGCAAACAAGTGTGGACAAGCTATCAGCTGCTGCAGACCTGATTGTAAGAGGTATTTGAATTTTGTTACAGCTGTTGTTGCTGTAATTTTTTTTTTTTTCCCCTATCTTCTGCTGCTGGTAAGACAGTTCTTGGGCTCGGAGACATTTGTTGGGATCCCAGCATCTTGTAATTAATCTAAGAAATAAGCTCTAAGTACATGCTGGGGTTCACAGTACGTTTTCAAACAGTGTATATAAAGATTATTTCATAAATACACACTCATACAACAGACACACAGCACCGATAAACACACTAGTACATGTTCATGGCCTGAATGCAAAACTTGCACCAACTGAGCTCGTTTATTTGATGAACTATGCAGCACAGACAGTATCCAGCTTATTCACTCATTTCTGCCCAGTGATATTGTTCCGTTTCTAGAATAAACATAATTTAATAACTTCACTGATATTTCAAGATCTATTCATTACCATACAGGGTGATCTGTACGTATGACTTTAACAGAGATGCGATTAGTTAACCCAAGTCTGGATCCTTACAGTAAAAATGATGTATATTTTCCTGCTCATTAGCTTTGAGGAAAGCAAACTTTGGTGCTGTTCTGTACCTACTACCCTCAGTTCTTGTAGACCCCAGCAAAATCATACTTTGCACGTTCTCCGTGGAACATAACTTCTCAGGCAACTTGGTGAAAGGAGGAGAGCTTGAAAAAGAAGTAAAATTTCCCTCTTTTTCAAAGTTGTGCCACAGTAAAATGTGTGTGATTAGACCCTGAACTTTCATTGAGAAATGTGTCCTTGTCAGTAGTTAGGATTTCTGTTATCCTCATAATATTATTATGCTTTTTACTCCGTCTCCCCTGTAGGAGTTTGAATGCAGACGGCCCCTGAAGGCAGCAAAGCCACTGCTCTCCTCCCCAGGAGGTTGCTGCCTGTTACACTGACTCTCAGGTTTTTGCTGTAGCATGATTTCAGATGAATTTTTTTTCTTGTTTTGCACAAACATTTCAAAACAGCCTGTTGATGGGCGCCTCAGTTAGGTAATTTCCTTAGTGCTGGCTCTGTAAACAAATGGGAGGAACATTAAATTCTCACAAGAAAATGACCCTTGATGATCGTAAAAATACTGATCTTGTTGCTCTCTAAAAACATCAGCATCCAGACCACTGGTCCCACGGCTGCACTGACAGTTGTGCTGTACTAGTAGTCTCCCCGACTGCATAAAAATTGTGAAATATCCTTGGACTGTGAGACAAGAGGAGGCAAATAGCTGGTGCATAAATAGAGCCTGCACAATAAGTTTTTTTAAATATTATGTCAAAATAATAAGAGATTAGATACTAGAATAAAAGTCAATTATTTATGTCAGGGAATATCAAACAAGAGCATACAGAAGTAACCCCTGGCACCAGTACACACAGATCATCCATCCCACTTGTTCAGGATGGCAATTTTTCACGCCGTCAGAACAGGAGAAACATGTGTCTGTCAGCAGCCCAGAACTGTTTGGTAAATCGATAACTGATCGTTTTTCCCTCTCTTGCCCTGCTGTAGCCTGCACCTTGCGAAGAAGTATATTCTGAAATGTTGGGAACAACTACGGTTATTCCAAGAGAGGAAGTGAAGACAGTTTCTTTCAGCCCCTGCCAAGCAGTAGGAGTAATCTGTGGCAGATCCGATGAAATTTCATTTCTCTGATGTAACTTGCACTGGGGGCCCAAAGAAGCTCACTGCTTCATGAGGCTGCCTTGCATGTCTACTCCCCCCAGCAAAACAATTTAAAGTTTTAATTTCTGAGAAATTAAATCTGACTAGACCTGCTGAAACTTTCATTTTAAAGACAGGATATTGGAAGGTTTCAGGGTATTTTAGATATTTAAACGTGTCCAACTCTCTGATTATCATATGAGAATACTTTTAGTCCACAGGGTGAATTTAAGAGAGTTTGCTTGAGATGGTACTTTTGGGGAGAGACTTCATCCCAGGTACCACTATGGACAGTGATGGCCCTGTGATCACAAGAGAGAGCTCCTCTCTTGGATCCGTATATCCTGCAGTGCTTTCCTGGTTCAAAGGAACCCAGCAGTGAAGCAGAAAATACTGGTCCCTACTCAGACACAATGCTAATTACAGACAGGTCCTTCACCAGCCTCGGGGTGCGTCCAAGCTGCAGCCAAAAGTCATACTTGCATGCAGGCCAGTCCTAAAGCAGCAGACGGGCGATAGCAGAGCTGATCCCAAGTGCCTCGCAGACAGGCCACAGTGCTGCTGCTCATGGTGGGGCACCTGGGGGCTGCAGGTGAAGCATCTCGTGTTTGTGTATCTCCCCCATGCCTCCCAACCTCGTCTAGATAACAAGAGCAGCTAAACCACAGCTGGGGCTGCGTGTAACTCCTCTGCAGGGACTCGGTTACCTCTATCCTGAGTAAGGGAAGAAGACCAGAGTGCTCCTTCCTTAAGCCACTGCAAATCTCCAAGCACCCCTCTCCTTTAATTCCACCAATAGGTCCCCCAGGTCCCCCAGAAGCTGTGACAATAGATGAAATCACCGACACCACTGCTCAGCTGTCCTGGAGGCCAGGAGCAGACAACCACAGCCCTATCACAATGTATGTGGTACAAGCAAGGACCCCCTTCTCGGTGGGATGGCAAGCGGTGAGCACAGGTAGGTCCATCGCCTGGCCCCCGGAGAGCTGCACCAATGGAAAAATGCATCCATGGGGCCCCACGCGTGCGCTGACTGGAGCAGCTCTGCACCCTGGAGTGAAAAATAATTTCGCTGGCTGCAGAGCACTGGTCTTATTAACCAAAGATTTAGGTTTGGTCCACTGGCTGGACCCAAAGATTCAGGGTCCAGTGCTGTTACTCACCCATTTTTCTCATGAATGTTTAAGAGAAAACAGAATGAATTCCTGTCTTTTGTTGCCACTCTGGAGATACACAACAGTAATTGTGGTCTATAAAGACATCCCTCGGGGACAGACCACGTCATCTGGCCTATCTTTAAGTAGAATTATTTTCCTGATAGAGGGAAAAATCCCATGATATAATTGCTCATTCTGTCAGAGGTTAATTTTGTTCTAGAAACCATTAAATAGAGGGAACAGTGCATTTCAAAAAGAAAAATAGAAACCCTTTAAAACTGTTGTCTTGACACTTTGTTTTCAAAAACTCTTTAATAGCAGAAATTTCTATGCTAAAAGCACAATGTTTTAATGCTGCCTTTCACTACTTTGCAGTTAACAAAATGTCAGAAAAATGAGAAAAGTTTTATCAATCCTTATTCACTTTGAATTTACATTAATCCCTCACTTTTAAGGGTATCAGATATCTCTGACGTTTTCTCAGCAGTCTGTAATACTTTTATTGGTTTCATTGTATTCCTGACCTGTGGCTGTCTCCCAGTTCCAGACATCATCGATGGCAGGACATTCACAGCGACAGTGGTGGATCTGAACCCTTGGGTCGAGTATGAATTCCGAGTAGTGGCTGCCAACTTGATTGGGATTGGAGAACCCAGCAGACCTTCAGAGAAGAGAAGAACCGAAGAAGCTCGTAAGTAGTGGTGGGCAACTAAGTTAAATCTTGCTGAATAAATGCTCATTAGTGCTAACAGATGTGTTGTGCTGAAGGAAGCTGAGGAGCGTTTTTTGCGCGCATTGCTCTCCTCCCTCATAGCATGTTACTTGTGTGCGCAGAACACGCAGGAGAAGTTGTGGAGCTCCTGATGGAGCTCTCTCTTTTGCTCTCTCATGACTCCTGGAGTATAGGAAGCCTTCATTTCCTTTCCCTGCAGAAAGCAATGATTTTCAAAAAAAAAGGTGTTTGGACAGGTTTTTTGGAAAATAGTGCCCAGAATCCACTGATGAGAGAGATGAACTCTGAGAGCAGTCCCTCTGGTTTCCCATATTGATGTGGTGGAAACTCTGGAGTGCAGACTACAGCACCTCAAGAGCAGGAGTTTGAGCTTCACAGCTGGAGTGTCAGCAGTCTCTTGATGCTGGGGGCTTCTGCAGTTCTTGTAGTACCTTGGACCTCGTCCCTGTGGTCCTTCCGGCCTTCCTGAAGGTCTGTCTTCTGTGACCCTCTCCCAAACACACCACTGCCTCCTGGAACCACACTGCATCTTCAGACTGCAGCTTGGCCGTGATCTGCAGCAGTGCCTGTGTTCAGGGATTTCAGCACAAGTCACGGACCTTGAGAGCTTTAATGCTCCTTGATGCTGTCCCTGTCTTTTGACCTGGCAGAAGGGGGTCACGGTAAGGCGTGGGCTCAGTGTGGTGGCTGCAGGGATACGTACCTTGGTCGTGGGAAACCCCTGGTAGGTGGCTCCTCTGTTCTGTTTCAGCTTGTAATGGAACAGAATATGAAATAGGAAAATAAATAAAAGCCCTTTTTTATGAAAGATAAATGTTTAAACTAAACAATTAGTTACTGAATACACAAGTTAATTGCCATACTTTTAATATAATATTATTGACATCTTTTAATATGCTGTTTGCCATGGCAAATTACTCATTTCCTAATAGCATTTCTGGTACCCAGCATGGGAAGGCCAGCAGAGCCTGTTGCTGCATAGGTCTGTTCCATTTCAGTGCTCTTTTTTGGTTTCAAAGTTGCCATGTCCATCTTCTGCATCTTTTTTGGCAGTTCCTGAAGTGACCCCAGCTAATGTCAGTGGAGGTGGAGGGAGCAAGTCTGAGCTAGTCATTACCTGGGAGGTAAGTGGAGTCCAAACCGAGAGAAAAATTAATACAGTCCTGATCAAAACGCACCCTTTCAGCCCAGACCCCAGTGAAGTTTCTGTAGATTTCAAAGTTTAAGATAAAAAGCCAGATTGCGTGATAAAAATAGCACAGCTATTAAAATTGAGCTAATCCCCTTCCCCACCCCAGGCCCTCGTGCAAGGAGGCCAGTCGAGAAGTGCCATGTGGGGGACCACGGGCTGCCCATCGCTGCTTTGACACGCACACAGCTCCCCCGACCCTCAGCACATTGGTACGCATACAGCGGAACATGGATGGGCAGAAACTACCCGAGGGATGAAACAGTTTGTGAGGCCAGGCTTGGCATGTGCTGACCTGGGTGAGAATTGTGGCTGGCTCCCAAGCTTCATCCCTCATCCCTAAACTGGGATATACGGCAGCAAAGAGTTAAGAGTGAGCACAACGCATTGCATGCTGGCTTTTGTTGCTGCTAATGAAAGCCAGCAAGAGGAGATACAGAGATGAAGAATGCTTAATATTCCTTAAGGCAGTCGGGGTTAGAACTTTAGTCATTTGTCTGCTCATATTTTCATGTTATGATGCGATGCAGCTGGCATATTTTTCTTAATAATGAACTTCACTAGACATGCTAACACTTCCACTTAGCACTATTTCTGACCAAGCTGGCAGAATGAATGGCCAGAGATATTTTTAAGGTTATTAAAAAACTATAAATGGGTTTTTGTCCTTACCACACAGCACAATGTGCTAAATTCCCTCCTCCATTGGACTAATTAGCTGCGCTGTGTCTCCCGAAGATACTGCAATATGTTTCAAAAACACACATGGTGAGAACATCAGCCATTGATTTGAGTTGTAATTTTCACAAAATGTAATTTGTATTTTGATAGAACAGTTGGTTTACTCTTAAATGTCCAGGGGCCTTTATGGTCTGGTGTATTTTTTTGAACCTTACAATACAGAGTAAGAAGCAGTCACCAAAAGTAACCCCTGCATGTGCTTAAGCACCATGGACATCTTTGGGAGAGTAGCCCATAATTACAGATTATTTTAATACCTTGAAGCTTTGAGTTTTGATGAAGCTTTTGGGAGGCTACAAGTCTGAGACAACAAAGTGTCAGTGTGTCCAGAAGTGACCTGGATGTGGCAGGTTGTTTCTTCTAGCTGTTAACCTGGCACTTACCTGCCCTGCTCCATCACGTTTGTGACAAGTTTCTCCCTGCCATTGTGGTCTCTAACAAGTCACATTTTATGGGATGTGGATAGTTGGCTGACCTGGTCTGGGTCACTGTAAAGCAACAGGCCAGCGAGGGACCACCAGCCCCATGCAGGCTGGGACATTGCTAGGATTTGTTCTTCAGGGCTTCATGTGCCATTCCAAAGATGTGAGAGCAGCTGCACGTGTATTGGGAAAGCAGGAACCGTGTCCTGGGTTTACCCCAACAACCCTCAGACTCAGTCGCTGCAGTGCCTAAAATTACTCACGTTGTTGCTGGAGGCTCCATCTAGACGGTGAAGGGAGGTAGGCACCTGCAAAGGTGAATTAAGCCTTAGACAAAGTGTCTTCTGGAGGGGCTGCTTTTCCCCCCGAATACAAGGAGCTCACAAAGCAGCAAGGCTCTAGCACAGACGGGATGGGATGAATTCAGGTGAGATGCGAAGGAGGACTCCAGCCACCTCCCGTCTCTAATGCTCTATTTAGCTTTAGAAGGACCAAGAGGCAACAGGCAGCATGTGGGCAGGGAGATAAACACATGCCATTGCTGAAAGTGCTGTTTCTCCCACG
The DNA here is from genome assembly GCF_003259725.1 of Athene cunicularia. Lineage (NCBI taxonomy): Eukaryota > Metazoa > Chordata > Aves > Strigiformes > Strigidae > Athene > Athene cunicularia. The sequence continues at coordinate 11,376,364 of NW_020799116.1, forward strand.
GTCTGCCCACCCACAGACAGTGCCTGAGGAGCTGCAGAATGGAGGTGGCTTCGGGTACGTGGTGGCCTTCCGCCCCTACGGCACCGTCAGCTGGATGCAGACCGTCGTGGCCTCCCCGGATGCCGCCAGATATGTCTTCCGCAACGAGACTTTGCCGCCATTCTCTCCCTACGAAGTTAAAGTGGGGGTGTACAACAACAAGGGGGAGGGCTCGTTCAGCCCTGTGACAGTCGTCTACTCAGCAGAGGAAGGTAGAGCCAGGAGCCCACCCCACCGCCTCTCCCTCCTCCCCGCTGCTGGACACAGGGGGGTTGACCGGGTCTGAAAGGGTTTAGTATCCACCTTGACATATCCTTTGATACCTAATCCTTGCTCTGATTTATAATAAATGGCGAGCCGTGATTAATTCTTTTGATAGTCATTAAAATAACATTAATCGTAATGAAATCTTTTGATATTAATGAAAAAGTAATATGTAATCTGGAAAGAATTCCACTGAGATTTAGTATGAATTAATGTCCACTGATTAGAAAATGTTCCCTCTTGTCCTAATTACAGTACATGGTATCCTGGGTTGAGTTTAGTAATGACATCTTATTATTTCTTAGGTAGAGGAGCAGTGCCGTCTGGCACAGGCTGACAGGCCATTGTTTTGAAATGTGGAAGTTTGTTTTGGTTGCATGCTTCTTTTCTCATGCAATGAAGAAAATAAATCCCTTGAAGTCTGGGACTAATTGAACATAAAATTGAAAATGCTTAATTTTATTTTTAACTCCTCTACCCAGAGCCAGCAAGAGCCCCGACCACTGTTTTGGCCAGAAGTCTTTCTGCCTCAGATGTTGAAGTTTCTTGGGCTCCCCCTTGGGAGAACCAGCACAAAGGAAGAATACAGGGATACGAGGTATGGAAACGCAGTGCAGCATCCTTTCAATACTAAGCCTTAAGGAGACGTGGAGATCCATCCTGGGCTGTCATTGCGGTGCTGCTCCTGCCTGCCACGGGGAGGGTGGATTCCTGCAGCAAATTTGCTTCCTTTTGTCTCTTCAGTATGCAGAGATTTCTCTCACATAGTAAACAATTACACATCTTTCTCTGCGTGATCTGGATTAAAATGGAGAGCTGGGGGAAACCTGTATGAAGGCGTTTCCATGGCCAGGCAGCATCTGAAGGCCTGGGGGTGGGGCACTGCAGCCAGGCTGGTTTCTGTCAAGGAACAAGAAGGGAATGTAACAGGGTGCAGGATCTGTTCCTATGGCACCTGCATTTCGGGCAGAAGTGCCAGAGTTAGCACCGGAAACAACGGGGTGCTGCTAGCCCATAGCTAGAGGTAGACACGTGCCTGCTCTGCTTCTCAGGTCAGATGTTGGAGACATGACGAAAAGGAAGAAAACGCAAAAAGGATTCGAACGGTTGGCAATCAAACGTCTACAAAAGTCGGCAACCTGAGAGGCAATGCGCTGTATCACTTGGCAGTCAGGGCGTACAACACGGCTGGGACCGGCCCCTCCAGTGCCGCGGTCAACGTCACAACCAAAAAGCCACGTGAGTGTTTGTGAGGATGGGGGGCTCTTGCCTGGGAGGGTTTCTGCATGTACTCCCCTCTCTCCTTCAAGCTTCCTTGAGTCTAAAGGAACTGTGAGACTTTTCTTTGCTGGGTTTTTGTGCAGAAGACTTGGCAGCTTAGGTTTTGGGGTTGGTTTGGGGTTTTTTTTTTTGGTAAGGCTCTTCCCTGTGTTAAGTAAGCAGAGCATGCAAAACTGAAATCACAGCTGTGCAGGAAAATTAAATATTTATCTCATCGTTCAAGAGGGCTTTTTTCTTCTGGTCTCAGGCATGTTGAGCAACTGACTGAATCCTTTTTGCATTTAGAGCACTGTGTTGTGTCACACCTCCTGTGACCTTGAGGACACAGATCAGTGAAACAGCTCATTAGCTTGCCAGAGCAATAGGACTCCGGGCACGCTCAGACACGGTGGTAAAAGCCTCGTTGGTAGTGAGAGGGATCCAACTGGGAAACGGTGCTTCTTAGTAATACAGTGCTCTGTATATTTTGGTATAGCACCAAGTCAACCCCCTGGGAACATCATATGGAATTCATCTGACTCGAAGATCATACTGAACTGGGACCAAGTGAAAGCGCTGGACAACGAGTCGGAAGTGAGAGGCTACAAAGTGAGTATTTTGTCAGCACAGGCAGCTGAACAACGTTGCCCTGCACCAGGTCCCTCACCACCCCAGGGTCCTGCTGCAGACCCCCAGCTCCCACCGTCACTGGATTCTGTCATTGGGCTATAGGGAACATTTTCATGAATCCAGTGTCGAGTTGGTGTTTATAGTAAGACTAGATGAGGTGTTTTTTCATGGTACTTGCATGGTTTTCCACACTGAAACTGAAGCATTCCTGCAGAAATAGAGGCCATAGCTGTGCAGAGTGAGCATGTTCTGCCTGCGAGCACCCGTGTGGGCCTCAGCCCACGGACCTTCACCCGCTCGTGCCCTCTGAAGATCCCACCTGCAGGACTGCTCTCCTGCCCTTGGCGGAAACCTTCCAAAGGCTGTAGTTGACTCCTTAACTGCAGATAAATAAGATGCTTTTTTAATAGCTCCCATTTTCTTGAGAAAGCAAAGCCAAAAGGAAAAGAAAGAGAATCCTAATTAGGAGCAGTTTTAATACGGTATAATTTAACTAGAGAAATCTTGGGAAGAATTCAGGTCTATCGCCTTACACAAGGGTGTAATTAGGCCCAAAGAAGACATCAGTGTGCAATCACCAGCCGTTGCCTTGAGGGATGAGTTGTGCAAACGTTTCCCACCAGAGCCTGAAATGATGAAGAGCCTGGACAGGCTTTGTATTCTGTTCACAATCTGGACTGCTGGCGGCATCAGCTTTGTGAGCCTGGGCCAGCTCTCCTGAATTTCTGCACTAACTCTTCAGTGCCTTTGGTGCACTGTATCGGATTATCCAAAATAAGTAATTCCTTGGGGGTTTTAGTCAAAACCTCAGATGAACTTCAGCAGTTTGGACCAACTTTTCACTACCTATTTCAGGTTTGAAATGCAAATTAAGTCACTTGAAAGGGGGTGAGAGACTCATCACTATGAAAAAGCAAACTCCATCTAGTGGGTTTCTAAAAAGTCCTCTTTTAGCCTATTGTCAGGTTAACACAGTCAGATTTCTTTCCTGAAGCCTAGAAAAACACTGCCATTTTTTTTCCCTGGAAATCTTATATATTGTGTCACTATTTATGATCTAAATCAGTAGAATTCCCAGATCTTAGAAGGCAATTCAAAAAAGCCAATTATTCTGGGAAGCTGGTCATGGCACTGCATCAAATACCCCAACTCAGTTTCCTGAAGAAACATAATAAGAAGTTTTGGCCTCTCTCCATAAGCCTTGGGATTTATTTTAGCCTGATCAAGCTAAAGATTTTGCTGAGGACCTCTGCCAGGTGCTGAGGCCGTGTTTGGTGCTGCGCATCATCTCTGCCCTCCTCCCAGTGTCACCTCCTCACCTGGGCACTGTCACCAAGTGCTGGTGTGGGTCCCCAGTCAAAACCCCTGTCGGGATCCGAATGGCCCCGTTGTGACCAGACTGTGTGTCTGGGAATCAGAGGCAAGGGAAGAGCAGCAGCACATCTGGCGGCCCTTAGGGCAGTGGATGTCTGCCGTTTCTGACTCCTCTTCTCTCTCCCCTTTGCTGCAGGTTTTGTACAGGTGGAACAGGCAGAGCAGCACATCCGTAATAGAAACAAATAAAACCTCCGTGGAGCTCTCCCTGCCATTCAATGAGGACTACATCATAGAGATAAAGCCGTTCAGTGACGGGGGCGACGGCAGCAGCAGCGAACAAATCCGAATTCCAAAGATATCGAGTAAGGACGGAAGAAACTGGGTTCCATGCCTGCCCCTGCAGCCACCGAGCCACGGGGAGCCAGTGTCCCCCAGCCCCTCTCCTGGCGGGGACACACCTGCTTCACCCCAGTGACCGGTCGTGTCTACAAACGGGGACAGACCAGAGCCTCGAAGCTGAGCAGGGGCAGGCTGTATGTCCGGCCGGCAGGGAGCTGAAACCCAGACTTACCTGGGACCAGTAGTCATTCCAGCCCATGTTCCTGGTTTCATACTGAGTCAAGATTAAACCATAAGAAACACCATCATAAGTAGTTATATTTGTATTTAAGATTTCTAGACACTTTCCACTCTCTTACCTCTATATTCGTATATATGTTGAATATATTGTTCTACTGCAATTCACTGTAACAAAATACAAAATGCAATGTTCAGAGGCTTTTAAATTTATAAGGCTACTGTATGGCCATATTCCATTGTGTGTTGGATGCATAAATATTTATTTAGGGAAATGAGGTTGTGTAGAAGAACAAGCAGAAAAGAGAGTATTTTATTACACTACATTGCTTTTGCAAAATCTTCATGTCCCATCTTCCATTAATAATGCCACAGTTTATAAGCTGCTTTAAATCAGGAGCCTCTGCAATGCAGGAATATGGCATTAAAATTACAGTAACGTAAAAAACCCTGGGTGAGATCAGAATTATCTCCACCATGGTTGTACGCTGTGGCTGTATAAACCATGCAGAGGAGTGTAATCAGCAGACCCAGGAGAGTGAAGGAGAGCAGGAACCACACACCAGTTCCGATTCGGTGGAACACATGGGCCACGGAGAAGGTATGCAGCTCCTCCAGGATGTGGGTCATGCCAGGCTGGTGCCAGAGGTAACAGCTTGAATATAGTACAAATGTAAAAAAAAAAAAAAAAAAAAAAAAAAAAAAAAAATGAAGTAATATAATTGTGAAAGTAGGCTCAGTGCAACAGTGGCAGGAATTTTAGTTGAACCAAAAATTCAGTTAGAGAGGTGAAACCCAGTAAACAGGAGGTTACTGAAGCAGGAGGAGGGGATCACACGTGGGGACCCACCTTCCCGTGAGGTCTGCCCTTCCTGTCACCACTGCACTTCGTCAGAGGAAGCAGAATTAAAATCTAAGGGGAAGAGGTTTGGGGTAATGAAGGCTGCTCTCTTCACTCTTGGCTTATTTTCTCTCCTCTCTCCTTTGCTCAGATGCGTACGCAAGAGGATCTGGCTCTTCGACCTCCAACGCCTGTACACTGTCAGCCATCAGCACAATAATGATATCGCTCACAGCTCGGTCCAGTTTATGACAAAAATTACATAAAGGACTTCTTGTTTATAATATAAGCAACATTTAGCTAGTTGTTTTGAAGACACCCAGTACTAAGTAATATTGTGGTTTGAGTACATCTTACTACTGGAAAAATGTTTATGCTTCTTTAGGAATGGCATTATACAGTACTTCCTCAAAGCAAATATAGCTTTGTCTGAAGTTTCCTTGGAAACTCTGCAATGCACTGAAAACATCTGTAATATGATGTTACCAAAGCAGTTTACATATGTCCTTATATGCATATTTTTTATTATATATTTAGTGTTTTATAGAATTTTTTAAAGTTAACATATGATGTAGATATTAATTTTTCCTCTGCTATAAAATGCTATGGACGACATTATCACGAAAATATTGTTTGGAATCTTTTCCTTTATGATGGAGAGTTCAAAGTTGTTCTTAGTAAATTGGCTGCAACTTTACTGTACAGTTTTACAATGCTACGCAAGGCAGAACTGTTCCAGATTCAGTTCGTAATGCAGCTGTATTTAAATGGCAGTTACGATGATTTTTGTGTTCAATCAAGTGCTTATAACACACAAGATATTATATTTTATTCAGAGGTCTAAGCAAGACAAACTCGAAATACTCAGTAAGAACGCTATAATCCTGAAAAAATACATGAATTTTGGTTGTTTGTGGACTACAGGACATGTAGCTAATATTCTGGCATCATGCAGCAAGGGTCCATTTTTACTGTCTTGAAATAGCTTTGTCTTTATCATAATTAGCATTAAATTGGGTAGGAATGAAGATACTGCAAAGATGCGATCTCTGCCTCTAGTGACGAAAAGGGACAGATACCCAAAGGAGCAAGCGAACAAACGACGTGGTTCTCACCTCTGGGTGCAAACCCAGCTCAATCCACCTCGCTTTTGGGGATTTTATTCCAAGAAAATTAGAATACAGCGACTCTGAGACATCAAGCTGCGCCGGGTTTGCTGTCCGAACACGCGCTTGCTTTCCACGTGCATTGGAACATAACTCATCATCCTTTGTAACTCCACTATATAGAAAACACTTTGGAAATCTGGTCCGAGCCGAGCGGATCGGCAGAGCTGTGCCGTGCTGCGGCACACCCTCGGAGGTGCAGGCTGTCCGCGGGGAGGTGGGATCTCCCAGTACTTCTCTGCTAGGAAGTCTGTGTCTCTTTAGAAACTCTTCATAGATGCCTGAAGGCAAAATAAGAGTCACACTGGAAAACGACAATATCCACAGCAAAATAATTCTTCTTAAGAGAAGGACTGTTTGTTACTACGGGGTAATTTTGTAAGTTCACTCAGATGGGATAACGCTAGTAAAAGGCAACGGAATTTTCTATAAAATTTTCAAGTTTAAATGCGCTGCAGTCATTTATTTTTATTTTTTTTCCTGATAGCTTGAATTTGCCTGTAACTTGTCTTTTTTGCTTACAAAATAATACAGTTAACTTTTAGACCTTCTAAATATATTTATTCAGTAACTCATAATCAGGATTCCACTTGTGTAAAAGTCAGGGGTGTTGACCAGAGAAATATTGTCAGTATTTCAAGCTGTGTTCCTTTCTTAGTTTGATATGGTTACTTCTATGTAAAAAAAAAAAAAAAAAGAAAACCAAAAAAACTACAAAACTAAGAAAAACTGAACAAAAAAAAAAAAAAAGCTTCTGTAGTTTTCTCCCCAGTGTAAATGATATTTATCAGTGATCTAGCAGATGTAATCTTTTTTTAAAGGTATTGGTAATAAATATTCTGTCATTTGTAAAGATACCTGTCTTCCAGGAGCTTTTTTCCTCCACGTTTTGTTCTACCTAGTGACAAATTTCACCATGGCAATAGCCAGCGCCTGCTGAGATTGTCACTGATGTGAAAATACAGACAAATGAGTTTAAGTCAAAACTTTGTGGAGACATACAAAAAATATCTGTTTATACATCTTTGGTCTAATTTTGCTTAAAAAATGACAAAAACGGAAAATCTGCATGGGTGAATTTAGGTTAATAATGTCTATTTATGTAGAGTCATGCCCTTTCCAGGCTCATGTGGGCTCGTGCTGTTGGAGTGGAGCCTCTACAGCTTAGGAAGCTCTGAATGAAAAAGGGAAAAACGAAAAAAAAGCAAACTGGCATTCACCTGGCATGTGACCGTTTCTCTGGTCAGGAGAACTCTTCAGCTGGTCAGGAGCAGGGCAGGCAGTGGCAGCTTCACACACCTGCTGCAGGCGAGCGGAGCATCACTGGCCCTGCTTGCAGAGCAAACCCCACTGCAGGCACCGCGCTGCTTCACTCTTTATTCTCCTGAATCTCTGAGGGTTTTGGGGAGTGCTGCCTGAAATCACTAAATCCGCCAAACCCACATCTCTAATTCTGATTTTCAGGGGCAGCAGCACAGGCGTCGTATGACTGTGCTCTGCATTTCTTGGCAGCAATGTTGCTCTTCGTAATCAATGAAGCTCAAAACCAAACTGGCCTGGTAACACAGTTCCATTTCTGAAAAGCAAATTTAAAACTGCCATCTCTGGAAGGGGCAAGAGGTGGACTCCTGTGGCTGCTCTGGTGGAGGCAGCTGGGAAAACCTGCAGCAGGAGAAACACACTGGGTTTGCAGCAGAACTTAAAGAAAAAAACTCATATAAATGTTTGTGTGCCCTGGGCACAAAACTTGTAACTCTGATCTAGCAGTTTGGGGATAGTTTCACTGGTGGTGCAGGCTGGCGTGATAATGGCAAAATAAGACGCGGAGCCCTGAGCATGGCCTGTCCTCTTTGCAGAGATGGCGAGCAGCACGTGGCCATGAGAGCAGATGGCCTGGGATGTACTGAACATGCTCCCTTTTCTCTCTGGCTGCCCTAAATGGAGACAGTTTGCTCCGAGTGTAGTGACCGTGAGGAGGCACCTCTGCCAGGACTTGCTGTCCCCATCCCACGCGGGTGGCTCTTTAGGACAGGTGAGGTTCCCCCACCGCGTCTGCATGAGGTCGCACAGGGCTTCCAGGTCCAACACAGCCTGACTGGGAAAATGAAGAGACTCCTCTTGCTTTACACCAGCTCAGTTTTATTTACTAGAGGGAGCGTAACACATATCTGCCAGCTTTCAAAACTATCAAGCCCTGCCTGTCCCCAAGGGAACTCGTCCTCCCTGAAGTACTGAGGACCTGTCATGCCCTTGCTGATCAGATGAACGTCCACCCAGGTTTTCTCATCATCACCAGCTCGTTCCAGTTGTTTGCATTGTTTTCCCATGATGGATATCCTTGTCAGTGACACTGAAAATCAAAAGCGTATTTTTTTTCCCCCAGCTATCTGCCTACACGCCCCAGGAAGGCCGTGGCTGCCGGAGGCTGCTGCTGCCTGCACTAGTAAGTGCTGAACCTTCACACACACTTTTACATGGCCAAATGTACAGCTCAAATACAAAATATACATAAGTATACTGCATTAATCTCTGTACTATCTTGCCACTAATGGGGAAGAAATTATATTTAGAAATCTTATTTATTAGGCCACTTGAAGGCATGACATAAAATACATTACAGTAAATGAATTCTCTTTAGTCTCATTTTTAGGATTTTACTAATGAAAGTCTGATTTTAGACTGTAAAAGCTGGGCAGCTCAAATCCATTAAAATCACGTGCAGGAGAGACATTTGAGGCACAAACATTGTTATATTAATGAGCTACATTAATTTTGAGACAGAGCCATGCTTTTTCACCCAGATGAGAACTGGCTCATTTATTGTAATTATTTTTGGTCTATAGCACCTGGGAACTCCATTATGTTCAGCACTTTCCAAACAATTTACTTGCTGGGTCAAATCTTAATTTTTATTCTTTGTTAATGTGCTTAACCCCACCTCTGGCCAGCTCGATGGACAGGAGGGTTTTTGGAAGTAGAAGCGACTCTGCAAGAACAGGAGAGTTTCATGGTCCGCAGCCAGAGAGGTCACAGCCCGAGTTGTTCAAGTGGTTTCAGACAGGAGGTTTATTTGGTAACTCGCTCAGTGGATTACACAATGTAGGTAAATAAATCACAAACAGAAACCAACGCTGTCTCAAACAGTTCGTTTAAGATGGAACAACAGATAGTGAAGAAAAACAGGTTGCAGTATTGGGCTTGGGTTTTCAAAATTCCCCGAAGGCAGCTGAAGTCGCACATGAAGGAGGAGCCCGGCTCCTTGCAGCTCAAAAAGCCTCTTCAGAGCACCAAGAAGTCCTTGGCACGTTTAATTATTGTACACTTGAAAACTCTGCATTCGCAGGCTGTGCTTTGTTTTGTAGTTGCAACTGAGGAAGTTTATGAGTTTGTGCCTTTTTTTTTTTTGCCTTTTTTTTTTTTTTCTTCACCCTTAAGCTTTACCCTCTTGTGCCAAGGAAGCACAAACGATCCCTTCTTGTCCTTGTGCTAATGCTGCCAGCTGATGTCAAAGGCAAAGAGTCTGCAAAGCAGCTTTGGACTGAAAACGAGCCAACTGCAAGTCTCCCGTGCATCCCCCATCCTGCAGCCCCCGCTGGGCAGCGAGCGGCTCTCCCAGAGCCCACCCATCCCAGCGGCTCTCCCAGAGCCCACCCATCCCAGCGGTATTCCCTCCCTCAGGAGAAGGGAGTGGAAGAACCACAGGTGAAGCTCTTGTTTCATACTGAAACCAGGGGCTGAAATCAGCCACTGCAGCCCCACCGGCTTCACAGAGCCAGAAGCTGAGGATGTTTAAACCCCAGGGAAACCAAGATACTAAAAAATACCCGCTTTCTTCTACAACCTGTACAAGTCTTACAGGAAAGAAAATAACCTGAACTAAAAATAAACTTTCACAAACTGGGAGAGGAGCGAACAGCAAGGACTCTGTGCGTGCTGGACCGCCAGGACACCCGAGGAGAGGCATGCAGCAGTATCCTGGCTTCGACCAGGGCGGAGTGACTTTTCACCGAAGCACTTCATACCATGTGATGCCGTGCCCAGGGATTTAGGCGGGGGGCGCTGCCCCCCGCGGGCTTTTCCAGCGGGTTTGGTCTCACGCCGATTGCTCCTCGGGCCCTGATGTTGCTGTTGGGGGCGGCCGGCGCGCTCGGTAAGCCACTGCTGTATTTTACCCGTTCCTTTTTGGACTCACTGTTGTGCTCTTGTTATATTTAGTAAATTCGTTTTATTCAACCTACGAATTCTCTTCCTTTTGCCCCTCCCCTCTTTCACCGGGGGGCGTCTGGCTGCCGGCTGAGCTCAGGCCTCCCAGGCTGGCACCGGGGCATCGTTCCTCGGGGGTCTTTGTCCGCACAGCAGCACAGCCACGTGGGCACAGACATTTTCACCAATGTCCCAGAACTTCACAGGAAAAATCGGAGAGTAGGGCTGTTCCCCAGGCAGCGTGCTCAGAGCTGGCCGTGCCCAGCCAGGGCTCAGCGCCGGGGTGTGCCAAGGGCTCCCCAGTTGCCAGTGGCTTGCGAGCAGAAGACTCCTGTCAGTTTTCTGCAGTATTTCATAGCCATTTCCCTCAATGGTTTAAAACCCCTAGGCTGTGAATTTACTGTAAGATTAAATGTGACTCCTCACAGACCTCAGTGAAGCATCCCAGGCCTGCAAAACCTGCCACGCACACAAACCCCAAGATTTTGGGAGTTGAGCCTGGAGCAGCCAGGTGCCAGCTTGTGCGCACGTAAGGAACGCTGCAGCGTGCTACCTGTGTGTACAGAAGTAGCAAGGCAAGGTGCTAGCTTTGTCCACAAAAGTAGTATGACTAATTGTACATCAGCTCCATAAGCAAACTAACCTTGTCCTAAACTGCCCAGAGGCTTTCGGGGTTTACGAAGTCCTACAACTGAGACAGTCTTCCCCACATCTAAAAAATGTTTAGTTAAAGAGCAGAAGTGCTGCACTGTTGCAGCCGGTCCCACGCAGGAGTGGCCTGGCTGCCCGGCTCACAGCTCACACACAGCACAGACAGACCCCTTATCAAGGAATCCCATTTCCATGGAGGTTATTCAGGTTATTTGCTGAGTTCACACCGTTGTATTGGTGAAGGCCAAGTGTGAGTCTCCCCTCTCATGATGGATTTGCTGTAGCCACGCAGCACGTGTGATGAGAGCACTGGGATGCTCTATGGCTTGTTTTACACTTTTCCTAGTATTTGACCCATCTTGGCCACTGCCAGGGACCACAGCTGAGTACCTTGCTGCCATACATAGGGCTGCGCCAAGTCCCAGTTGGCATTTTGAGCCTTGAGTTGACAAAGTTATTTAAAACAAAACAAAAATCCAAAAGATTAAGCTGTCAACCAAAAAAAAAGCCACTAGCTCTTTTACAGATTTTTTTTCCTACACAGCCTTGTACCATGTACTTATATCCTGTTTAAACTGGGACTTTTTTTTTAATAGCTTATCATTACACAAGGCACCTCGTGGAAGCAGATCTTCCTCCCCTGGTTGGAAATGCCATCTCAGCGGAGGTGACACGAAGCTCGGTCCGGTGACACTGGGTGACATGCCAGGGCCCTGCAGCCTCTCAGAAGACAGAGTCGTCGAGGGCACTGCAGTAGAGATCTTCAGAGAAGCTGCCAAATTCAGTCTCTGTCTCGCTGGTGCAGGTACGTGCTCTCTGGAAAGCAAACACTGCTTTTAACTGGCAAACTGGGAGGTGAACTGAGGTTATCAACTAAACTGTGCTAATTAAGAGAGAGGAGTCATGCCATATTGTTTTAAGCCCGTGTTGAATATTCATTATGAAACAAATACTGCGAAGCCCTCACGGAACAACATGTTTTGCAAAGCACTGTGTTTCAAGTTGGTGCATTTAGGGATTAATCCAAAAAGTTTTGTGAGGTAAGAGCTGAAAAAGAGCATTGGGTTCAACAGAAGAATTCTGCCAGAAAGTTCACATTCCTGTTGAAGTTCTCATGGGGCTTCTCATCAGTGTCCCTCAGGCCAGTAGCCCACTGCACCCACAGTTTTCCCATTTGGCAAGTTTTGCACAACACGGCTGACCAGGGTGGCCCACCAGACACCCCTCTGTAGCCAAGGACAAAGAGCTGCAGGAGGAGCAGGAGGGCATGTTACAAAGCACACTCAGCTTTTTCAGAATACACAGCAGCGAAGCCCACTTGTGGGGCCACAAGCCCGCCCCTCAGGACTGAGCAGAGTTGCACAAGCAGGTGTGCCAGCCCGGGGTGACTCGCAGAAAGCAGTAGTTCAGTGGCTGGGAAGCTTGCAGGGGTGGCAGGAGGCAGAGTGGTTCCCACGGACCATGCTGCCACCATGGTGTGGGGCTTTCGTCACCTTATGCCTCTGTTTGCGTTACAAATTTAGGAACTGAATGCCCACAACAAACAGCTGCTGGGGATTTCAGTCTCACGGTGGTATCAGCAGAGACACCAGGGCTGTGGCCACGGTGCCAGCAGAAAGGCTCCAGCCAGTATTGTCCACCGGCCCCGAGCTCACTTTAATTAAAGAGATGACTAAATACAAGGCAGGGCTGCTTTTGATAATGTGAAACAGCCTTTGTGAGTTCACATTTTCTAGCTGCAGTGTTAATATTTGCTATTTCTCATATTCTTATTTGTGATACCCTAAGTCGTGTTATTTTACACCAGTGACTTTAATTAAAGACAAACATTATATCATAATCTTTTAAGCCTGTTTCCTTGACTGGACCGTGGAATAAGAACAATACCCCAAAAATCAAACCCCTATTCTAAGGGGACAAATTAAAATCAAGTTACTGAGCAGCACTTCTCTTAAGCAGACAATGAGGAGTTTTATCTTATCTGTAAGGCAAATGTATTTATCAGGAAGTAACAGCAAACATAATAAGGCTTAAGACCAGCTTAACAGTAGGACCAAAACATTTCCCATTGTTAGATTTCACAAAATAAATCAGCTCTTCAGGAGTCAACCTCCAGCTATCTGTCTGGCTGTGCTCAGTGGAAGGAGCAACTGCATTTCCATACAAAAGGCAGAGCTGTAGGTAGGGCACCATGTCCCTGAAATTTTCTGCGTATTAGAAAACACTCGACAACAGCACTTAATCCTTTTGTTCATTTTTAACCCTTCCCAAAACATTTCATCTACAAACAAGGCCAGATCCAGAGCTACTGTAGCCTGGGCCCTGTCCTTGCAGAGGAAGTGGCCACACAGCCAGGTGAGAACTGTCTGCAGCAGTTGTGATTGCAAGAACAGCCTGACAAATTGCTAAATTTGATGGCTAACCCGCTGTTATAGTCAGGACTGTGAGTATTGTTACATTAACTGCACCCATGAATTCCTCATTTGGCATGTTTTGCACAACATGTTTGACAGCATCCTCCACATTTAATATGGATATTAGAAATTCTAAGAGGTCAAAAGGCTTTAACTGAGCAGTAACAAGCTGTATGCTTACAGCCTTACAAGGCAAGAGCGTCACAGAAACACAAGCATTCCTTCTAGTCAAACACAACAACAACAACAAAAGTGACTAAAATGTTATTTTACCTCATACTCATTTGGGAAGGGATCTCTGAATTTGTTGCTGGGTGCTGGAATTGGTGGAAACAGTTTACTCCATACGTGGTTTCTGCAAAAAAAACAGTAGTGGAGGGATGTGAAAGGATTGCTTTTTGGATGACGTATCCAACAAGCAAACAAACAAGAAATCAAAAGGGGCCAAAATAATGGATAATGGTCCACCAGAGCCACCCCAAGGACCAGGCCCGTGTGCCATTCCTCACAGGACACTGCTGGACCCCGGGGACATGCGGATGGCGAAGAGGTGGTGGGCTGACACTCTCCCCCATCAGCCTCTCCCATCGCAACCAAGAGCTGGGCGAGAAAGTCCAATCCAAGGGGCGCTGCCGTGGCTTTTTAACAGCCTGTCTTGGAGAGAAATTAATTGCTCTGATCTGTCTGTTCACACTCGTGTTCTTCCCAAGGGCTGCATTGTCATGTACCTTGTTTGGACAGTCAAGACAGGCTGCCTCTTGCTCAGACTTTGGTTTCTGGACATAATCTGCCAGCATCTTATGGTAGGAGAACAACTGCAAATAATTGTGTGCTGAGGGAACAAGAAGTAGACAAGGAATGGGACCAGAGATGGCTGACAGTAAACGGTTCTGCTTAGCAGTGTAATAACTCATCCTGCTAACACCCTTTGAGATACTCCTTCCCTGCCTGACACTCTTTAGTCTGGCTCAAGCATACAGGCATATGTAATTTTGTGATAGCAAGTGCTGCAGAGGGAACTTTTACTTATCTTTGATATATCCCAGAGTACAGACTTCACATTTCAATGGGCAAAACGTGTTCACTATCTCTACCCCTGGATAGCACAATGTCCAAATAGGGCCAGATTTTAACGGGAACTTGACCTGAGTGAAGATTACATGATTTAGAACAGAATTAGCATCTGGGACCTGTTCTGCGGAGCAAGCCTGATATCTGTGAAGCAGAGATGTGGCCAAGGTCTGGAAGCGCTCTGCTGGGACCAAGGGCAGATCTGCTCCTCTGCCCTGTTCATTTCATGACAGTTTTCGTGGCTGATGTCTGGTTAGTTCAGTGCTTATGTTCTTACAACTATTCTTCTTCCAAAACCTTTCTGAGTTCTGTCAAGTTTTCTTTTATCCTATTATTCCCCCTCACTGGGGAGCTAAGAAGGAATAATCTTTTCTGACTATCACTTTGGAGCTAAACCTTTCTGGCTGAGCTGCTGCTGCCTTGAAAGGAGACACTGATGCTTAATTAATTATGAGACAAAGGGAAGGGCCATACCACTGCTCACATGATGGACCTGACCAAGCAAGCTATGGGATGTCTCCCCACTGCTGGACCCGGACAAGGGTCTGTGATGGAGGTGTACAGGTAAAAGTGGGAACATGGGGAGGAAAAGCAGGGTTTAAGTGAGTTTGGTTTTAGGAGACATTTGCATCCGCTTTGTTGACACACTGAATGCAGTCCAACCATTGCTGGCTGCAGAGGACAAGTCAGGCTGTGAGGTCACCACCAGCAGAGTGAGACAGTCAGGTGGCTGCTGGTAGTAACTCAGGAGTGGGACCAGGATGAGTGTCAGTATTAATGCTACAGCACCTGGCATCATCTCTATTCTTCTCAAATTTCCTGCTAAGGGTTAGGTCATTGTGACCATACCCAGGTTAGCTTTGCAGTCACTGTTGTCTTTGTGACTCCTGCACTCCCTCACATCTCCCAAGCCTCTCAGGAGGAAGGCCCTAGATGCCCCAAGATTTCACCTGCACCTTATTTCAGCTCTGAATGTGGTTTTGATTTTAGGTATTGCTGTGCAATATAACCAGCAAGATTTGGTCTCATTTGAAATTGGCGCATTTCTAGTTGTCTGTTTGTCAATAAAAGATTGTGATGGAGCCATATCAAAATTATTTATTGAGTCAGCAAAAAGCGTAGGTTACATGTTGCTTCTGGAACAGAAACACTTAAGGAAGGGTGTACAAACGCCCAACAGAATGAGGCAGAAGCACACGTGTTTGAGGGGGCTGCTTGCCCCTCAGGTGAAAGTCTTTGCAGTGAGGCGTTGGTGGGGGTGGTGACAGTGGTGCCCTCAGAATGGTCTTGTTCTTTTTTGCAGGACACTGAAAAGGTGGTGTTATGTGATTAAGTATCTTGTCACAAAAAGTGTTCCAGTTATCCCTGCTTGTCTCTACACGGGTTAGAGCATGGCCCTTTCCATTAGTGCTACTTGGACCTTCAGGCTTTGGAAACAGCCCAGGGGACCCTCATGCCTTAACTCAGTGTTTCAGGGCCTCCAGTTATTGTGCTGTGACTGTCTTTCTAAAATTTGCCACTTTTCCCACGGGCTGTGACATGAAAAGGCCAAAGATAAATAAAGAGAAATAAGCACTTGAGCAAGTTCTTCTTTTCCTTCTTCTAACTGCTACGATGAGATTGATAAAATATTTGTTTTCACAGTAAGTTAGAGTGCCTTTTCTAGTGTCTTGCCTCCACCGAGATTCCTCGTGACATTTTCCAAACGACTTCCCTGTAGCGGGTGGCTGTTGACTGCTGGTCATGGACTGGAGTGGGGTGCAGAGGAGGGAGGGGTACCTGGTGGAGGCTGGGATGACCACACTGCTTTCTGGGTATGGACAGCTACTGACTGGCCTCATGTCAATGAAGTGGAGGGCAGCTGGGAGCAAGTTATTAACTACATCCTCCTGTGGGCTCACCTCCAGGAGAAAATGTTATTCCAATGTACAGCATAAGGAATTACAGAAGATGTGCATTCACAGAGACAAAGGGCAAACTAGGAAAATGTTCCATTGTGCTTTTTATCAAGATGGTTAACCCCATCAGCTACTGCAAGTAAGTGAAGGGAGAAGACTATCCAAACAGTCCCAGAGGGCTCCTTTGCCTTGTAGCATCTGCCAAACGGTGGGCTGTATCTCTGACTGCAATCACCAGGAAGCACACAGAGAAATTGCCAGAACTCTTTGCTGTAATGAAAGTCCTTATAATGGCTCCAAATTGTATGAAATTTGAAATGATTCTGTGGCTTGAGTTTCATGGTGCACTTCATGAATTTTCAGGAGCAGTAAAAACTGCGACTACTAATGAAACTGTAATCTAGGGAACCTGTTCTATTTTTCTTTTTTTTTAATATCTGCAGATACAACAAATGAGCAGGCTAAGCACTGTGTTTCATCTTCTTACACTTCCCACCTCCTCCCAGCACAGGCTGGGGGATTAGAGAAGTGGCAAGAAGCACCTTGGGAAGGGTGGAGTAAAGCTAGCAACTTCATGGAATTCAGTGCAGCAAGCAGATAAATTTTAATCACTTTGGCAAAGATGGAAAATAATGAGCGTTTGGGTGCTAGGGAATTATATCCTAGCCAGGCAGAGAGAAGCTCCTAGAGCAACCTGTTTAGCATCACGCAGCCGGACCCGGAAAAGCTAGATTTGCCTAATGTATTAAAGTTCATAAAATGCATTAGTACAGCATCTTCAAGCTGGTTCTTGAGTAGGAGTCTTTCCCTATACCTATCGCTCCCCCTGTAGCTGTTTCAGGATCGCCGCAGGGGGTAACTGCGTAATATCCAAATCCTTGCAGAACTCCACAGGAAAACATGGAACAGTATGACTGCTACTAACTGGTGTTGGTGTTTTGCTGTCCGAAAGAGAGGAGAGAGCTGATGAAATTGCTGCTGGAGCAGTGGAGAACCTACAGCTATAGAGACAGGTCAATCCATTAAAGAATCAGTGACATAAGTAAGAGCAGTTTGGGGATTTCCACCAATACATCAAGGCAGCATAGCCGGGAACAAGTGCATACGCACACAACATGAATAAACTCTGGGGAATTAATCTATCTTGTTACAAAAAAGGATTGCTTATTGAGACCTGCTGTGCTAATTAAATTGACTTAAGAACAGGTTATCATAGACACCAGACACTTTAGGGGGAGTTAATAACAGTTATTCTAATGTAACATTCCTGTAGACAAGACCTTTATTTGATAAAGGAACTGCAGTATGGAAAGGAAAACAGCCAAGAACACATCAGGATGAACAATAAATTAAAAGGCATTAAGGAAATTATTAAGAAATTAGCAGAGTCAAGGACAGCACTTACATTACTGGGAGTTGTGGCTATTGTGGACTCATAATTGCTGCTTGATGTATGTTTCAGGGGAGAGGCTTGTAATTACATTGATTCTTTAAGTTATTACTTGGATTTGACTAGTCACAGCTACAGAAATCCAAAGTGTATCTGGATTTCTTCACAGCCCATTTTGGGAAGTTTGTCTATATGACTTTTACTATACAGCATTCATAACCTCTGTGGTAATTAAAAATAAACTAAACAAGTAGTTGACAAACTCAAAGCAACCAATAGTTCAATGCACTTGCTCCTATTAAGAGGTCGAGAGGAGCAGCAAGTACAGGAGCAGTGAATTTTTACCTCTTCAGAGCACTTTCCATACTCCTTTGATGCCAACTGAAACTCAGACTACATGCCCAGGGCCCCAGCTAGAGTGTAGGTCTGCAGGCTGAACTAGACATGTCTGAGAAAATACTGGCCTGTACATTTTAGCCATGAAAGATGCTCTCAGCAGCTTTCACCAGGGTTAAAGACGGAGACCTCCTGGGGAAATCACTGACCTGACCAGATCCATTGACCAGATCCATTCAAGTGACAAATGCAATAAGGACAAAGATTTTGAACTTTGAACACCCTCTTACCCCACCAATTTTGCTGAATGTTACTGTTGGTAATTAATGAGGCTTATTATTACTATTCAGGACTTTTGCTTTGTGCAATTATGTTTGAATACCAAATTTGGTGCCCTTTATTAAAATAAAGCAATGCTTTTAACATCCCCCATCTGTTGAACACCTAGTCCTTATTTATGTTGTAATTTAAAAGATAATACTTACGTTTTGCATATTATAGCAATGAGCAGGAATGTGCAGCATGAGAACACACAGAGCACAGCAAGAATCCAGGCTATAGGATTGTCCAGTTTGTTTTGTCCTGAATTTCAAGAAAAAAATAAATATTTTAGTGCAGATCATTTTATACACACTCTCACAAAAGATTTCATCAGATGTTTTAAGTGTTTATATTCAGATCACAAATTAATGTGTGAATGATGAAAACTTGCTATCTAGAAGTAGAAACAAAATGCAAAGCTTAAGGAACAATATCTATGAAACTGACTTTCTAATTTCAACATTAAATTTCTTTCATTTTGACATGAAGGAGAGAACAAGCCAAAAAACATGAAGAGCCCGGGCCACCAGAAGAATGATACGGTCTGTTAGCTGCCGTCCTGAGACACACAATGGCACACAGCAAGCGCATGACTGGTACTCGACAAACACTGTTCGCTAATAATCTCAGGCACAAATTGTTTCCCATTAAACCATTCTTAATTTCTGTTAATCCTTTCTAGACAGGAAATGGATTTCTCTGGCTTCCTAAATTGGCCTGTAAAAAAGACATCGAAACCCCTCATTTTTCTTGTGAGCTGGTTGCTGATAACATTTCCTGAGGAAGAGTTTCTCTACTGCCTCTGCCTGTGAGCAGACACAGGTATTCCTATCAAGGTCAATGTTTCTGTTTTGAAAAGGCATTGCTCATTGACCACAACCATTATTTTGTGTCACATTATGCAATATAACAAAAACATTTACATTGAACTGTGTTTTCAAAAGGCTGCCAAGTCCATGTGTGCTTACGATAAGTACCTGTCCTATGCATCAAGGTGTCAGCACTGCCATTACCAGGTAATTGAAAGGACATAAATCGGCCAGCAGCAGGAGTGTTGGGTTCATTGGTGCTGTAGACAAAATTGTATTCAATTGTGGCCAGATTTGTTTCTGAGAAATGAGGAGCTCAGCCTGCTGTCTCTGCTGAGGGCTGTGCTTGCAGGGCAGTCCCTGGGAGCAGTGTGTGGATGATGCCATGAGCCAGCCTGTGTAACCCATCCTGTGCCTCCGTGTCACCCAGACGGGGTACACAGTCAGCCTCGCAACTGCAGATGGGTTAGGATGGTTTATTTTGTCTGCAGGGTTACCACTTTTCTTTCAAGAAAATAAGATTTAGGATGTAACTTTCCATGGGTTAAGACTTACTCATGTAAGTCTTGAGGATGACTTGGGCAGCAAACTGTAGAAAATGGTTAAGTCCCATAAACCAATTTTAAGCCTCCCAGCGTGATGTCTGGGAAGTGCCTCTGTTTTCCAAACCAAAAATGGAAGGGTCCTAAGTCTCTTCCATCATTTGTCGGTTGGCGATGGCTTCAGAAAGGCATGATCAGACCACACTAAGTGTCACTGCAACTCAGAGTAAGGTGAGGGACACGCAGCAATGGCAGAGGCTCTGCTGTGGCTCTGAGGACCCGCCCTGGGTGCTTCTCCTCGGGCTTCTCTCCGAGGTGCCTGGAGGTACCGGGCCAGCCCCGCACACCACAGAACCAGCACAAGCCCATGCACCTGCCTGGTGAGAGGTGTCCATGTCCTCCGTGAAACAGAGGGAACAGATGACACTTCCTCAGAGCCACAGAGCAAGTTAACAGCAACGCTAATGGGACTGGCTGAAGTTCATACCAAAATCCTGCGACCTACGCAGTAACCTGTATTGTGTTGGTGAACTGCAACAAGCCTCTAAAAACCCTTTTTCATAAGAAAAACTGAAGTAATTGGACCTATCCTTGGATAGTTTTGAGATTTAAGTAAATTTTTATGGAAGACTGATTTTTTTTTTAATCACCAAGATGAATTTTCCATATTTGATACGTGCAGTGCACGAGTAGAGGTTCCCATAACGGTGACGTTTCCAGATTCCTCAGTCATCCTCACGCTGTGCAGCAGAGACAGCTCCAAAAGTGCTCTGGCAGTCATAGAGCTACCCTCCAATCTTTCAGCCTTGCTGGGAAAGCAGAATCAGAACAGGACAAATGTGCTGTGAGGTACATCTCAGCCCCAAACTTGACCTGTGGATCTTTTAAGCTGTGAACTCTGGCAGTGGCTGTTCACATATACCTGCAGCTTCAAAGATTTGATTCATATTGGGCTGCTGTGCGTAGTTAATGAAGGTGTCCAGCCCACTCAGCTGCACTGATGATTTTTTTACCTAGTTTTGTTTGACCACAGTGCTTCTAAACAACCTCTTAGAGACAGATGGTATCAAGGTGCAGTTTTACAATGCCACTTTGGCAGCGTATGGCTGCATTTCACAGGGTTTGGTCACCACCGCCCAAGGACAGGATCCAGAACTGTGTTTCAGCTTTTGACAGCTAGAGGATTGCTGCTACAGGATGGACAGTCTAGGCCAGTGTTTTTCTCAAGAACTGGGCACAGAAGAGGTCTACTGGTCTTAAAGTTGGTCTCATCAGAATATTTCCCAGATAAGTGCTTAAGGCTAATAAACAAACCCAGCTTTCTTAATAATGAGATGTTGGTCAGCCCTGCTCTGCCCTGAATGCGTGGTTGGGTTGCTGAGCTTCTTTTCCCAAGGGCTTTCCAGTGCCGTGGAGCCAGGTGGAAGGTCAAGGGAACATGTTAGAGTGAGAAGGCAAAACATCAACAGATTTGCATTCACTAGCAAATAGATAGGAGGGAAAATTATAGTAAACAGGAGAGTGAAAGGGTCTTTTTATTATTTTTTTTTTTAAGTGAAAACCAGGAAGTTAAGAAACTCAAAAGATAAGAGCAAAGGAGGATGTCTAAGAAGAAACAGTTGATAACGTGCTGTGATAAAGAAACTGTTATTTCCAGAAAAACATGTTCAACAAGCAGGAAATACAGAACAAAGTGGGGCAAATTAACATGTTCCAAAAATGCTAAAACCATGCTCTTTTTGCTTCCCTCAACATTTAAGAGTTCAGATAGCTTCCATAAAGTAATAGTTGACATGGTCACTCATATTAAATTCCAGCACCAATATTATAATGCATGCCAGGGAAACGCATGTGTAAACTAAAGAAGTAATGCAACTAAAAGGCCTTCCCTAGAGTTTAAGCCTTAAGCTTAAAAGCAGTCTCTGAAAACATAAGCATGTGAAAACCAAACACTGTCTAAAAAATTCCTCAATATATCTGAACGATTGCTTGGAAAAAATTTTTTCATTTTTCTGGAACACTTGATTTAACTCCCATTGGCATTAACAAGTCAGTTTTTTTCCTTCAAATACCTATTTTCCTGGCTTCTATTAAAATTACTTGGTGTTGTGCATGCTCATGATTAGGCAGCATTTGCTTTCCAGAAATGTAATAATATTCATTACAAGACAGAAGCATGTCATTCTTACCAACATAAATAACTTCACTCCAGTCACTCCAAAATCCTCTCGTACAACATATGTGATGATTAGCTCTTATTTGTATGGAATACCTGGTGGTAACATCAATCCGTAATCTGAAGTCATTTGAGGATATTTTCAAGATCTGTTAGGAAAATAATATTGTAGTTATAGATTACTTAAGACTAAGCAATTCAGAAAACAAACTTTAATCATGTTTATATTTTTATTTTTTAAAAACTCATTTACTAGAGTAACTGTGAGCATCTGGCCTTGCTTTTGAAGTAAGATCTCTATTTCAATAGGTGTCGTTTCTCTCATAATACACCAATATTTCAAGCCACGTTCTTGAAATATGCCTCATTTTTGCATTCTTCCTTAAAACACTTAGTGCTGGATTTTCAGGATTATCCATCCTCCTATTGTTCTGAACCCAGATGCATAAAACTGAATAACTCCAATTTTCGTCCTGTTTTCCTAGGTCACTTGGGGATAGTTTGTTGCAAACATAAATGACATCCAGAAAAAGAGGAAAAATATGAAAAATTGATGAGTCTTTGATTTTTCTGAATCCTAGTCACAAATGGGTCACAAGTTTCACCAAAAGTCCAGTTTTAAAAATGTACTAACTGAAGGTTTTATTTTAAATCTTTTAATGTTTGTAACATATCCATGAATATGAAGACTTTTTCAGCAGGTTGTATAAAGGCAAATTCTAGCTCTATAGGACAGTCAGCTCAGAGACAGGAATACTGTGCAATTCTTGGACATCAGAGAAGCAATTACCTGCTTGTTACCTGACTTCAAGTTGAAGAGGTAAAATTCATACTCAAAACATTCTTTAGGAAAAGGAGAAATCGGCTTCTCCCATGTGGCCAGGAGATCGTTTTGCTCTAAGAGCACAGTGACATTTCTGGGCACATTCACTTTCTCTACAAAAACAAAACTACTGGTTAAGTTATTTATAGAGCAAAGTTTAAATACTAACAATCGGAGCATTTTACAACCTCATAGTGTTTCCAAGTGGGACCTATAATCCTTGACTTTATTACACATATGGGACAGAAAAGATAAGAATTTAGGAGAAATAACTATATTGTCGAAAACAGTTAAAGGAAAACAGTTTTAAAAATCCACTTAAAAGTTTTGGAAAACTAGACTGAAGAGGGGGAAGA
This sequence comes from Athene cunicularia, assembly GCF_003259725.1. Classification (NCBI taxonomy): domain Eukaryota; kingdom Metazoa; phylum Chordata; class Aves; order Strigiformes; family Strigidae; genus Athene; species Athene cunicularia. The sequence continues at coordinate 11,399,447 of NW_020799116.1, forward strand.
ATTTCTTCAATTAATTTTCACAAAAGCATTAAATTAATAATAGAACAGTTAGAAAAACTTCAGGAAAAAAACAGATGTAACCAAGAAAGTTGCTGAAAGCTGGAACAAATTCAAATGAATGGATCAGCAGCTACAATGGGGATGATTTCTAAGAAATACAGCAACTGTGTTATCTTAGTGAAGCTAGGAAAAAGGGAAATATAACCTGTTTACAAAAAAGTGAAAGGCATGGGGCTAATGAAGGAAAAGGAATTATTTGGATAGGTGAAAGTTGATAGTCTATGGTTGATACTACCTTTTATTCGACAGTCTAATGCCCTTCTTTAAAAGGCATGGTTATCTTGGACATCATGTGGGGTTTTTTAACTTAAAGGCTGTAAAATAAAAGGTAGTAAAAACTGTACTTGAAGATGTATTGACTAAATCAATTGAAAGTTAATATTGGAAGTAATGGTTTGACTAACAAACAGAATAACTAACTGTCTTCCTAACTTTTTTTTTGTCATTCTATAATTTAAAATAATAAAATCAAAGTTAGTTAAAATCATCCATTTCTGTCTTATAATCTCTTTCAATTTCATTAAGATGTCTATGCAAAACTAGCACATACTTTCACCTGCATTCAGAACCATTCAATCCAGTAGTATTCTCCCACAAATCTTTTGACAAGCCTGCTAGACATTTACATTTTTTTTTAAATATATATTTCTACTCACCAATGGCATTTTGGTTAAATAACTGCTGAAAAGGCTTGATTGCATCATAATTGCTAGACCCATTAATGTGTATTACAATGAGCTTGTCAACCTCTTCAGGATCAATATGAGTCACTGAAAATCTGCACTCAGTATTTCTGTTCCACTTGTCTTTGATATAATCTTGACATTCTTCAGTGTATGTCTCATACCTGAATTAAAATACTTATGAGACTTGATGATCTTAAAGAAATTCACTGCTGACTAAAATGGGAGAAAACACCAACCTGTAAAATAGAAAGTACTTGGTATCTTCAGGTGCCCCTTGGCCAGGAAGCCAAGTGCAATGGAGAGAAACAGTGCTAGAAATGGTGATGCGAGTAACACAGGACAAATTAGTGACAGATGTCTCTGGAGTACCTAGAGAGTCAAGGAATTATAAAGCAGAAAGAAAAACCTTATTACGAAAGTCATAAGAAATTAATGTTGCTGAAACACTTTGTTTACAGTCTTTGGTCCATTATATCTATGTCTGTTGTATCCAATTCTCTTCCTTATCACAGAGGTCTATCAGTTATGGCTGGTTGAAGATTCCCAAACAGCTTAAGTAAAGCTGTACCACACAGCACCATTACATCTTTCACATGCACCAAGGCAACATGATCTTTTAATATCCTGGAGTATATGAAAGTAGGTTATCTTAGCCTTAGCAAGGAGTTTTTAGAAAATTTTATATGGGTTATCCATGTTCTGCCCCTCCAGATTTTACTCCAGGCTTCACAGCAGTAGGGAAAGGCATGAATTAATAATTTTGTAAGATCAGTATAGCAGGTAGAGGGGAAAATGCTGCATTTTTCAAGTATTAAACGTGTCACCTTTTGATGTCTACTCCACAGACTGGGGCAGAACAGAACCCCCCCCTACATTTCTTCTTACCTGGCAGAGGCGGGATTTTTTCCTTCACCCAGTCACTTCTCATCTGAAGGTCATCATGGAGAAGTAACGTCCGAACTTGTGCAGAGAAACCATTGTGCAGTGCAGCTGTTCGGATACTGTGAGTCTTCTTTGTATCATACTTAAAAATAAATTTAAAAAAAAGTATCAAAAAAGCATCACATGTGATGGAAGCTGAATTAAGGGACCTGCAAAGACTGAGCTGGTCTTCGCAAAGAGGCAAATGAGCCAGCTAACTTAGCTGGTTATATTAAGTGTATAAAGCTAGAGAGTACAAATGATCTACGAAAGAAGTGTGTAAGGTTTCTCATTTAAGAAAGCAGGACCCTTATCTTAAAACTTTGTCTATAGCATACAGCTGTGATGAAACATGGTGTGACATTTGGATGATACCCTGGCATTAATGTTAATTAAGTGAGCTGACTTGAACTGAGAGTGATACCACTTAAAACTGGTATCCAGCTTCCCCCGCAAGGTGAACACTGCAGAGACTGCCAGTTCCCAGGCTGCTAACCCTTGTCCCAGCAGATCTGCCAGTGCTCAAAGTATATGTTATTGACAGAAAAGAAAAAGTATTCAATATGTCACACCTACTGCACCCTAGTTTGGTGCAATATGTTTAACTTAACAGGAACTTAACCTGCATATGATGCTGGACTTATTTTTTATCCTACCTCTTCAGGCACAGGACTTAGGATTTTCACATCATATCTAATAGTGTAGGGTTTTTGTTCTTGATTAGGGTTTGGTTTCCAGTGTAAAAGTACTTGTGCTAATGCAGAGACTGTAAGTGTCAGGTTAACAGGTGGGAAAACCTGAACTGTAAAGAAGAAAACAAAAATATTCATAACACAGTAATCCAGTGAATTGTTTAGAGCAATAACTGTTTACAAGCAATGAGCAATACAAGGAAATAATTTCATTTCAATATTATATTATCTCAACAGCTTCTTATAAAATGCTTCTAATATTCAAAAAAATAGATAACAATCAAAACTTCATCAAATAAAGGTTTACTTAAAACATTATTTTTTAAAGCAGTTTCAACTTGAAAATCACAATGCTATATTACACTTGGCTTGTTAATTAGGTTCATGTTTTACAACTGGATTCTTATAGCCACATAGACACTGGGCATCTGTACTGAAACAGGGCTGATCAAGTAATCAACTGTATGAACAATTCTCACACATAAGCTTGCAAAAGAGCATACTGTGGGGGCTTTCCAAGAGAAGGCTGACAGCCACAAAAAGTTATATGTGAGAGAAGAAACAAAATGATGAACAGAGGAATTAAGCACAAATGGAAGAAAACATAGAAGGATGGGAATGATAATTTAAAGCGACAGGGCAAGAGGGATTCCTGGAGCTCACATGGAAATGAGGGAGATCTCATGCTGGGGGAAGATGTTAGCATATAAATAGCAAGGCAATGAAATAATCAATCTACTCCCCTCCATTTCTAGAGTTCTTCGGAGCCTGTCCTCCCTTAATCACCATCTCCAAGGCAGCTGAGGGATGTCAGTCCCCACTTCTCTTCTCCCATGATTTCAACCTTTGATGCTCACTAGTTCAATATTCAAGCATGCACCTTGCATTAGGAAAACCGCCTCATAAAGGCTCAGAAAACCCTGACGCAAACTATTCTTAAAAAATGTTCCTTGTTGAGATGGCCACAAAAAATGTCTCCATCAAAGTTGTGATACACCAGCATTATGCCAGCAATGCTTTTTGTTGCCATGTTTCTGCAGCTAACTGCAGATTTGTTCCTGGAAATTAAATTGCTATCTGGAAAAATGCCTTTGCTCTGGCTGGATTAAATTGTTGAATAAACCAGGCCAGGAACTACTGTCCAGCCCAGAGGGCAAGTGGCATGGCACAGCTTGCATCTACATGCCTCATGGCTCTTCCTCTCAAAGCAGAAGTGTCCTCAGGCACCGCCTGGGATCAATCTAACAGAGAGGGGGTACAACCATCCCAGGAAGCATGTTAACACAGCATGGTCGTTGGTGGTCCTGTACTCACAGCATGCCACAGACTGTTTTATTCATGTGTAGAGGAAAATGCCTTACCTCCTGCAGCTTGAGGTATGTTTGTCTGAACCAAGTTTGTTGTCCAAAGGAGGATCAGAAAAGTTCTCATCGTGCTGGCCATAATCATTAGATGGTAAATGAGAACGGCCATGTATCAGCATATGTGCCTGGTCACCATTTTTCAGAGGCTGGTAACTAAAATGAACACAATCACAAGTGTTAAGCACACAAACCATGGAACATGGTATATCCACATGATCAAAAGAATGAAACTGCTACCTTTCAGGGGATAGACTCGTCTCCTTTCCTTGCAGGAAAATTCATCTTGTTTGTCATAGCTAAATTTAAGTACCGCCAACCACATTTCATTTTGCTCCCTTTGCTTTTGCCAGACCTTTTTGAAAAAGCTACTGGTTTCAAACACTGTCGTGTGGATGTTCAGAGCAGCAGTCACAGAATTAGAGCATCTCCCCATGGAGAGGAGTGAGTCGGGTTCAGGTATACTGGCTTTCAGTAGAGTCCCATTTACGCCAAGAACAGAAATAACCATATTTTTAGATGCCACTATATATAAAACACCCACTTACTGGAATTTACTTTCCAGTCTCTATTTTAATAAAGCTCACTAAAGAAGCTGTCTCAGTGCTCACCTCAAGGCTAATTCTCCAGTGTTAATTATTGGATGTAAAAGAAAAAATTTTGTTTGTTTCGGATTTAACCAAACAAGTATTTTAATGCTTAAACCCAGCGTGTTCTTATGCTTCCTATAGATTGTTTCATGAAGTACTGGGAGAAAAAAGTCTGTGTGTAATCATTCATGTATAACCTAATATAAACAACATGGAAATACAGAACAGCAGCTTTCCAAAATGTTCTTTCTGAAGAGAAATACGCCCTCCCAGCTCAATCGCACAGCTTCCCTGGGGCACTACAGCAATTGCTTGTATGGAAAACATAATATTTTCAGATGGTAATGAGCAGAGAAAGCATCTTTAACCCATCAGTTCTCCCTGAACCTCCCATAAATAACACAGGGACTGGAAGCACTCCAATTGATCACAGTTGGAGTACTTCTGGTATACAGTAACTCTCACAATGGTGTATGAATGCTGACTTCATTAAAATGACACATAATCTACAATACAGTGTGTTTCTTAATGTCCAGGTCCACTTGTTATCTATATTCATATTTTGTATGTATCTGCTATTCTGCTAGCCAAAATGTGCACAAGGCTAACTGGACCTCTGGTGTTTGCTGATGGATTATTCCGGGGGAGTCAAGGTTTGCTTTTACCTGTGCTGGATTATTGAAAGACATTTTGGTACTTCCAAAATGTATGTGAATCACAAACAACCAGGTAATTATTATTCACACCATACATTTATGCCTACACAATGCCTCCAAAACTATTTCCATTATTACTGCATTACCATTCATGAAAAGTCTGTTCTTTTGGATTTTTCCACTTGAATACCATGCAGTCCTCTGCTTCACAAGATTATGTTATTCTGGAGGGTATTATGTGGACCGAACACAAGTTTACAATGGCACATGATCTCTGCTACACCTGAACTGCTTTATCTGATAAAAACTAATTAAAAATACTGCTAGAACATGACACACATTTCCAATATGCTTTTGTACAAATTGCTGGCATCAGGCTTGCTTTCCTGCTTCAGAAAACATTGCCTCATTTACCTGATGAGACTATTAAATAACTTTTTTTCCTCTATTTAAAAGTAAAAATGTATCAACTTCAAGTCCCTGAAAACTACCTTCTTATTTTCATACTAGCAATAACCCCAGTACAACTCTGCCAGGAACACAGTTCTGAACTGCACAGATGTGTGTGTATGTGCTTTTATCCTACCTGTCTGGTAACATTACCCACCCGTAATGTTCAGAGCTCTCCCACCGACCACCTACAACCAAACCAGAGCTAAGAAGCAGCTTCAAGTAGAGTAAGCTCTTGTAATGTGAAACAAGTACCTCAGCAAGAAAGACACAAGAACCCACCAAAGGGCATTCCACTCGCATAGAAGAGAGATGGGGGGACAGGTTGTGCTTCCCCAGATGCAGTCAAAGCCTTAATCAAATAAGACATCGGGTACAACTACAAGATGTTCAGAAAGAAGCTTCATTAGTTCCACTGCTAAGACCACTCACTTTTTCTTTTTTTTAAAAAAAGCAATCACTTCAGAACATTATTAAAAAAAAAAAATCTTTAAAAAGCCTCATGTTTTACAACTGCTTAGGATTCTACTAACTTGAGTAATGTATGTTGGTTTCAGGACTGCTGTGGCATTTAGCACAACTGAAAAAGGTGGCTCTCTTGGATTTACTTAAAGTGGATTTGGCTACCTACAGAATTGTTTTGCTTCATCCTCAAAAGGTAAGGATTCTGAATCTTCCTGGGAACATTCCTTTCTCTATACTTTTGAAAATATCCTAAAGATCAGTTTTTCAAATGTACTTTTGCTGTCTAAAAGCATGCACATATTAGACACTGATCTAACATTTTCTGAGCAGCAGTTTACTGATTTGAAACTGGATATAAAATGTTACCTGTAATGCAGATTAGTTTTCAATTATTATCCCTGTTCTTTTCAGTTTATCTTTTCCTGCCTTGTTTTCAAAAATGCGATTTTTCTTTTTCTTGCTATCAGACTAAGATTGAAAATACAGGTTCTGGAAGAGGTATTTCTATAGCTGTACAAGAACACCTTGCAGTCTGTGATACCCTTTGTGTTTCGTGTGAGAAATTACTGAAAAAAGAATCAAAATAAGTGTATTCAAGTAAAGATGTTAACTAGAATCTACAAGAGGATTGCCCTCCTCACAAAAATGAATATAGCAAGTTCTCAGGACAAATAAAAGCCTTGAATATATTATGTTAAATTATATGTGGTAAACAGTAATAAGCAAAAGGTAAAGAATGTATTCCCTTCACAGAGGGTATACTCCTTAAAGGACAGTAAAAAATCCAAACCATAGAAAGCAGCCCCTAAAAGGTAATGATTTGCTTACTTATTGCTGATGTGTTGCACTATCTCAAAAGCAACCAGTCAGAAGCAAATTCCAGATGCATTTCCCAGTGTAAGGCAAAGCTGATGTTGAAAAGCGGGACCTTTGCAGTCTTCAAAGCAAACACAAGACAAAAATGAACCACAACAGATATCCCAGGAGGTTACCTGTGGAGTCCCAAAAGTTCCGTTAAGAGTCTGCTCTGTTTGTTCAAACATCCTGTGGGTCATCTCCCTGTGGGTTTCTTTTATAACTGCTGTCTTTCAAGTACAAATGTGATAGGTACTTCAGAAATGATGGCAGATGATAAGTTAGACAAGCATGCATTGAAAAAGGGAACTACAGATTTAACCACAAGATGGAAGGCTCCATACAAGCACACAGTTTAGCCCAGAAATGGTTTTACTTTATTTATTGAGGGTTATTTGTATACCATACGCTGATAATTCTCTAATAACTTTGCAAGAGCAGGAATGTTTAATGACTGACTGCAAAGAAATAACCTATTGCCAGCTGGCTCTGAACCACTGCTGATATCCTAGTTTGTTCTTCCCCTGGAAAATCAAATCCAAACATTGCTGGAAAACTGCACAGGTTTTACCCAGTGGTTTTATACCACCTTGTCCAATGCTCTTGCCATATAGACATATGAGCATCAGTAGTATTTTGAGAAGTTACCAGACCAGTTTCCTAACCTTCATGCTGACAGCTTTGAGCTGTGATCCATGGGGCTGGATAACTTAGGCTCACAGGCAGGACAAGCATCAAAAACCAACTCAAGGGCCTAGAGAAGACCCTGCAGAAAATGGGGCTACACATAATAGAGTTATAGGAAGGACGAGAAGGTGGCTAATGACTTACATTCATTAACAATCTGGATTTCAAGTACAGAGAACCCTATTAAATGTGCAGGCGACAGCAGCTGAGAGAGGTGAGTGCTTTGGAGGCTAAGACTGGAATGTTCTTGACAAATTGGTGGAAATTGGGTGCAGTTCAATATGGACAAGATCTCAACTGCATTTAGGCATAATCAACTGTAAATTACTACCTATAAATAATCAGTTATCAGCTGATTAGATAATCTGTTCCACAGAAAAGGATCTGGGGTTTTAGAGGGTCATAAACTGAAGAGGAATAAACAATGCCATGCACTTGTGTAAAAGGCACGCCAGGGCAGCGAAAAGTGAGTGTCCTCTGCAAGACACATGAAGTAATCCTTCCGCTCTGCACAGCACTGATAAAGCCTCCACTGACACACACTGTGTCCAGGTCAGATACTGCACTTAAAAAAGCCATGAAGCAGAGGAAGAGAAGCCAGTACACAGCAAAAGATAGTATGAGAGCCTATAAAGTACCAGTGAGGAAACAAGTTAAGGGAAGACTTGTGCAGAAATTTAACACATTAACCAGGAATGACACTCATAATCAAATCCTGCCATCAGGCACAGAGAAAAATTAGGTGACCTCCTAAAGTCTGGCCAGCCCATATGTCTCTGAATAAACAGCTAATTACTGGGCAGAGAGCTCTGTCCTGGTTTTGGCTGGGATAGAGTTAATTTTCTTCCTAGCAGCTGCATGCTGTGCTTTGGATTTAGGGTGAGAATAATGTTAATAACATCAGTGGATGGTTTAATTGTTGCTAAGCAGTGTTTACACTAAGTCAAGGACTTTTCAGCTTCTCAAAGCACCGCACCAGCCAGAAGGCTAGGGGGCACAAGAAGCTGGGAGGAGACACAACCGGGACAGCTGAAGCCAAACTGGCCAAAGGGATATCCCAGACCATAGGACATTGTGCTCAGTATAAAAACTGGGGGGAAAAGTGGCTGGGGGCCGCTGCTTGGGAACTGACGACATCAGTTGGCCAGTGGTGATCGATTACACAGTGCACCACTTGTTTTGTATATTCTGATCATATTATTTCCCCTTCCTTTTCTGTCCTATTAAACTGTCTATCTCACTGCAGGAATTTTAGTATTTTATTTTCCCAGTTCTCTCCTCCATCCCACTGGGGTAGGGGAGTGAGTGACCAGCTGCCTGCCAGGTTAAACCACGACAAGTTCTGACATCTACATTGAAATGTTTCTGTAGAAGAAAATTTCTAAAGATGAGCAAGAATTTCATAAGAAACAGTAGTCACAAAAAAGCGTAAGAAAAGGTTATGTTCTTAACACAGGCCTGACTATATTATTGTAGATCTGATATTTTTTTGAATAGGTCATTCCAAAAAAAAAAACCCTTTTGTGCTTGTAAGCATACTCCTGTCTGCAGTGAAGTGCTGATTTGTTGGGTACTGGATAGATCTTTGTGACGATTCTTCCCAGTTACAAAGAAACCTGTAGCACCGTTTTTGCTGAGACAAAGATTTAGCCAGGCTCAAAGGGAACCACACTCCCATTAACTCGCATGTGGGTGAGCTCCTCCTTCAGGCTCTGCTCCTTCCAACCCTAGAGATGCCTCCCCGCAGGAGCAGTGCAGGGGGGAGCGATGGAACTGTGGCCCTCGTGCAGTTGGCCAAACGCAGCCAAATGCAGTGATGTTTCACCAATTTCACAGCAGTGACATTATTACACTTGTGAGGAGGGAAGAACTGACAGCCCGAACAGTACCAAAGCCCCAAGACTCCCGTGTTATCCCATCTTGTCCGTACATCTCCACACGGTGAAGAAAACTTCAATCAATCCAGGCCGACAGCCATAAACCTAGTATTTAAAGTACACTGAGGTGCTTCTCGTAGTTCAGCAACTGTGGATGAAGTTCAGCCAAGCTTAACACCAGCCTTGGTGTTTTGGTGATTAACCAAGTGGTGTGTTGGGGTCATTAGTCCATTTCATCACGGTTGTGTCATTATCAAAACATACTTTTTTTTTTTTTTTCCTTTTGTAATCCTCCTCTCTAAACTGAAATCAAGCCACGGTAAATCTTTTACGTTTCTTCCGGAGGTCCCGTTTCTCCTATCTTACCAGGACAAACCCTCAGCTGCTTCCCACGGTGGAAGACACCGCTGGGCAGACCTCCGCGGCCTTCACCCGAGGGTGTGCCGCCGCCCCGGCTGAGGACCGGGCCCTGCTCTGCCCCCCTTACCGCGACCCAGACCCTCCCCGGCCGCCCCTCGCCGCGGCGCCGGCCTGAGCCTTCCC
>NW_020799116.1:11409339-11446793 GCF_003259725.1 Athene cunicularia
AATCTGGGCATCCACGGGGCTAAGCAGCAGCCCCCAAAGTGTCCCCGCTCGCTGGGCGCTGAGGAGGAACCAGACGCCGGCCCGGAGAGCCCGGGCGGGAATGCAGGCCCCGCACCTCGCGGCCTGCCGCTGCCGCCGGCGCAGCTCCGGATCCCCTCACAGGGAAGGGGACGGGGCTTTGGTGGCCCGGGGGTAGCGGTTGTGGGCCGGGACGTGCGTGCTGCTCTTCAGCTCGAGCCGATGGAACTTTAAAATGACTGGGGGCATGTGGCAGAGCTCGGGTTTCATCAACCGATGTGAGGTGTTTTTCCTGAAGAAATTCAGATTCGTGGTTCATTCTGCTCTGGCATAAGTAAATGAAGCAATTTCCCCTTGTCAGCTACTGACTGCTAAAAATGTTCCACGGCCCCAAGTCCCCTAGTAGCAATTAGCAACCCGATAATTTTTACGTTATCAGAAATGACTGGAAAAAGACATGTGGGTGCTCAGCTGTGTACCTGATTCGTGCATTTTACATGAAGCTGTGGAGTACATGCATACTTGCTGCGTACTGCGTATTTGAGTATGTGTTTCTACATCTATGATCTTTAATTTGCGCCAAGGTGGGTTACGGATGACAGTGTGCTGTGGTTTTTATTGAGAGAGTGTTTAATGGTTTTCCTTTCCTTCCCAGAATTGTTTGAGAAGAAGAATTATGAGCTGAGAATAGCAGGAGGTGCTGTGAGGGATTTACTAAGTGGAATGACACCACAAGATATAGATTTTGCCACTACAGCTACACCAGCAGAGATGAAGGAAATGTTCACATCTGCAGGTGTTCGTCTGATCAATAACAAAGGAGAAAAACACGGAACCATTACAGCCAGGGTTGGTTTATGATTTGACTTGGATCTTTTCTAACTGTATCTGTAAACGTGCAGCATATCCAATGGAAAACTGGTAGCATGCTCCGTCTTTGTTAAAGTATCACACTAGGAGATTAAGTGAGACCTGCTTTAAAGTTTGAAGTGATTTTTTAATTACTTTTTGTTTGTAAAAATCAATTACTGTATTTTAGTGCATGTTTAGTGCTGCTGTGTTATCGCTAGAAAAGATAATGTAGGCCACTCACATGTTCAGATAATGTGGGGAAGTTGATCCTGGTGTCTCCTGCTCCTGATTTTCAAGTCTTGCTTCCTCTACCTTGCTTGTTCCTCTGCTTTGTAATCTGTCTTCTGCAGGAAGATTTCTGCAGGCTATCTAGAAAATGAATAATGGAAGGATTATTTTCAGATATTTGTATTTCTTGATTGTCATCTGCTCTGTATGAGAACATGGTACACATCGGTTTGCATGTATCCAGCTTGAACACTAACTGTATACAAACATGAGGCTGAAATAATGTACAGCTTTTACATTTATATTCATGATTGTGTTGAAATAACAATGTCTGTGGGATTTTCAGCTCCATGAACAGAATTTTGAAATTACTACTCTTAGAATAGATGTTGTCACTGATGGACGACATGCAGAGGTTGAATTCACCACTGACTGGGAAAAAGATGCTGAAAGAAGGGATCTGACTGTCAATTCCATGTTCTTAGGTAAATACTTTTAAAAGCAAGTATTTAGATGAAATGCTACTTTTCAAATTAAGCCAGTGAATTTTCCATGTCTGTTTCAATTCTGGTTTGTACTGCTGTCAGCTGAAAGGTCTGTACAAATGTGTGAGATGATCAGATAAAATAGGTGAAATCACACAACTTGTCTTCTGTATTTTCAAGTGAGAGTGTTTAGTTGTGCCAAGTATGTTTGTAAATTCATATTCTTTAATTTTTTTTCTTCTTATTCTAGGTTTGGATGGGATGCTGTATGATTTTTTTAATGGATATGAAGACTTGAAAAACAAGAAAATTAGATTTGTTGGAAAGGCAAGTGAGAGAATACAAGAAGATTATTTAAGAATCCTGAGATACTTGAGGTACTAGGTTTTGCCTTTCCTAGATAAAGGAATTAATTAAACATTGTAGAACGTTTCAGAAATGTGAAAAAGATCAGTGATGTAAAAAGAATTGTAACTGTTATATTGTTGTTTTCTCTAGTATTTTAAATTAGAATATTTAACACTGTCATGACATTTATTCTGTAAATAGCAGTGAAATTCTCCCAAGTAACAAGCGACAGGACAAGAGGAAATGGCCTCAAGTTATGCCAGGGGACTTTTAGATGGGGCATTAGGAAAAATTTCTTAACCGAAAGGGTTGTCAAGCACCAGAACAGGCTGCCCAGAAAAGCATTTGATTCACCATCCCTGGAAGGATTTAAAAGACATGTAAATGTGACACCTAGGGAGATGGTTTAGTGGTGGACTTGGCAGTGTTGTGTTTACAGTTGGACTCAAAGATCTTAAAAGTCATTTCCAACATAAATGATTCTGTGATTCTAAATGGGATAATTGTTCTCATTCTAACATACAGAAGTGTGTTTTGGGCAGGTTTTATGGAAGAATCGCAGAAAAACCTGGTGATCATGAACCTAGTACGCTGCAAACAATTAAAGAAAATGCCAAAGGTTTGGCTGGAATATCAGGAGAAAGAATTTGGGTGGAACTGAAAAAAATTCTTCTTGGAAACCACGTAAATCATTTGATTCGACTTATGTATGAGCTGGATATTGCCCAATACATAGGTAAAGTGAAATTAAGATTTATTTCCTACTCTTATATCATATACAAACAGAACTGCAGCACGGCAATATGAGATAAAACATTTTACCCAAAAAGAAATCAGTTGGGCTTTTTTTTCCTATGTTAACACTCACATTTCTTAATTGTCTTGCACTTTTTTTGTGTATATCCCTTTAGGACTACCACTTGATGGAAATTTAGAGGAACTTGACAGGGTCACTAAAAGCATTCAGAATCTGTGTCCCAAACCAATGACAGTTCTGTCGTCGTTGTTCAAGGTGAAGGATGATGTCACAAACCTTGATCTGAGGCTGAAAATCTCTAAAGAAGAAAAAAACCTTGGCCTTTTCTTAGTGAAACACCGGCAAGAGTTAACCAAAGCTATGGGTCCAGAACCACTTCGACCGTATCAGGACTTCATAATGGATGTATGTGTATTTTATGTTGCTTTTATTTTGTTCTTCACAGTAAACTCTGAGTTTCCAGTTTTACAGAGTAGCAGAGATGATGGTGCCTAGTGGAAAGAAAGGGCCCTAAAGGGTCAAATAGGATCCATTTCATCAGCAGGCTGGTTTCTTGTCTTAGGCAAATTTTTGCCAAGGTTTTGAAGACTGATGTTTTCATCAGAAAGATGGGATACACTGACAAAAAATATTAGCCAAATTTGGATTGCTCCCAGTGTAATGTCATCCCAGTAACTGGAAGAATATCCTTCTGTGTTACAGATACCAGTTCCAGTTAACCTAAGTGGAGTGGGTTGCTTGGTTGGTTTGGTCTTCCCCTTTACTTTTTTCTCTGGAGAGGGGACCAGAAATTAGTAAGGGCTATTGCAAATGTCCTGGCATGTCTCTGCAACATAAATCAAAATCTTTGGTATAAAAAGATTACTTTCCTCTAGTATTTTGAAGGAGGATAAATAGCTGACACTTCTACTTGGGTCCAAAAGCTTTTTTATTTCTCATCCAAAATACTGAGGCTTTAAATTAATATTTAAGACATTTTAAAAACATTTTTAGCATCTTTGAGCACCTTGTGTTCTGTAGCAGTTTTTGACTGGATTTAAAAGCCTATCTTCCGTCAGGCTGGAAAATGTCATATTCAGTCACCTGAAACAGAAATGTCCTGTCCTGTCTTGTCCCAGCTGATCTGGGTGAAAACATGAGACAGGATCTGGACCTGAAGAGGCTCCAGCTTTTTTATGTGAAAGTCAACTCTTGGAACTGCGCCTTGAGAGCCGGTGCAATTCCTGGAGCAATGAGGAGCACTGTGGCGTGGGCCACCTGCAACGTTCTTCTGCAGCAAAGTTCAAGTAATTGCCAGGTGAAGTTCTGCACTTTTCTTGCAGTACCTGAGGCTGAAGGTGAGAGATGGCAGCCTCTGCATTGAGGCCTGTCCCCCCTGCAGGAAAGGTAGTAGTTCCTCTCCAGCTGAAGATAACAGTTACAGCTATTACCTGGAATTCAAGAAGTCTCCAAGGATCTCCCAGAGCCTCCACATTAAGACTGAGTTTTAACTTGCTCAGAGGTTGACATGTCATGGGAGTAACACAATGCTGATCACAGTTTGAGCTGTTTTCTATTGTTTGATAGTGATTCCTCTTTTTTTTTTTTTTCCCCAGTCTAGGGAAGCTAATACAAATTCCAAGATTTGTGAACTTCTAAAATACCAAGGAGAAGAACATCTTTTAAGAGAAATGCAGCAATGGACTGTTCCTTCTTTTCCTGTCAGTGGCCATGATTTAAGGAAAATGGGGGTGTCTTCTGGAAAAGAAATTGGAACGACGTTACAGCAGTTACGGGATGAATGGAAGAAGAGTGGATACCACATGGATAAAGAAGAACTGTTAAGTTGCCTGAAGAAGTTGTAAGATGGAATAATAGAGAACTGTGCCGTCTTCTAAGTGTAACTGAGATACCAGTAAATACTCTGTCAGTGGTGGTGTAGCCAATACAGCATCTGTCGTATTCTTTGGACAGCACCTTTCTCCTGTTATTAATTTGTAATTTCTGCAAGAAGTTTAATTTTGTAGTCATGTAAAATGTTAATTGCCAGATTCCAGTCTCTACTTCTTTTTTCTTGTATTTTGAAGATAAGTATGATTACTTTGTCTTGACTCTGGGGCATTAGAGGTGACACCAAGACTTTTCTCACTCTGACTTTGCTGTATCTAAGAAAAAAAAAAGAAAAAAAAGTGTTTCTGTCCTCTAGATAAAATCACAGGGGGTTTTTGTGCCTAGAAGAGTGACAAAGGGGCTAGAAATAATGAGCTCTCAATCTTTTTGTAGTTATAGATACCAGATTGAAATACTCACTCCAGCAGTTCCCAGTCTTACCATGTAAAAAAGTCTGGTTTCTTACAAGATTTTTTTTTTCCATAAACAATTTTAGATGAAAAGGATGATTTAGCTGAGTCAGTATCATGAAGTTCTTGTCTCTTCAGTAGTTTTTCAGTAACTTATCACCAAGCAGCTCAATCCTTAGAGGGCTGCTGAAGGGTTTGACAGTGTTTGTAATTTTGTGTGACACATGCTGCTCACGTTAGCAGGAGTCTGGGGTGTCTGCCATTTCCCCCACCGTGGCTACTAGTTGCTGTCTCCTTCCTCTCCTTTTTCTTGCCCGGTGAGGTGTGAGCAGAACTCAGGTGAGTGACCCTGTGCATTGAGGCTGGTAGTGCTGGTGCCTTCAGAGTACAAACACTCAGGAGAAAGCGCTGGTGCCTTCAGCCCTTCTCCACCTTCTCCTGTAACTCGCAGCACTGAGACCTGAAGGCTGTTGCCTCCTCTCTGACCTGCAGTTCTGTATAACACCCTAGGATTATTTTGGGAAGAAGTCTTGGCATCCCTACTACTGCTAATGCACCAGGATCTGCCCTGGGTCCCTTCTGTTAATTATCCATTCTGTCTGAACAGAGCCATATTAATAATGCACTCTGAACATGCTTCAAAAGAAAATTCACCCCTTGAAAATTCATATATATATATCAATAACATTTTGAGAAACAGGAGAAGGCAAGAGCTTTGACTTAGTTAAAGCTGATGGGTGAGAAAAGGGAAACTAGGTAAGGAGAGAGTTGTTTGCACAGCTCCTTCTGCCCTGGTTGAACAGCAGCCATCAACGCTGTGGAGGATGGTTTTTCAAGCAGTGCTGTTCCTGGCTGGTCTTAATGAACGTGTATTAACATCCCTGGATTGTTTTGTGTGTGCTTTAAAAAAGAAAGGAGAAAAAACAGCAAAGGAATGATTCTACCCCAGAGGAGCTCTTCTGTATATAAATTTTAGTGCAGGTTGAAGTTTTCCTACAAAATGATGGTTGTAGTTTGGATTTATTTTTCCTCAGATATCATTGTGTGACACTAGATGGCAGTAAGGCCAGCACAACGTTTATGCTTTCATGTAGTTAACTTTCTACCTGCTTTTGGTATTTGTTTTTTGTTTTTGTTTTTTTTTTCCCTAGAAAGTCAGTTACTTTAAATAAATCAGTCTGAAGGTACTGGGGAACTTCAGGAAGACAGCAAGGGAAGACAAGAAGTGCTGTTTTTCTCTGTTAATAAGGCAACTCTCATAAGAACAAGATGGTGTTTGATTTAATTATGTAATTAAATCAAAGCCTCCTTGTGCAATTTATTGAACTACTGAAATCTTGGGAGGGAAACAAGTAATAAAATTTGGTACTATAGTAGACTCCTGTAAAGAGCACTTCACAAAACTGGATCTTTTAAGGCAACAGCTCTAGAGGTGGTAAAATATTAGTAATCACACTTTATGGTTAACCAAAACTGCTGTCAGGGTCCAACTCCACTTAGAGGGAGGATATTTAAGGACATGAGCTTGAAACCTTTACGGTCTCCAGTGCTTGTGAAAAACAGCACAGACAGATTGTTCTGAAAGCATCTTAATTAAACAGTCCTGCTCTGAATTCAGCATCGTTAGCACATTTGCTCAAATAGCTCATTTAAAAATCATGGTATGCTTGAGGTTTCCAGTTGGTCTGTGGAGCGTCTGTTTTACTGTAATCCAAAGAAATTAAACCCTAGTAAAATGAAACTGTGTTAAAACAAAATAATAGCATATTTTAAACAGGCAGGACCAGCTTGAGTTCTGGAGAAACGATGTGTTTGAATAAACATTTTTTATAGAGTATAAACTATTTAAATATCGAAGTGGGAGATACAAGATGAAGCAGTTTGATACATGGTTGAGTAAAGTAACTCTTCTCCAATGGATTACATGACTAATTAAACTATAATCTCAATGTGTTTTAATTAAAGTTACACATCAGAAAAACCTGTATGGCTTTGCTTTCCAAAACCAGCTGCCAGCAATGATGTTAAGTCCATCACTCTTTGGGTTTGTTGGAAAAAGCGTTGAAGAATAATGCCTCCCCTTCACCTGCTTCTCCTTGGGGGGACTTAACCCAAAAATTTGCAAAGAGTAATGAAACAAACTCATCTTCCTGTGGGTGAAGCCAGTTCCACTGGGCTGGGAGCCCAGCACAGTGGGACAGGGCTGCAGCCCCTCAGCAGAGCAAAGCACCAGAGCCCCCCTGTGTTTTTTGGGGGGGGTGTCCTAGGTACCATCCCCCCCACTCCTGCTCCACCGTGCCTGCCTCAGCCCCAGGAGGGAACTGCCTGTGAAGGGCAAAATGGTAAATAACAAACTGCTTTGCCTCACAGATGGCTTCAGAGAATTAATGAAGGTTTTGACCATTCTCTCAAGATGTAATGATCTGTAAAAATGATGGAGAGGCTGGCCTGGCTTGGCTGCGTTTTCAGGGGAAAGGCCACGACTGATTTCCCCTGCAGAGCCCTGACCACCCAGCCTTTGCAGGAGGGGACGGTAACGCCCTGACCTGCCCGAGCTCCATGCTGCATGGAGTAAGGCCCCGTGGGAGGTCACGGGCTGTGCCGTGGGGACAGGACAGTGCCCCAGCGCTGCTGCACCGCCCTCCTGGCCCTCGACCACCAGGGCAGCTTGGTCTGTTTATACACACACAGACATACAAAATACCTACCTAGCAGTCACACACACATACAAGATGTAGCTATCTATGCCTCCTAAACTTTATATAAATAAAACCATAATCTATGATAAATAATAAATATATAAAGATAGAACATAGTATATAACAACTCTATAATTGTAATTATAACTTTTTTATATATACAAACGTATTCTATATAAACGGATAAAATTATAGGGGCCATATAATACATATGTAATATATGAATTTATATGTATATTAATATATTAATATCATACAACAGAATAGTATCTATTAATAGTATGTATACATATATTATTTGCTACAATATATACTTTATTTATATAGTTTAGGAGCCATAGAAAGTTAAGAGAGGTAGATAATGTGTCTGTAGATACCCAATGTATCCTCTGTGTGCACACCTATATACACATACAAAGCCATGTATATGTACAGAAAAACATGTTCTTTTTGTATAAATATATAAAGTTTAAGAGCCACAGATAGTTCATATGCGTGTGTGTGTGTGTGCGCGCGCGTGTGCATGTCTGGAGAGAGAGAGAGAGAGAGATATTACATCCATCTATATCTAATCTGTAACTATAGCTCATTTCCATCACCCCCCCTGCAGTGGGAGGCTGCATTCCCTGTATGCGCTGTGGCCCCAAGTGAGCCGCAGTGCCCATGGGACAGGGGCGCCCTGAGCAGCGGCACCCCCAAAGTGCAGGGGTTCAGCACTGCGCAGGCTGGAAGGCTCAGCTGGATGTGGGGGGGAAGAAAAAAAAAAACCAAACAAAACAAAACACCAACATTAAGGCAAACACAGGTGCTTGTGGCAGGAAGCAAAGGGGCTTGTGCTGGGGTTTACACAGCAAAGATCAGTTTTAAAAATAAAAACAAATTATAAAAACCCCTAGCCCTGCTGCACCCTAGCTGGCTGAGACTGGCTCTGAAACATTAGCACTTTCGTATAAAGAGGATATAGATGTTCACTAATACCTGTGCTTCACCCAACCAGGTTGCTACGGACACTTTAATAACCAGCACCTAGAAAAAGTCAAGAAAAGATTACGCCATCCTTGGGCTCCCCAGCAGATGGCTGCAAGCCACAAAATTGTTCTGTTTTCCTTTGCCTCAGTTTCCCTACTCCCATGGGAAGGGCTCTGCTGCCCTGGGATGCCCAGATGGCTCCTAGCCCTGTCCCTGTCACCCAGCACAGACATGATGGGGGCTGGCCAGGCACTGCACCGTGGTTCCAAAGTGCATTAGTGACATAGCACCGCAGGGTCACATCCAGAAACAGCATCAGCACACACAGGAATTATTCTTTACTTCCAAAACATTTATGAATCATGCCAGTCTGAAGTTTATGCCTCACCCCACCACACTCCAGGCCTTGTCTCTGCCTGTATCTAAATACCAGTTGTACAGGGGAATTCATCTGGCTGAACATAAAAGCAGGATTATCCTTATTTTACTTCCCCATATGGTACAGCCATAAATGGCTCATTAACTTCAAGGGTACTCTTGAGGGATTAAGGCTCAAGTAGTCGATGGCAATAACCCCCTGCTGTTCCTCTACATGAGGAACCAGGGTGTTGGGGGCAGGATGACATACATGGAGCATCAAACTCTTTCCATATGGAGACAGGGGCCACAATACTCAGATCCAGGTTGTCCTGATTCAGCTTGGATAGGATTAAGTTTTCCCAGCAGAGAGGGGAATGGATCTCCAGGTGGGTTGTTCATACCATGCTAAGGTCAGGTTGGGCTCAGGAACCTTTTCCTTTGTGGCTTTGGTCACAGGGAGCATGCGAGCAAGCTGTCTGTAATCACTGCGGTATTTCTCTGTATATCTTTTGTATTGTTTACTGTTACTGCTTTTTTTTTTGTTATCAGTGCTACTGTTGTTGTTCAGATTGCTTATTACACTGTTGTATTAAATTTCTTCTTATTTTAACCCAGGGTTTGTGCCTCACTGCCAGCCCAACCGGCTGAGGATGGGGGAGGGGCAACGGCAACTTGGTCCCCAGTCCCAGCAGGGCTTAAAACCATCACACAGGTGAAGTTTGTCCTCTAAGTACTCTAAAAGTTCTGTTTACCTCCTCCAGATTAAGGAAGCCATATAACATGCTTCATTTCTTCTAAGCCTTTATAATTTCCCTGTGGATTCACCACAGTGGGGGACAATGTCTTCAGGTACCCAGTGCTCTACCAGGGCTTCCATTCAGGTGGGTGACCTTTCTCACAAGCCTCAATAAATCAATAAATTCTACAGAACACTGTGGAGCGTGACTGCCTGAAGTATCATAATTCCTTTTCCTCCCCTAAAAATCTACTTCCAGCTCCAGCAGGACAGTAAAGATTATGTTACCTTGGCAGAGCATTAGTGGTGGGGAGACTAACAGTGTCCTTTGTTATCTGGCTGTGCAAAAGGACAAGGATTTAAAGCTTTGACATTTTAGATAATTTCTTTATAACATGTTAAGACAATAGATATTTAAGAGTCTGAAATTCAATTCAGCATGCTCCACTACCTGTATATCACCCAAACTACCCCTCCTAGAGCCTCGCTTAGGCATCATACCTCCAGCCAAAGCTGTACAGAAAGAAACAGGAGGCTGGGAAGCTGTCCTTCCCCACGGCTTCCCCTCAGCCACGTGGCTGTGGGTTTGTGGAGCAGCAATGGGGTGACACCCATCGTAAACTCAGTGCTGTTGTCACAAAGTCCTTGTGATTTTATATAATGCTTTTTAGAACTGCAGGGCTCTTCTAGCAGAGTGGCATCATCACACAGGGGTCCTAAGCTCTCAGAAGACACAAAGGTCTGGAAAGGGAAAGCCCATGACCTGCTGCAGAGCTTCAGTGAGAGCAAAAAATTCTGCACTAGGGAAAAAAAATCTTGCATCAGCAGTGCAGTCCGTGTGGAAAACAGCATCTGCAAATACAGCTGGTACCTGCAAATTTCCCTCTGGCACAAAGGCCAAAGCACTGCCGAAGCCACCTCAAGTATGCCTGATTTGAAAATGCTGAAAAAACCAAGAAAAGCAGGGAGTTTACTCAAAAATTATCTTATTTAGCAAGTCAACTCAGAACTGCTTGAGAGCAGGCAGGCAGGCTCCCACACTGCTCTAACTGCCACGCTGGGGCCAGATGTGTGTCACCATCACCCCTCTCCTAAGAGCTCTGGATCAAACACTGTTTCTCAACCACCCCCCTGAAAGATAAAACAGACAACATGGTCTTAGCTCTGGCCCAGCAAGGAGGACATTTTGAAAAGTCACATAGGAAACACCAAGTTGTGTGTGGTGCTCTGAGCCCCAAAGCAGGATTAAGCCCATTTCATGCACTGAATTTAAGCCTTCTAACAAATTAGATTTTGGCACCGTGAGTTAAGCCAAAACTGTATCTTGATGATTCTTTGTTAATACAGTTTACAGAATATTCTCTTAGTAAAACTGATGAATAAACCAGATAATGGGAATGCACTCCTGGTGCTGCTGGTTGAACCCCAACAGGACAGCTCTGTGAGAACTGTGAGCTCTGTGGCTGTAGCCTATACATCTAGACTTCTCTTCTGCTTTCCTAGTTAAAATTAAAGCAACTTAAGGCTTCCTCTAAGCCTGTTTCAGCAGGGGTTTATGCAGCTTAACGCTCTTCCCACCTCAGCCCAACACTGCTGCTCCACCGCTCACCCCTGCCTCCTCTCTCCCTCCCTCATGGTGTTTCCGCTGAGCCTGTACCCAAAGCCTCTGACCAGCTCTCCTCAACGCATCTCCTCCACACTTCCACCACCCAACACCCTCATACACTTACCTACTACCTTCTCTTCATAGGAGAAACTGGAGATAAAGGGGATACTGGAAAAACCATCAGTGCTTTCTGACTTTGGGATGTTAATGCAGAAGGAAACAATTTGGGAGTGAAGCTAAGAACTACTCAGGTGGATTAAAGCAAATAAAGTGAACAGATGAGGGAGAAAAGAGCTCAAGATGAAGGACTTCACATCTGGAATGACAACCTGCACTCTCCCCCATGTTATTTCTTACCTTCTCTCTCCTTTACCAGTTGAGCCTGCACATTATTTGAAGCTGAAACTCCTTCAGCTTACATATTACTTTTTGCAGCTAACCAGTTTAAAACACAATGTAAACTCAAAACATTTTTTTCTATCCACCCCAACAATCAGCAAAAAAGAAAAATCAGTTCTGAAACAAACTGAATTTTATTCTTTGCAAATGTTTGCGAGCAACAAGATTTTTCTGAAAATTTTGTCTCAAAAGGCAGACAAAGGAAGAGTTAAAGCAGAGAACGTGCTACCCTTTTCACGGCTTTTACAAAGCAATTAAACAAAGGTGAAAAAACAATGAGAAACAAAATGATTTGTAGCACATACAAAAATAGCATTATTAAAAAACAAATGGTAGAGTATTTGAACATCTTTTAAACCCAGTGTGCAAGTGTCCTATGTGATTCTACCTATTCATCAAAACTAAACTAAAATATACGAAAATTTGCAATATTACAGGCTCCGATTGTATGACGTCTTTATGCTATTGTTAATGACGGCTTGAAAATGAGCACTTCTATGCTACATGTACTCCAATGCAGCCAGGACCTGCTGCTGAGCAGGGCAGTCCCTCCTCTGTCCCCACAAGATGCCTGTTTGTCCCTCCTTCCTCCACCAGGAGCCAGGACATCAATCCCAACTCTCATGTCAGAAAGGCAGAGATTATGGTGGGAGAAAAGAGAAAAAAAATAACCCCTTCTGGCAGCAGCCAGCAGATCAATTGGATTAATACATACATGAAACTACATACCAACCAATGAATGCAGTAAAACCAGGAAATTCTTGTAAAATGTGATTTAGCTCTCAAAAGCTTATGATGACCATATTTGTCAGCAATCATTTTCCACAATCCCAGTCCAGTAGTTTTCTCTCCAAAAAGGAGAAAAGACACGCAGAAAACTTCAACCAATGTGCAGAACCATTCACGACGCCCCACCTGTCCTGTACATTTTAAGCACGCACACATGTAGCACTGTGATGGCCAGCTTCACCGCGGCAGGATTCATCATCTGCAACTGCAATCACAATTGTTCTCAACCTGGAAAGTGTCACAGACTTTGAAATAGCAAACATCACACAGAAGGTTAAGCAGATGGGACATCATCAACAATAAAATTAAATTAGTGCTAAATTTACTCCTGACTTATCTCACTTGATTATATTAGTTTACATTTGACTATATATACACAATACCAAAAATCTGCCTAATTTATATTCAAACATTGCCAGCATAATGCCATTTTAATTTGAGGCAGTCCAAAAGACTCGGCCAAAGACCTTAATGAAGTTCAGTGACAGCTGAGAAAACAAACATTTTCAAAGCCTCGCTAATCAATACCCTCAGTGAATACTTCCACTGAAAGGCAGCAGAAGGTACTTTAAAGCACCCTCATACTTCTTGCCACTAAGGAGTCCTACTGAGGGTAACAGAAACAAGAGATACTAGTTATCTTTGAGGGAAAAAATAAGCCAAGCCTACAGCTAAGCCATGTGTGTGTGCATGCACATGTGTGTTGTGAGTTGGTGTGTGGGTGCGTGTGCAGGGCGGGAGGGGAAAGCCAAGTATGATTCAGTGGTTATCCAAGTACAGAGGTTTCACAGTCTCACTCTCACACTAGTGCTTATCATTTCAGCCTTTTGAAAGCTTATTACAGAAACATAATCAAAATACAAAATGTTTTCTTGAAGAAAATGAGCCATCATTCACCCTCTATTTGTTCAGAATTATATTCAAAGTAGTATTGCTTTTCACAGTTCACTGGCAAGTCAGAGCACTGCACACAAAATTAAACAACACAGCATTAAAGATGTCTACGGAGAGAACAAAACTTATCACAGAAGCACAGAGGTAGAAGGCTCCAAAGAACTAAACCTGAGTTACACAATCATTAGTTTCTACACACCTAACATGATAAACTACCCTAACAGCCTTTCAGC
The DNA here is from genome assembly GCF_003259725.1 of Athene cunicularia. Classification (NCBI taxonomy): domain Eukaryota; kingdom Metazoa; phylum Chordata; class Aves; order Strigiformes; family Strigidae; genus Athene; species Athene cunicularia. The sequence goes on from NW_020799116.1 coordinate 11,422,992, forward strand.
ACCCGGCATCTCTTCACATCTGGGTATTCTTTCAGCTGCACCATAGCAGGTACCACGCTCCCTTTTAAATCAGCCACTTGTTTCGTGGAGAGCAGCTGACTCGGCCTTTTGTGGGAGTGATCTGTCCATGCTACATACCTTTGGTGTAGCAGCATGATTGAGAACAAGCAAGCAGTGGCTGATGTCTTAAATCTTAAGGAGTTTTGTGGTTTGTGTATTTGACAATACAAGTTCTTAAAGATTTACTTGAAGAAATAAAGAGTGAATGATAAAGCTTCAAAAGAAAAACAAGTGTGTAGGTACACACACACACACACACACACACACACACTGAAGAAATCTTCAGTTTTTATCAAAGTGCATTCTGAGGGAAAAAAAGCACAATAAATCAGTGGCAAAGAGTGCCTCATTTTGGCACCCAATTTCTGTAGCATAGACAGCACTTCAGAGAAAAGAAAAAAAAAGCACTGCCCTTTTTATCTTTTATTTAGAAACTTTTGCTGTTTGTAAGGTAAGGGGGTGATAATGTAAAACTTCACATTATGATAAGAAAGTGTAAAAGGGAAAAAAAAAGATGTTGCCTCCCCCTTGTCAAAGTAAATACTACTGAACAACTGTCAGTTATGTATTTTACAGCGTACTTCATACAACCCTGCACGTGTTTGCTCATAAACTGATCTTCACAGAAATAATTTTGAAAAGCACATGTAAGCACGTTCAACAGTAAATGACAATGTAGTTTTAAGATCTGGGACTGACCTGCATATTTTGAATAAATATTTTAACACTTCTGAAGTCGAACAGACTAAATAGATCAGACAACTTGTAAGGACCAAATACTTGCCCTGGGTTCCTTCAAAGGGCATCCTGTAATGCAGCTGCTCCAGCTGCAGGCAGCAGGAACACTTCTGCCAGCTACAGCACTGCCACTGACATTACCAACACAGGAGCAGTCAGAAAAGACTTCAGTCTTGTACACTCTTCGGTGGTTATTTAGCAAATATCTAAGAAACAGCACGAGTGTAAAGTTTGAAGTATTCCACATAGTTAGAAAGAGGGGTCCTCAGCAAAAACACTTTTTAAGTGTATTATGGAAAATACTCTGCAGCAAGTAACATATCTACCATCATACATATATTGCATAAATTATACTCTGCTTATTTGTAATTTTAGTTTCCCCCCACCTTCTTTCACTGCAAGTTGATAGCAGTAAACATGTTCTGAAGTTATGCAAGGAAGGAGAAAGTTCAGTCTCAAGTCTGTCCAGATGGATCAGATCAATCTCTTGGTGTCTCATGCCACCTCCTCTCCTCAGCTGTCATTTTAAAGATTCAGCCTTCAGTTCTCCATGTGCCTCAACAGTAATGTGGATGTACACCAAACCCAAATGTAGCGAGCCTGCTTGTTTGGTGGGTTTTAGTGTGTGGGTGCGGGTTCTTGGGTTTTTTTAAAGTTTAAGTAAGCATCAGAAGCAGAACTGAGTGTACGCATTTAAGAGACAGACTACTGCCTGTTCATCTCCACAGCAGGTTACCCGATTACAGGCAGAGCAACGGCGATCTATCCTGGCCTGAACCGTCCTCTGTTTCTGGAATCCGCGGCAGGAGAGCAGACCGTGTCAATCCCCAGAATTTCTGAGGTGACATATCCTTTTTGGTAGCTGTGAACTTCCATCCCATATGGTTCCCACAGATTCTGCACTGGGCTATAGTCCAGGCATACCTACCAAAAACAAAATAGAAGGTTGATGCCCACATGTAAAGAAAAGACATTTTTAAAAAGACTGGAACATAGCTCACTCATCAGGTAAGAAGTTAATACTAGTCTCAAGCTAGATTTTCAAAGAATCTTGAGGAATCAAGGTGCCCCAGCCCCCATCTAAAAACCACACAGATCTTAAAATTTTTTAAATTAAAAAAAAAATTTAAAAAATCAGCCTTCAAATAGAGAAACAAACTAAAGCATTTTATTAGCACATTTCAACAGCATGTTAAAACGCTGTGTGCCTTAAAGTCAGAAAATGGTTCTCAGAACATTCCTTAACAGAAATAAAAGTGATTTTTGCACTGCTCCTAGATTAACAGGGCACTGCATTTTCCAAAGCAACAGAGCTTTTCTTTAACAGTTTTACAAAGGCAGAACATGAATATTTCAAAACCCTCACAGAAGAAAAGAGATGAGAAGACACATAAGGATGAGGAAAATCAACTCCAGATATTACAAGCCACAAGTTTTCTTCAGGGAGCCTTAAAGCATGCATGTCTTGTGACAGATATGCCGTAAACCCTCCAAGTCATTACTCAATGTGATCTGATAAGCCAGAAACAAACCCTCCCCCCATGATCAAAAGGAGAAAATGGAAGAGTAAATGTGTACATGAACTGGCTACAGATACAGCCATGTATTATTTTATGTTGCTTTAGAAGCGGACATGACAGCCAAAGGGACAGAAAAACAATTTTTGACACTCTGGCACATAAGGGACCACACAAAAGAATGATTTGATGAAAACATATTTAAAGAATAATTTTGTGAAATTCAGATTCAAATAGTTTGACATTTCACATATTTTTAAGAGTTAAATATTCAAACTTTTAATGAATTTAGCTTATCTAGCCACAAAAACTAAAATTAAGCTACCAGAGAGGGGTGACATTTTGATGCAAGAACTGTCATTATTAGGGAAAATTTTACATCTTGACTGTTAATTCTGCTACTGTTTCAGAGAGACAGACTATTAAAAATCAAAGGTAATCAGATTAATACAAATGTTAGTAATTTTTAGATTCATGTAAGGTATTCAGGTTTTAGATCTAAAGAAGTATTTCAATAGAATAACCACATTTATATATTCTGGTTTTTATCTGCGCTTTATTTATGATCAAAGAAAGTTGTGTGGAAACAGCAATTGTTATTTTAGTTGTACCTTACACAAAATTATACACAAAGAAATACCTAGACAATCAGTATCCTGCTTATAGCTGCCAGGTGCTAGACTATGTTTTAAAATCTTAAGACTTCCACATTTTAAAAAAAATTGAAGAGAAATTCAAAAAACATTCTATCCAAATTTTGTTTTATTCTGTATTTTCAAAGTCTAAATCCACTTTCCTATTTTTCACATGAACAAAATTAAGATTTATGTTTCAAAAAAATAATGTATTTACTATTCCACGATCACAGGAATGCATTTACAACCAAATTCCTGCCATTTACTAGTAATATTTCTTTAACTGTTATTACCCAGGAAACCAGCTGTGCTCCGTCGATGGTCGTCCACTGAGATTCAAGTTGCAGGCTTTATATACAGTAAGGGTTTCATGGATGTACCCATGAGGATTCACATATGCTGCCATGGGTCCACATAAGGATAAACTGCAACAGACAATAATTTTGGCAGAGTTCAAGGAGGAAACAAGAAAACAAAGGCTGTCAAAGGTAAACAGAGGAAAAATGGCAAATCACACCCAAAACTATTTTCCATAGCAAAAGAACCACTTTAGACTGTAGAAAAAGAAGCATCTTTAATTATATTATTAAAATCTGGAAGAAAATAGATACTAATGTAAAATGTCATTGGTCACATTTTCTCAGAACTGAAGAAATTTAAAATGTCCAGTGTTGTAATCCAACACAATCCTCACTGACACAAATTATGCCTGTTTTCCAACTTATTATGTTTCTACTTCAGAAAAGGTATTTACAAAGAGAATATCACAAGTAAGGACTAAAACCCTTGTGTTCCGATGGACCTCGCCAGCTGTTTGTTAAAGGGGACAAGTTACTCAGAGGATAGCTGACAGGATGCCATGAACTACCTCATTTATGGCAGTTATTAACCTTTCCCTCAAAAACCTACAGTTCAGTATAAAAGTACACAATACTCATAATTTACTTTACTTGCTGCTTCTGAACAGTAACTTCCAGTAAAACCATCTATATTGCTACTTTTAAATCTAAGTTTAAAAGGAAGCAAAAACGTTCATTCATTACACTAACTTCTCATCATTCTGCTGTTAAAGTACATCATATTGACACAGCAGGGATCATGGTTTCTGGAATCCATTATTCAATTAGAAGGTAAGAAATGGCTTTTAATCACCACATCAGCTTCTTATCACATTGATAAAGGAAAACTGTGCAGAGTCTAAAAATCAAGACATCTTTTAAATGCTCACATTATCATAGGTGATGGACAGATATTAGTTACACCAGATTAAAATAGTGACAAGAGTGCCAGAAGCAGCATTTAGAAAATGTACAGTCTTATCATTGAACATGGCAGATATCATATAGGTCAAATATTTAATGGGAACATACTGCCTAGTGCAGTTATCAGGATTAAACCATATATTTCTAAAATAAAAGAAGTATCGCAATGCTTAATAACAAACGGGCAATTTCCTTACATGACAACACCCTGGGAGCCTATCTATACCACCCATTTTAATCTGCTGTTGAAGCTTGTTGACACACAGAAGTAGGGACAAAGTGCTGAGAAATAAAATTTGGGATCTCACGAGCTTTATACAGAAATAATAGGACAAAAAAATTCTGTGTAACAAATTTCTATTTCAAAAGTCACCACAGAGTGCATATTCTTCAGTGGCAAGGTGCTAGACTAGGAGGTGTAACATGGCCTTTCACACTAACTGCCGTTACAATAGACATGGTGATGTTCTGGTTTAATTTTTTATTAAAAAAGCTCAAGTAACGCACTTTGTTTTATAAAGAAAATTCCCTATAAATATTTACTTAAGTTTTATTAGAGCTGTGGAAAACACAGTATTTAGAAGAAATAACCTAGCGTAATCTGTTTTGCCATGTCGATGTTTCTGATTAAGAACCTCCCAAAAATTAAGAGCAATAAACTCACCTGAATATTTCATTCTTCGTAGTTATTTCTGTATCTTGGCATTGCTTACAACAGAGAGATGTACACTTGAAAAGAAAAACAAAAAAGGTAATTTCATTCATTTCCAGATGCTTGTTAGCACAGTGGCAAATAATAAAAATGTCTCTCCTTCCCTCAGAACAGAATTTGTACCAATTCTTTTGTTTATCTGGGCAGGAGTCACTTATTTCTCTTTCTATCAAAGGATGAATTTTTTTCTATGCATTTTACTTATTTATGGCAAACACTGTTATGTGAAAGACAAAACGGTTTTATATACCCCACGCTCCCCACCCCCCCAATATCTAGACACAGAAGACGACCTGACTACACAAAGATAATAAATGAGTCAACCTTCTAAGGTCTCTAAAAGCTAATTTAGAAAAAACCTTTGCTCTTCTAAAATACAACACAGAAAAGGTAGATGAGTACAAATGCATTCATTAAGTCTTTCTAAAATTTGACAGTACTTCAGATCAATGGTTTTAATTTTCTCACAAAATATGTAAGATGTATTGATCTTTCTCTTAAAGATTATAACAGATTAATTTCTCTTCTACAACTTCTAGGAAGTAGAATGAAACAATTCATCACTGACACTGCCCAGAAAATAAGCATTTAGATCAGCTTAGCAGAACACTACCATTAATTTTGAGGAGGTGCATTACTTCTACCTCTTTTTAAGGGTACTGCATGTGAAATTACCCAAAAAATGATCCACTATATTTTGGAACAAAATGCTGTGCCCAGGATCTTCACTTAGACAAGTCCCTGTGCGAATGCATATCCTTTTCAAACCTGGAGTAAATCACAGCTTGTGCTTCTGAGTCTCCCTGAGCTCCAAGTCCTGCACCCCACTTGTGTGATACCACACAGGCTTACATCAGCCTTTACTCTCTCCTTTCCTCTACTCAGATCCTCTGGGCTTGTTGTTGCATTTCAACTTCCTCCAGCTTCCTCCTTGCAGGTGACACTGGTTCTGCCCCACACTGTCACCACACTGTCTACTGACCTTGGAGACTTGAGGAAGGAAGATTGCTCTACTACACAGATACTATTTATCATACACCAGTTCATTTCACTTCCTAAAGCTCACTTGGCCTTCCTCTCCTACCAGTGAACCCTTAACACCTACTACAGCTCACTCCCTTATAGCATCCTTACTTTATCATCTAATGCTCGTATATCCCTCTCAGAAGCCAATTTAGACAGCTACTTATTTCCATCCCTCCATTTCTAAATGCAATTACCACAATTAGCACCCAGAGTTTACAGAAGTGTTACACTTGTGAGTGAGTACATTCCTTTAAAAATAAGCACAGAAACAGTTAACTGTCTTAATATTAACAGAAAAAGCTATTAGAAGTGCAATATAATTCACTGGTATCAGAGACCTAAGAAAATGGATCCAGTCTTACAATCCACTGTATTACTGTAAATTTCATTCTGAACAGTGAAGCACATTCAGTCCATCCTTCTCAAGTACCCCCAATACACACTATGTTGCCAGAGCACCTCTTCTTATTAAAGAACTCTGGTTTAAAAAGATTGGGTCTGACCAAAATAAGTGTTGCTAAAAAACTCCAGAAAACCATAATGCACTTACCATTCTCACACTAATACAGAACAGTTAAAACACATTCACAGAATGTCACATGTTGATGAAGAAAACACCTTTCTGGTGTAAGCTAAAAATCAACTTTACCTTGTATTTTGTGAGGGTAACGTAAGTCCTCCTGTGTCTTTGGGATTTATAGAAAATATACTATGTACTGAACATAAACAGTTCTTAGTAGCATCTGAATATCAGAATATTTTCAGAGTTTACGACCCAGGAAAGACAAATGCAGTTTAATCTGATTAGAGCCTCACATGAAAACCTGTCCATTTTTGTCTCAATTTGGAAGAGACGTTTTCCAACTCCTTTTCTCTATCTATTCCCTTTTAGATTTTTGATGCAAGAACTTTAGGAAAAGGAACAGTATTAAAATAATATTCTGGTTCTCTTTTCCTCGGAAATAGGCAGTACTTTTAAGGAAAACAGGCAAAATTTCCACTGCCAGCAACCTTACAACCACAAAGGCAAGGGTCAATCAGGATGCATATAGCTATTCTTCGTGATATGAATGTATTAACAAAAATAGTAATTTGTCTCTCCATTCATGAATTGAATAGTAAGTATTTCAGCTACCACTGTCAAACACATCAACAAGTTTACAGCTAAAACTTGCATTTACACCAATGGCTCTTTACAGCATTTTCTCTTTGAAAAGAGAACAGCAATCTGAACTGCTGTCAGAGATGTTGAAAATGCTGTTCCTAAAACAGTCAATTCAACGTGAGGTTGACTGATACTTAGCTACATTATCAGTTATTACTTACAGTAGATATTAATAAAATATATATTATAAAGAAATGTACTATGTAAAAAACCACTTTAACGTCCTACATATAAAGCATTATGTGCTTATGGCAATGGGAAGAAGGGAAGAAAAGTTTTTAAACATCCTAAAAAACTTAATATGTTTTTGCCTAACAAGTTAATACACATTTTTGCAAAAATCCTTTCATCCCAATACTTAGATTTATACTCGAGCTCAATACTACACTACAAAGATTTCTCTTTTGTTACAAGATCCACGAGTTTTCATAGCACAATGCTACTTGACTGTGGTGTATTATACTGTCAGTACGGGGTTATGATGTTCTTAAGATGCTTATGAGAAACACTAAACTTCTAGCACCATCTCTTGGCTAAAAAGATGCTGTGAGGTGTTGAAATACAATTTCTAACAAAAGCAAATATGTTTCTTGCCTGCTGCCAGAAATAAAAGTCTAGTATTGAGAGAGCACTTCCTTTCCTAAACAACTTTTAAAGGGGAAGGAAGAAGTAAAAAGAACACCCAAATTCACTCTCTAGAAGCATTATTTGGCAATCTCGTACATTTTTGTTATAGATTGTAAGTCACTTTTTTTTTTTGTGAGAATAATTTAGTGACAAGAAAAAAATACTCACTTTGTTCATAATATCTAATTCACACCGCAGCCTCTGAACAGCACTACCTATTTTAAGCAACTGTATACGTAATGCATCATCAATTGGCAGGCAAGCAGCAACTCTGTAAGAAAAATCTAGAAATGAGAAAGTACCAGGCCTGTTAGCATTTTAGAGAGAAGTAAAACCTATTATTTCTACTCAGTTACAAACAGAACGCTAGAACTTGAGTTTATACTAGACTTTTACAGGTCATCTTGGTACATCCTTCTGCCCTAAGGCTGGATCACGTACAGGTAAAACCTCTTCTAAAATACTTGTCTAATCCCCACTTGAACACCAGTGATGGAGACTGAACAATGCTGGTAAGGTAATGGATTCTAAAACCAGAACAGATCCCTAGAGAACACTGTCAGATAAAGGCTTCCAATTTGATGGTGAATTAATGAGTTTCCCACCACTGGTAGTTACCATTATGCTTGCACTTTCTCATTTTTTTGCAAAAAAGACAGACATGTTTTTATGAGAGAAGAAAAAATTAAAGAAAAAACCCCAAACACAGACTTTCTTCATAAATTACAACCAAGTTATATAACTCATGTTAGTACTAAGAAAGTATTCTTTACTGTTATATTGTGAGAAGGAAAAAGACATACTCTGTATACACTCATTTTTGGAAGGTTTTTTTTTCCACATTTGAATAGAGACCAAAATTAGATCCAAAAATATTCAGTCAAGACGACAGATTTTGGTTTGGGTTTTTTTTTAAACAAGGTTTTAATATGATAATTTCTCAGGCAGCAACTTCAATTGGGTATTAAAAGGCACAAACACAAATGGTAGTGGACTTCACTGAGGCCATTCTTTAATTTTGCTAACAAAAATCTTGCTAAGCTGAAAACTATCCCATTCCTCACAGCTTCTAAAAAACTCAAATGCTGAAAATTAAAGTCAGCAAAATATCAGTGTGCTGTGAATCATGAGAAAAAGAAGTGCCAAAAAAGTACTGGCTTTGTTTGTTTTCAGATTTCATATATGGCCCTCTAAGCAGCACTGTGGGCAAAGCAGCAGGGTAGTACTTGCAACCACTACTTTAGGCAAATCAGAAACAAGAATTCCATGTACATCAAAACTGAGCCCAGACCTGCATTTGGTGCTTAAATTACTTTAATTGAAGGTTGCAGTTTGAATTTCCCCCCTTATTAGGCATCTGAGAGTCTACACAGGAAAGAATGTTTTTTTGCCTTAGAAAGGCTTCAACTGAAATTTCCATCTTAGTAGATACTAGAGACCTGAACAGACAAAGAGAATTGTTCAGTGGGGCATTACTCCAACACCTGTTAGGGCATGAAATCTTATCCCAGCTTCCTGTGATCAGGTTACTGGTGCTATTTTCCCTCGTGTTGGATAAGAGGTAGTAAGTAGTAAGAACGAAGAGATTATACATACTAACACTTAGACTTATGTAATAATTATTTTTAAAATCTAGTATGGTTTTGGTTCTTGTTTTCTTATGAAACACATCACATTCCTCCAGCCATGGAGCACAATACAGTTCTACTTCTTTTACTGAAGATGTTTTTGGCACAGTTGGAGGATGTTCATGTCTTTAAAAGTTCTATCATCCTTTTGTCAAAGTCAACCACCAAAATTTATTAGAAACTGGAAGCAAGAGATTGACTACAGTATAAGGTAACTATCTAAGCCTTATTTTCTTAAATAATCACCGAAACCCAAAATTTGAGTTCATAAGCTCAACATCATCATACCTATTGGGTTTGTTGGAAGAGATTCATCTTTAAGATTTTCATCCCATTCATGTAGCTGCCTCTTGACTCTTTCCATCAAGGTTTCCTTTTGTTAGAAGAAAAGCCTAATTTAAATACATAGGTATTTCTGTTTTCTTAGGAAAAAAAAAAGGAAGCAAAATGTAGAGTAAGCTATTTTCCCTAAGCGGACATTAGCTTTTAAGACTTACAGTAATTACAGACTCGTTTTGTATCTACATATTTTAAACTAAGAGCAAAACAGGATGGGAAAGGGACCAAAATGAACCAATGGCCCATGGTAGTTATAACTCTCAGCTGAGATAAGGAGACAACCATCCAAATTCTAGAACTGCACAAACAATATGAGGACTAGCCTCCTCCCTACTCCTGCCTCTCTTACATCACTTTTTTATATATATATATTTTTATATATATATATATGTAAATATACATATGTATATGTACATATATATGCACACACATATAAAGAAACATGTACTTTTTAAAGAGTAAGCCAGCTCCAACAGGAAAGACAGCCCTAAAACTATCCAGCACCCTGGTACTTAAGACACTCACCTGGAGCCTGTGTGACAGAGGATTGAGTTTTTGCTCTGAGGTAACACAGCAGGAACCTCGCCCTCTGTTATCCACCCCAGACACAGGCTCTTGCACAAGGGAACTATAGAGGGGGGAAGCCCTTCCTGCTCTTTTCATGGTAAAGGGAAAACTATACACATCTTTAAAATGTAACTTATGAGCCAACAAAATTAAAGCATTTACATTATACAGTAATTAGATTTAAAAACATACAAAACTAATTGTAGATTAGTAATACATAGGGTGAACTTACAGCATCATATAGAGAGTAGAGCCAGGGAGGCCAAGATGTCAAACTTGCACAGTGAAACTTCCTCTAAAACCAAAAATCACAAATTATATCTTTAACATTAGGGAGAGTTCTTGTGCAAACAAATAAAACTGAGGAGAGATACCGATTAAAGACAGATCAAATTATGACCATCAGGACCAGTACTTAGATGTGAAGCTTCCAAACCACTTCTCAAATGCACTGTGAGCTAAGACTTCTGTATAAGACAGAAAACCCATCTAAGCATTGAAAGTATTTCTAATGCTTACTAATAAGAAGTTATGCCTTTCAAAAGAGCATCTATTTGGAATTTAGACAGTTCCAAAACTAAGTACTATGAAACAGTGCTTTGTTCCTTTGTCTCCAACAACTGTTGCTACTTTAGAAACCACAACAAACCACAATGAGAGGTAACTGAACTGTTCATATCAATTTAGTCAAATGCATTATAAATAAAACAACAGAAGGAGATTAATGGGCCATATCAGGTATTTTACGCTGACATACAAATTCAATGGATATATGGTGATATTTTTTAAATGGAAAACTAATCTGTTTAAAACCTAACTAAAAATATCAACACGCAAGTCGGGAGTTCCAGAGGATGCTTTCTCACAGCAGAGCAATTACTGATTAAGAAAACTTGGGCAGTCTTAATGTTTAATCACATATTGCTACTCTCTCTAGTTGGTATCTATTATTAATTGAAATTGCATTTTCAGAAATGTTTATTAAACAGAGTTTGTGCCAGTCTACTGAAAAGCTACTAAAGCCAGCTCTACTCTAACTATCCACACACAGTGAAGAAAATACTGTACAATATCCTTTTAACAACGTCTTATGAAGAAAACATTCAGACCCAAATGGAGCACTGAGTAAGAAACAAATGTGGAGGCGGAAAAAAAAATTCCCTGAAGGTCTTACTATTAGGTTTTATTGAAAGGTATTCTTTCAAAATACAAATTTTACTAATAAGAGCGTCCAATACTACTGCATCATACTTCACTGTGAATGTGACTAACATGTTCATTTGAATTGTGTACAGAAATATCTATACAACAACACTTAGCACACTGGAGGAACAAAATACAAGTGGCCACCAATATCACCTCTAAAAAAAAAATAAATCTTCAGCTTGCGTGCAGTTTGTGAGTATCCTACAGACAAGAAACCTAGATTATAACTGCATTCCTTAACCACCAGATTTCCAGCAGTGTAAGGTTATTGGCTTAGTTAATCAATCAACCACACTGCTTTCCAAAATAGAATCTCAAATTGTACTGTAAACACTGACAAATTAAATTAATTTTCCCTTTGAGGGAAACTATCTTTATTTTACAAATGAGAAAAATCAGGCAATAGAGACTAAAATTCACAGCAAATAAATGGTACTTTGAAGACAGAATTCAGGATCACCAAAACTCAAGTTACTGCTTTAATCAACAAGTATATTTTCTAACACAGGGTCAGCTCTTGTATGGAACAGAAACTGTTCTTAAAAATGCAGCTTCCATTTTCTGACGTTTTTCATTATATTAGTACATACAGAGGTACAAGACACCATATTGAAAACAGTCACAATTCTACTGACATCGGAGTGACTGAGATCAACAGGGCAATGGGTCTTACTCTGGATCTTCATCGCTGTCTGCAAAACATGTTCTTACAGTGGGTGCACTGCACTTATCACACAGAATCAGCTTCAGAGAGGGATTTCTGCCCCTGCCCCCTCAGCATAGTGTTTCTGGGCTTATTAATTCAGATTAATTTGTTCAATTACTCTGAGAATCAATAGCTCTTTGTTATTAATGAGGCTTTTTGTTCGGGTTTTGTTTTGTTTTTTGAGGGGGGAACAGAGTTCAAAACAACTGAAGAAAAAAAATAAGTCCAAACCTTAACTGCATCTGACAATGAGGACAGTTACTAGGATTCTATATTAATTTCTGGAGATAGTTCCAAAGATCTCTACCACTACAGAAGACTTCAAGGTATCTTTCCTTTCATAGGCCACTGACTGAATTGGTGGATTAAATAATAAATAAGTAAGCAAGCCACAATTTTAGTTTTTCCAGAAGAGCCAGGTTGCCTTGTTTCACTGTGCCCTCTCCTACTGACTTCAGTGCTAACTTTTGTCCCATTAACCCTGCTTTGCATATCTGTCCACTGTTAATGACAGTTGGTCTTTGAAAAGCCTGCACTATGCCTGAGAATGAGCTAGGTTTACACTTGAAAGGCTTTTGCTGGTGTAACTGCTGGTACAATACGCTAGCATGGTGCTTATCATGGGAAATATAATTTATTCCAGCAAAATTCGCTTTTTGACAGCACGTTTTATTTCAGACTCCTAAAGGAAAATGCTGTATATTGGTAAAAGTGCACATTCACTTGTATAAAAGCATCTTTTAGCACCTTTTAAACAGCACAGCTGTCTCCTGCACAAATCACACCTTATTATTCTCCTGAGAAATGCCTAAGTTTGTAGCTTAGACATGGCATGAGCCACTTAGGACTATGGAAAATTGTGCCCTGTGATCTCAGTGTGAATTCCCTCCTGATTCCAAGTACTGTCACAACTGCAGTGATGCAAAAATAATGTAAAAAAGCAAAGACAGAATTTGTGCCAGTGAAGCAAAAACAGGAAAATAGAACCTAATTCCCTAATGACAACACCAACATGCTGATAATGATTATTTCTCCTCTATCTTTTATTTGTTTGTTTTGGTTTGGTTTTGTGTTGTGTTTTTGGGTTTTGTTGGTGTTTTGTTTTTTAATCGGAGTCAAGTAAACATTTAAAAATTCTGGAAGCTCTCTAAAGAGGTGTAAAGTCTGCATACTTATAATAAAAGCTCTAGGAAGTAAAATTTGTTAAGACCATGGAACTGCTAATTTACCCACTTTGTGCGTAAACGCACCATCTTCTACTAATAACTATGTCAACATATGCAGCATGAATAAAAAAATTGGAGATTTCTATGACCCCTTCTTATTTTGTCACTTCAAGCACCATAATAAAATGTAAATAAAAGTTTCTAAACTCAGTTTACAAAAAGAAAGTTTAAAACAAAAGGTGAGGGGAGGAAGGGAGGGAAGGGATTACAATATTAGGTATCCCAGAAGGTACATCCATTTAACAAATACCAATAAATCAAAAGACAGACTTTGAAATACATGTGCAATTGGCCAACATAAATGGATTGTGTAGAAATATTGTGATCTGACAAAGGTAATGACTAAGCACAAAAGTTAGCAAGAACTTTAGATGTGTTATATAAAAGTTTACAAGATGAAAGTGCAACATAAAACATGCTCAAAACTATGATGTGCAGCCTAGTTGTTAGCCAACAATCACCTCCGTGGGAGTATTTGAGTTAAAAAAAAAAAACCTTGAGTCTCTCATTCTAACACAGATCCACATTTTCTGTAAACAAGTAACTGGAGGTACAGAAGTTAATCTGTTAACTGATACAGGTTTTACAGCAAAATTAGCACACAGAATTGTGATTCCAAACAACTAAAACATCACAGATCTCCCATTCCATCACTGAAATTTGGGAATTACCTCCAAACCAACTCTGCTCTTTAAAAACCTCTTCTACCCAAATCAAACAGTCACAGAAAAACAGAAAAGCCTCCTTAATTTCAAAACAAAAATCATTATTACAAGTACAAAGCAAGAGCATTGGCACTGTCAACACTGATTGCCAATATTTTTATTGTCAAAGCAACATCAGTAAAAGTTAGAACGCTTCTTTGACCTGCCTATAAATTAAATTCTATAAACTTAATGGTCTTTTTCCACCAACACTTCATCTACAAGCTTTATCAACCAGCACTCTGAGGTGTTTATGTTAAAAAATAATTGCAATAATATGAATCATGTAATGTATTATTATACAAGTTATTAATCTAGTAAGTGTAATTAAAACCAAAGAGAACTCCTAATACCAATCATGTATTTCCCCATTGTTGATGCTGATAATCACAAAAAATGTGACAAAAACAGGAGGTTAGTATCTAGCATTCTAGTTGCACATCCTCTTCTAAAGATGAAGGGGTGGAATTTTATATTGATTTTCAAAATAACATAAAAAATTTGGAAAAAAAATGACCAACGAAACAAAACCAAAATCCCACAACTAGTTTCTAACCTTTTGATATTTCTGCCACCATTGATGTATAGCTTGGTCTTGCCATGCTGTAGGTTTCGAAGATGGAAATATATGGCATCGGCTGAGAGACTGCAGCTGTACTGCTGACATTGTTGAAGGCAGCACTCGCTCAGGAAGGATTTGTACTTTAGCCTGCTGGATTCTGATAAAAGCAAAAAGAAAAAAGGATAAGATATACACACATACACACGAGTATAAAGAAAATGGATTTTACTGCTTATAAAAACATAGGTTTGTGTAATAGATCTAATCACTACACAGTACTATAGAATTTAAGCAGCAATACATTTCACCAGATTTTTAAAGTTGTACTAATGTAAATCAGATTACCTTAGGGAACACAGAGTATATCTGTAGCAAACAAAACACATACTATCCTAGAAGACAGATTATCTCACGCCCCTGGCTAAATTATTAAAGCCAATGTGCTGACTGGACTTTGGTCTACCTAAATTGAAGACACAAGTAATCTCTATTTTCCCTTTAAAAAACAGATTTAGCTGTTGTCCAAATATGTTTTGTACTGTTATACAGATCACTGCTTTAACTTTTCAGCAAAGTTTCTTTGCTGTTGGTTTTTGAGTTTTTTTCCCACCTCTCGCACTTACCTACCTTTTTCCATGGGATACAACTGGCTGTCCTTGTATTTTAGAGCACTTGACATCTGCTGGGATGGTGATGGCAGAATTAAAGACAGATTGGCAGTGGCAACACAGCAGAATATTCTACCATCTCAGCACTGTATTTTTAGATTTCTGTTTCCTCAAGTTACTTCTGGCGTAAACTAGGAGTCAGCTATTACATATCAGAAAGAAAGTTTAGCTGAAATGCAGTTTGCTATCTTGAAACCACAAAACCATATGTGCTAGGCTAGAGTTCAAAATCAGCAGAAACAGGATACAGACTCTGATCATCTTTTAATATTCTAACATCAACCAGGTCACCTATTCCACAAAGATTTCAGCAACAGTTATGTGGCTACTAAGAATACTGTCTAGCAGAAAAGACTTTGCATTTTAATAGTATTATGCGTCAGAAGTCCTGAAATAGAGATGCACGTCATTACAAATTTCCAATTTTATTTGCAGGGGCAACATCGAACACTGTTAACTTACTATCAATTATTAAAATTATGTTCTGCCAGAAGCACTTAGTAATCAGTGTTTCACCAAGAACTACGGGAATTTTGTTCTTGCTAAGAAGCCAAATATTTTTCCCTCTTTATCAAAAAATTATTTTAGACTGGTATTACTTATTTTTAACTGCCTTGAATAAATGAAAATGTTTTCTTTGTACACATGGAACATTACGTTGTTCTTATGTCACATTCCCTTCTTACATCCCTCTGATGTAGAGACAACAGCGGCAGTGAACTGCCAAGCTACCAGGCTCATTCACAGAAACAATCAGAACACTAGCACAGGAGTCTGGAGGGTGTCTCCTAACCTGCAGAGAGCATTTCCTCAGAATGAACTGAAGAACATAGATTTATTTCAAAGTGCATGGACAGTACTAAAGTTCAAGTTCACTCATCTCTCCCCAAACCCACAAAGTGGGCAATATTTGCAAGTTACTTACTCTGCACAGTAAGTGATTCCAACAAATGTAGAGCTTGCTATGGTGAGAAAAACTGATCTCACTTGCTTTCATACATTTAAAAATGCATATTTATGAATGAAACTTGTCAATGTGCTGTATAAAAGTGATCTCTGCTAGTCAGCAGATACAAAATCATCATAATAAAACGCTTTAACACCACAACAAAATCACTGTACATCGTAACTGCTTCTGAATACTGAATTCTCAGTAACAATGCTGCTGTTACTGTAGTCATCCACATACTGCCATCTTGTGTTCAAGCAAAAGCTGCAAAATTTGGAATGTTACCCGTTACCAAACATTTGATAGTGAGAAATAGCAAGTATCACATATATTCTTCATTTCCTCAGCTGCAGGTCATAAAAGTACATGAAAATCCTGTGCCCAAACCTTCCTCTAGGCCTCTTTCTAAAGCAATGCCATTGTACTGAACAATAGCAGAATAGAGATGATTAGCTTTAGATCTACAGATTTGGAGTAAAATGTTATAGGCCTTCTAGAAAAGATCACAAAAACCTCTAGCAATCGTGCCAGGAATCATCACATGCTCACAGGATCAGTATCTGGAGCCTGTATCTCTGGACAGCATCGCTGACAGCGGCTCACGATGCAACACATGGTGCAGAGCATGATGTCAAGAAGAATTTGAAAATGACAGAAGACTTGGCACACTTAACTAAATGTTCACAGTCTTAGTCACTTTTATAAATGGACAAAAGTATTAATTACATAATAGGATAAAACTGGCTGGAAGAGGAGCCTCTAAATATCACAGGTATCACACTGGAAAAAACAGGACTAGAATACAGAAGAGAATACTCCTATCAAATCTGATTTGAGTGTGTTTGACAAGCACAAGAACTGTCAACCAGTAACAGGAGAAATAGCACATTTCTATCAGTGAAATATCAGCAAACAGTTAGAAAGGAAGAGGTAAGACTTACTGAAGGATGTACTAAACTGTGACAATGGTTACAATGAACAAGATTTAGTATCTGAGAAACTAAAAAAGATGGGCTGCTGGTGGTTAGCAAAAATCAAGAACCTATTTTCATATTCAAATATTTATCCAAAAATCTCAGTGTGCTTTTATGGTTTACAAAGAAAAAAAAAACAAACAAGAGAAGCGACTTGTTTCTCCATTATTATTACCAGACTCCAGTCCTCCCCTTCCATGGGAAGCTTCTCATGAACACCACACCCCCTCTAGGCAGCTACTGTCCTCTCCATATCTGAATCATGCGGCTGACTCCTGCACACTCTTGAGTCTCAGTAGGTAAAGAACACTCAAAGTAGAGAAGTCAGGCAGCAAATTGTTATTAGTTGTAGTGTCAGACTCTTGCCTGCAGCCTTTCAGAGCTGCAACTGCACATAAAGTTATGAAGTGGAACACATCCAATGCAGACCATCTCTAGGAAGGTCTTCTTTCAGAAAATGAAAGTTAAAATTTTTCAAAGGAATGGAAACTGGTTGCTCTCAGGGAGCTTTTCCAGAAGACAAAAGGCACACACCTGACACCATATTCTCTCATTTCACATCTGGTTTGCAACAGGGATGAGAGAGATTTTAAAATAAAGTTTTAGAACTCATAATGCAGGCAAATCAACATCTTCTTCCTGACTTAATTTTCACAAAGTCATTTTGACAGATGTTTTCTCACACACATCAAATCAAGCTACAAGTAGATATTCTTTAGAGAACTTCATGGCAAAGTTATTAACTATTAAAACATGAGTCTTAGAACAGGAAATGTCAGAAGTCCTTAATAACCGGAGAAGCTACTGATTAAGCATTCAGTTAATATCTACAGTAATTAGTCAATTGTGTGACTGAAAGGGCACATGCACCTGCAGTAAAATGTAAATGTTTTGGTGAAACAAGATTTGCAGCACATAGAAATAAATACATAATTTTCTTACCCATCTGACTGGGTTCTTATTTCAAGCACCTTGAACCTCTGTCTTCCTATTGCTTTCACTTTGACTGTTTCAATTCCATACTCCTGCTCTTCTCTGTAGGCATATATTTCTGCTGTTGTTCCAAAATGTGCTTCCCTTTCACGTACGTTACTAAAAGTAACAGAATTAAAAAGGTTACCTACCCTCCAAACAGAGCTGCTCATTCAGATTTCACAAGTTAGTCTACCTGCACCGACTACACATAATTAAGTCTTATTAGAAGTAAATTTGGTAAAATATCTTCAACTAATCACAACCATTATTTTTCCATTTTAAAAGCAACTTCTAATGGTTTGTGTGGTTGGGGGTTTTTGACAGCTGATTTGGTTTTATTTTAGGGTCTAGAGATGAAATTCCAGGAACACAGGGATCCCCACCGTATCTGCATCTGAAATGCAGATGCTGAAATTACCAAAATTCTTTAGATTGACTTTATAAAAATTACTATTCCCACCTCCTACATAATTAAACCACAGTAAATTTGGGGGGAAGAGAGAGGAACACTCCCAACTTCTTTTGGCACAGATTAGCCTTTCTCTTTTCCGCTTTTCTATCACCTCCTGTCTCAACTCTATTGTGAAGCATTTGTCTGTGTTTGTTAAATTCATACACAAACCAAGCAAATATACCTTTACAACAATACAGTTCTCAGAATAAGAATCTGATTTTTACATTTCAGATCAAGGCTTATTCTTTAAGCAAGATGGAGCCGTGCATTCAAACAGTTACTGAAATCAAAAGGATGTTCAAACAAGGACAGCAGATCAACACCTACTGCTTCTCTACACAAACATGTGATACTGTCAAGCAGCTAACCAGTAGGACTTGAAAGCCTTTTTCATTATGTACTAGAAGACAATTTTTGTCAAACAATTTCAAACCACAACTTATGTTATTCACCACAGAACTGATGCAACCATCTGCTTTTGATTTAGTATCCAAAGAAATTGAGCTAAAAATACATGCTGCATGCTATCAGTAAACCCACTTGTGTATTTTACCTGTATGCAAGAACTGCAAACGTTCTGTCTTTCTGAATTAAATTCCGCACCATGCTAACCTCTTGAGGGTGAAAAAGCTGAAGAGGTAACGTCTGTCCAGGAATCAACATCACCATCACGTGGGGCAACACTGGAATCACCTGACAGCTGTCATCGTCATGAACTGTTCTTCCATGAAATTCTTCCATATCAGAACCTAAATACTGAAAACAGTAAGTAAGGAAATGACAGTAGTATAAAAGGTTTTGGTGATTTACAGGCACAGACTAAAACTAGGTCTTTGGCTTAAGGATATTACAATAGAATTACACAAAACCAATCAAAATCTCTTCAAGACTTATTTAATGGATGATGTGTAAAAACCATACCACATGCGATGTTGGCAAACTGGTATCAAAATTAATGATGTTTGGCTTTTCAGCTTCTTTACTATCTTGATCTTCAACATCCATTTCATTGTCATCCTCTTCCTCGCTCTCTGCTAATAAACACATACAGAACATTGTGTATAAATCAATCAGCAAAGACTAAGATACTGAGAAAAATCAGAGAATCACACATTCAATATTCCAGGCTACAGCCTTTCATGGGGAAGCAACTTTTGTATGTGTAAACTTGTGAAAAATAATTTTCTTGCTGTTACAGCAAAATCACCGTTCTATAGAAAGGGCTGAAAGCTGGTAATTTCTTTCTGAAAGGCTAAAGAACAACTTTTTGTGGAATAAAATAATAAACAAGTCTGCCAGTTCAGACTTTCACTACAGCAGCACTTCCTTATCTCAATTCTAAATGTCTTCTGTCTGTACACCAGGATGCCAGATAACTTCTTGTAGGCTGCTGAATGCAGCATTTGAAGTAGCACAAACCTAAACAATGTAACTGCACACATATAGCAAGCGAGTTAAAAGTAATCTGAAGCTCTATATTCATGCAAAGATTCTTTCTGGTATTTTAGACAATTTCACTGATGTCAGTCTCTCCTTGTGTGCATACCAAACAGACAAATCCTAGCACATGCACAGACCCTGCAAAGGCAACTACTAAGGTGGCAAATAATGACTCTGCAAAGGATTTCAGGTATGAAGTAGTATTTAAACTATTATACTAATTTCCTCTCATTTATCAGTTTCAGGTGTCAATCTTAAAAGTACTGTCATGCAAGACAGTTATCAGTATGTTTTATTTTGAAAACGTAAACAGTGCATTTATCTATACAAAATCTGTACAGGTACTTTTAAAATACATTAAAAAATAGTGAAGATAATTTAAAAATATATCCATCTCTAAAATGCTGGTTTCACAGACTGCTCTGTGCATTACCATATAAAATATGCCTGCAAATACTCTCCCAAAACAAATGCAATG
The DNA here is from genome assembly GCF_003259725.1 of Athene cunicularia. Classification (NCBI taxonomy): domain Eukaryota; kingdom Metazoa; phylum Chordata; class Aves; order Strigiformes; family Strigidae; genus Athene; species Athene cunicularia. The sequence continues at coordinate 11,443,610 of NW_020799116.1, forward strand.
TAACAATCACACATTTGTAACTGTAGTACTTGATACTGTTTAACACAAACAGTATTTATACACATGCTGTATCTAAAATAGACGTTATCATGAACTTTGTAAACCAGTCCGCAGGATTCTTACACCAATAACTGCTGGGTAATGGATAATCCCAATGGTGCTGAAAAACATCATTTACATCTTGAAAGCTATTACATTACAAGATAGACAGAAAAATATCTTTACAATAGTCTATCTACTTGCCTGCCTTTGCAATTGGTACCTAAAAAAATAATCTAGAGTTGAAAATTTAGAAGGTGGAGTGATTATCTTATCTGAAGGGTACTGTAGGCAAATCTTACAAAAGGAGTCTTCCTTCAGAAATGGGAGCACCACCGCTCTCTCCACCAAGATCTTACTATTTCTGAGTGGGAGGACAAGAGAACAATGAAGACATTATTAGCTACATTTAGAGAACCTTTTCCTTCCCTCTTTGGCCTTCAGACACATTTGTTAAATGTATTCTTTACGAAATGTTTAGTCAATGGCCTTCTTGCTGCTTCACTTTTAATTTTAATTACTGCATAGTTTACAAAACCCTCTCTGTAGGAGGCACAGCACAACACACTGATGTTATGGATCCATCCTATATTGTATTTATCTCAACAAGAAACGATCCAGCATGACAAGAAAGGAGGTTACAGGCTCTCTGGTGTTTTATCTAATTACAGAATTTAAAGCAATAGACATCGTCTTCCTAATTACTACAAAAAATAGTCAATTTCTACATTAAATTTCTTTTCCATTATATTCAATTAGGAACCCCAACCATAAACGATTCCAAAACATTTAAGACGTACAAAATAGCCAGCATTTTGTTTAGTCTGATGGGGGGAAAGAGTAGGAAGTTTTTGTTTGGTTCTGGGGAAGCAGCACAGAGTAGGGGAGGGAAACTGACCATCAAAAATTATATTCTGGTTTGCATGTACTCTCATCAAGTTGCATCAATCATTAGCAGTTTTAATGGCCTTTTAGCGCAAGGCCATTTCACTTGTTTTTCTGAACACAAAGGGAATTAACAGCAGTTGATTAGAAAGAACTGTGCCCTGCAAACTTTTGCTCGTTCTTGCCAAAAATGCACGCTAGCTGCTGTGTGGTGGCAGGGAGGAACGATGACTCATTTTACTGCAGCAGCACCATGTGAATGTCGAAAAAACACCACCGTCTTGACTCTCCTCCTCGATCACACTACAGGAGCAGGAGACGGAAGGCAAAAGAAACTGCATCTTTTACACCCTTAACTATACATTTTTGTTTATTGATTATTTTATTGCAAGATTAGCAAGACCTCCAGTACACAGAAACAAGGGAAAGGCAAGTGCTGGAGGCACACTGCATGCCAAGGCTCACATTTCCTTCCTGGCAGGTTAGGTGTTCCCAGACGCTCGTGCTGACCCACTAACACCACCAGACCTACTCTCAACACCTCTGCGCAGAAATGAGGAAATATGAACCTTATTTTAAAAAAACTGGCACACAGTAGGAAATAGTAAGGCTACATTTCCTAAAACATTCAGGAAATATTTTCATATTATTTTAAATATACAGGCATAAAACCGCTCACAGAGTTTCCCGATACAGGAAATTACATCAGTTCCTGGCAGGACGTACTGCTATGTGCTCTGCAAGCTTATTCTGAGATAATGTCCTTTCCAGTTTAGCTCGAGCTGCCCCCAAAACCATACGATCTCCTGTCAGTTTGCAGGCACTAGATGCCAAACCTGAAAAAACCGCACGTTACTGTGCCGTAGGTGCCCCCACGCGGAGTTACGCTGGTGTGTGTGGACAGACAAGCCCGGCTGCTCTACAAACTCCAGCACCAACACTGCAGGAGCCTGGGCTGCGTGTGGAAGCCAAGGCTGCTCTCGAGGCCTGTGCACCGCTTCCCTGCTTTATTAATGGCATTAGAAGGCGTTTAAACCCGGTGGAGACTTTCTAAACCCGCACGTTTTTCCCAGACTTTGGTTTTAGGAGAGGTCCAAATGGACAAAGAGTGTCTGCGTTTTGCCCACTCTGGTGGGAACTTCACAGCATGTTTCACCCCAGTGCCTCGACACCGACTGCCCGAGTATCCACCGCAGAGCCAGGGGCCCAGCCAGGCCGGGCTGCGGCCGCCAGCCTGCGGTAAAGACAGAAAGCAGCAGGTTGCAGGCTGAAGAGCAACTGTGTAAATTCCAAGTTATTTTATTAAATTTGGTGAGGGCAAGTATATGTATAACCCAAAGTATGTTAGCTAATCTGGTCAGTGCCAATCTGTCTGTATTGAGTAGCGCAAATTACTGTAATTTAGATGAAGTCAGAGCACTTTGATACGATGAAGGGCTTTTTTCTTTTTAGCAGTCAAAGATATACACAGCCAGCTGTGATGAGTTTTTATTTTATTTTAGGAGCCTTATTTGTTAGAACATTGATTTAGAAACAAAATTTAACTACCACGCCACCAGACCTTGTGGGATTTAATGCCCAAATTCATATTGTCTCTTTTGTATCTTGCAATTGCTGGTTGGGAACAGTGGCTAACTGCAAAGTTGCTGTTGGTTAACCTCTTAATAGTTTGGAGTCAGGGGATGTTAATCACCTTTCTAGAAGAAAAATACACCAAAAAGGACAGCAATGTAAATGTATTTTATGGTATTAATTACATTAATACATTTATAGGTATTAAATGTAGCATTAGTTAGAATTTCATTTGGTGTTGCTGAGGGTCATCCCTGGGATGAAGAAAGCAATGGTTTGGGTGCTGGTTGCCTGAGACAAGTGCAGTGCATTAATTATGGGTGCGGTTCTCAACGAAAAGTGTTTGTAAACAAACACCAACCTCCCACCTGTCATACACATGGAACAGAATATATGCTCTACCAAAAATACGTCTCTACCACCCCCACCCACCCCACCCCCCCAAATATACCATTAGGTCAGTTTGCTATTTAATTGCAGTACTTCTTTTCCTCCCATTTTCTCAGCATCTGCACTCCTGTGTCCACTTCCCTACTGTCCTCAGGAGGAAAAACTATGTGACTGGTAAGAGTATAAAAGAGGAATTAGCAGCAGCTATACTGACAAAATCTTCACCATGTTAAAATGCTCAAGCTCATCTCCATCCCTCAGCTCCCTTCTATCTCAGCACTAGTTGAGAGAAAAGAAG